>NC_045959.1:60210668-60550635 GCF_010909765.2 Amblyraja radiata
GTGTGCAAGATGGGCCGAAGTGCATTTATTGCTGTATCACTCTATGACTCTATGCATGCTTGTCAATTTTAAACTGAAAATAAATTACTAATCCCTGTAAATAATGTAAGCGCTCGAGTTATGGATGGAGGTAGTCAAAACACCTGGCACTATATGCATAAATGCCAGTGATATCATTCCCTGTTTGTAGGCATGTACTTGGGTTGCCAGCTTTGTTTGTCTCTCATAAGTGGTATTGATTGCTGTGCTCTGAGATCCAACATATACTCAGTAGCACGGTGGCGCAACAGTAGAGTTGCTGCATTGCAGCACTTGCAGCGCAGGAGACCCAGGTTCGAACCTGACTGTGGATGCTGTCTGTACGGAGTTTGTACGTTCTCCCCGTGACAGCATTGGTTTTCTCCAAAGACATACAAGTTGATAGGTTGATTAGCTTGGTATAAATGTAAAATGTCCCTAGTGTGTGTAGAATAGTGTTAATGTGCTGGGATCGCTGGTCGGTGCAGACTCGATGGGCAGAAGGGCCTGTTTCTGCATCGTATCTCTAAACTAAACTAAACTAAACCAATGATGTCCTTTTGTGTCATGAAGAAATACACTTTTAATTTCAAAATATTATGCCCAAAAAAAAAATCTGTTCGGGAAAGACCAGAAAAGGAAACATGGAACAAAAGATAAAACAAGAATTCCAGTTCTGGTGTCTACGCTCTCTCTATTTCTTTTAAACAGAGTTGGTATTCTTATCTTCTGATCTACGTAACAGGATGGTACAATTGTTCCCACAAAGTTTCTCGATTGAGCTAAATTGAGCCTCTTTATATGCATGAGTCATAGAATGTTAAAGCTTTCAAATTACACCATTCATACATATTCATGCCACAAAGTCACACCTGCCAGATGCCAGAATACAAAATAATTAAAAAACCCAAACCAAATGAATTTAAATGCACTGAGAATGCACTTGAATGTCAGTGTGGTGCTCTGTAACGAGTGGGATGCATATAATATTTATATATTTTAGTTTCCTTCATCTGTGCCTCAAAATACACTGCAATTTCAAACCATCTGGCACCTTTCATTAACTGCGTTTTATAGATATAATCTGAATAAAGTTGTAACTATGTGCCCATTAATAGCACACATATGAATCAAAACTAAAATAGTTCTATGATTGGCACATGCCCTGTAATGTATGTGACATGTATTATTAGATGTAACGTGTGCTCCCTTAAGAATGTGATGGCCAATTGCTCTCTAGGTATTTTGTTACAGTATGAATAGTGAACCCATTGCTTGTGTGAGAGCAGGCATATAACAAACAGTGGCATGACTCTCTTAGTGAGTTTAATTTAGTTTTGTTTTGTTTAGAGATACAATGTGGAAACAAGCCCTTCGGCCCACCGAGTCCGCGCTGACCAGCGATCCCCGTACACTAGTGCTAACCTACACACTGGGGACAATTTACAATTTTTACTGAAGCCTATTAACCTACAGACCTGCACGTCTGGAGTGTGGAATGAGACCGGAGCACCTGGAGACAACCCACGGTCGCAGGGAGAACATACATACTCCGTACCGACAGCACCTGTAGTCAGGATCAAACCCAGGTCTCTGGCACTGTCAGGCAGCAACTGTACTGTGCAGCCAGAGTTCGTTTGTTTAATGAATCATTTTGTTCATTTAATATGTTGGCTATCCTCCAGCATCCTACAGTGAGAGGTGTCGGTCGATGAAAATATAATTGCAGTTTTGGAGATTATCAAAGCTCACTTATCAGAGATTTTACTTCGGAGTCACGTGAGTGACTACGTGAAGACCCCGCCAGCACGCATGCGTGACATAGCGTCTCACGCAGTGCAACAGCGACGGACGGGAGCACGAGCTCTCCCGCAACAAGTTTAAAAACGGGACCTCCAGGTAAGTAATACTTACTCTGAGGTCGTATTTTGGAACCCTTGTTCTGCTTTATCTTCACAGAGAATATGAACAAGGGAAGACAAGTAAAGAAGGTCGTACCCCGTCCGGCTGCGATGGCCCAGGAGGGTCCCAGCAGTGGGGGGCGACTGGCGGCACCTGGACCGCACTCGCTGCGGTCCATAGTCACCGACAAAATCTCTGTACAGCCGAGCCCAGTGCTGCTAGCTGCACAGCTCGAACAGCAGCGGGCTGGAGGCAAGACTAAACAGAAGTCGGTCCGGCCGGTTTACTCTGATGAGTCCGGCCCGGAAGACTCACCGCCCGAGAGCGGCAGAGGTGACCGTTTGGGCCGCATGGAACGGCTCATGGAGCAAATGCTCCAGCGGGACTTGCTCAGGGAGATGGGACAAGCCCGCCAAGGGAGTACAAGCACTCCTGCTAGAGTGCACCACCAAGCACTGGCCATCGCATCACCCTCAGCAGAGGGGAGCATTGGTGACCAGGGCTGGGCTGGTCAAGAACAGAGGTCAGTGGCCGAAGAACACGATAGCATGCTGGGGGTGCAGGAACAGGAAGAGCTGCTGGGAGTGGTAAACCCCTACACCGCAACACCGTGAACAGGACAGCCGTTACAGCCCAAACTGGCGGCTAGCATTGACTACCTGTCCTTTAATCCACTTCGAGAACAGGTAGTCAATGAGGAGATGGAACTATACACGCCTCCAGAAAAACTGTATATCGC
This sequence comes from Amblyraja radiata, assembly GCF_010909765.2. Classification (NCBI taxonomy): domain Eukaryota; kingdom Metazoa; phylum Chordata; class Chondrichthyes; order Rajiformes; family Rajidae; genus Amblyraja; species Amblyraja radiata. The sequence goes on from NC_045959.1 coordinate 60,213,328, forward strand.
TCAATGTACCAGCTGTCAACAGACAAATCTGGGGGTACATTGGGCTGGGTATCCGAACCCAAGAACTAAAATTACAGTAAATACTAAAGCTCCTGACGTCGGCTATAACCTCATACGCTCGTTCCGTGGACGGGGTCGATATGACAAATAACCAACAAGACACCCTGGCTCTGCTGTGTACCACACAATATGAAATCAATAATCTCCGGAAAGAAGCCATAAGACCTGTCCTCAACCCCAAATTCGCAGGACTGTGCAAAACGCCGACCTCACAACCACAAATCCTGCTATTTGGCAAAGATCTACCAAAACAAGTAAAAGATCTGGACGAGGTGTCCAAAGCACTTGGACTCATGAGGGCAGGCCCTGGAACGAGCAAGACCACGCAACCCAGACGGCAGTACCCCTACGCATCCACCAGTAGGCATCTACAACATGGTATTTGGTTCTTGGTTCTTGGGTCCTCCAAAATATTCCAACTGGAATTTAAACTGGAGGTGGTGAAGGGAGGGATTAAGCCAGAAAGGGTATAAAGAACACACACTATAGAATTTGACATAAAACATCCCCACACAGCAGAATCAAAGTTTCCCACTGTGTGGGAAGGCACCAAAGTCAGTCTCTTCCTCCACTGTTCCTCGTGGTCAGGGCCTCCCCAAGCCCTCCGCAGTTGCAGCTACGGGCGGCACGATGTCCAGGACTGCTCGCCGGGGTGATACAAGTCCGACGTCAGGGCTGCGGGACATCCTCAGCGGCGTGGACACTAGAGTCGGCCCCCTCCTACCGGAGTCGGTGGCTTCCAAAGTCCGCAGGCCGCGCCGGGTGGAGACTGCTGCTGTAGGCCCTCTGCAAGGCGCCCCAGGACTCCACGATGTTGTTCAGCGCCGCCCGCGTTGGAAGCTCTCCGCACCAGAGCTCCACGATGTTGGAGCAGCGGCCCAACGCTCCGGAGCTCCAAACGGCGACCCAGGTAGGCATCGCATGGGGCCCGCATATCATCCCCGGAAGTCTTTTTTAGGACAGGGCCCAGAGCGGACCCCATGGAAGATGCACCACCCCCACACAGCACCACCTCGACAAACAAAGAACCGGAAGCCCAAGAAATGAATATTCTACCAGTAACAATGGAGGTAGGTGGGTCTGGTTCCTTACAGAACATAAAAGGTGCAGGGCTGTTACTAACAGGGGGGAGGTTACACCTGTTTTTGGAAGCATGGAGGACTATCACTCTTGACAATTATATACTACGAAGTATTCAAGGATACAAAATTGAATTTATTCAAGAAAGTATGCCACCAGTTCAGCATGCACCCCACAGGGAATTTACCCTCTCACAAAAAGGGACAAGCAGAACTGGTGAGACTACATACAAAGGGGATCATAGAAAAAATCAAAACATGACCATTTGGAATTCGTATCAAATATCTTTACTAAAACTAAAAAAGATGGTGGATGTCGCATCATCATTGACTTAACGACATTGAATACTTTTGTCAAGTATATACATTTCAAAATGGAAACATTTGTTACTGCCAAACAATTGATTTCCAAAGGATACTTTATGGCATGCATCGACTTAAAAGATGCATACTATTCAGTACCCATTCATAAGGATCATCGTAGATACCTAAAGTTTAACTGGATGAGGCAACAATGGCAGTACAAATCGTTGCCTAATGGTCTAACATCAGCCCCAAGACTGTTTACCAAGATATTAAAACTAGCCCTGGCAATACTAAGAAAACAAAAACATATTGTCATGGCATATCTTGATGATATTTTGATAATAGGCAAAACCCTGGAATTAGCTAATTCAGCAGTATTAGCTACTAAACATTTATTTGAAACGTTGGGATTTGTCATACATCCAGATAAATCTAAGTTGACGCCATCCACGACAATGGACTATCTGGGATTCACAATTAACTCAGTCCACATGTCTGTAACATTGCCAAAAGAAAAAGCAGCAGAATTGGCACAAGCCTGCAATAAATTAATGATTACCAATCAACCAACTATTCGACAAGTGGCAAGAGTAATTGGGAAATTAGTAGCAGCATTTCCATCTACCCAGCTTGGACCTTTGCATTACCAAAACTTACAAAGAGCAAAGGTGCAAGCGTTAAAACAACATGCAGGTCATTTTGACCGAACCATGAAATTACCAACTAAAGCAATATCAGAGTTACAATGGTGGAAAGAGAATATTTGGCAAAGTTCCAGTCCCATTATTATCAATAATCCAATGTGCACGATACAAACGGATGCTAGTGCTCAAGGCTGGGGAGCAATTAATACTATATCTAGTACTGGTGGTAGATGGAATACTCAAGAATCATCACTACTACAAACACTGGGTATAAACTATTTGGAAATGTTGGGTGCGTTTTATGGGTTAAAAGTTTACTGTTCAACTATGCACCATTTGCATGTCCGCTTACAAATTGACAATACCACAGTGGTGGCCTATATTAATCATATGGGCGAGATAAAATCGATATCATGTGATAACCTGGTCAACACAATCTGGTAATGATGTGTCGACAGACATATTTGGCTATCAGCAACTTACCTACCAGGTAAGCTAAATACAGTGGCAGACACCAGGTCACGCAAATTCAATGACAACACCGAATGGATGTTAAACCCCAAAACATTTGCTGAAATTACAAAGCAATATGGAACACCAGATATCGATCTCTTTGCATCCCGACTGAATCACCAGGTATCAACATATGTCGCCTGGGAACCAGACCCTGAGGCAGCGGCGATGGACGCATTCTCGCTGAACTGGGGAAATCTATTTTTCTATGCCTTTCCCCCCTTCTGCCTCATCAGTCGGGTACTACGTAAAATACAGATGGACTCTGCTTCAGGTATTTTGGTAGTACCCGACTGGCCTACACAGCCATGGTTCCCAGTGGTCCTTGACATGGTCACTGAACCACCCATGACCATCCCCAGCAGACCAGATCTATTGATCCACCCTGTCACAGGTGAGAGTCACCCATGCCATGACAGAATAATTCTGTTGGGTTGCAGATTTTAAAAAGACCATTATTGGACCTGGGATTGTCAAATAGGACCATGGACATGATGACAGCATCTCACCGACTTTCCACCAAGAAACAATATCTCTCCAGCATCAGAAAATGGGAAGCATACTGTTCAAGAACAGGGACAACATACAGCACAGCAACCATAACTAACGTACTGGAGTTCCTGACCAGCCTTCACCACGATGAAGGTCTGAGCTATAGTAAAATCAATTGTGCTAGGAGTGCACTGTCAGCCTATTTGGGGCAGGCACCAGGACAACAGTCCATAGGGTCTCATCCGCTGGTGGCCAAATTAATGAAAGGCATCTACAATACCAACCCCCCTAGACCTAGGTACACCCAGATCTGGGATGTCAGTGTCGTCCTGACATACCTAAGGGGATGGCCACCAGCCAGATCCCTCACTCTGGAACAGCTTATCCTGAAAACGGCAATGCTGATGGCTTTAGTCTCAGCACAAAGGGTCCAGTCCCTTCACCTACTCAGACTGGACAACATGGTCATAACATCTGACCAAGTAGCTTTTACTATCCGGGAGCTGGTAAAACAGAGCAGACCAGGAACCTCAGGACTAATTATGGAATTCCGGGCATACCCACCTGACCCCCGTTTATGTGTTATGACACATCTACTACAATACCTCAACACAACCAAAGATCCCAGAGGGAGAGAAAAAGCACTATGGGTCAGCTACAAAAAGCCACATGGTCGGGTGTCGGTTCAAACCATCTCTAGATGGCTCAGACAGGTATTGGGAGCTGCTGGGGTGGATACTGATATTTACACATCTCACTCCACCAGGGCAGCATCTACATCGGCGGCTAAGAATATGGACGTACCATTGGACCACATCCTGGCAACAGCGGGATGGTCCACGGAAAGAACCTTCCAAATGCTCTACAATAAGCCGATTATAAAACCTGTGTCATTTGCAGAGAGGATTTTAGACTCTGCAAATATATAATTTAAGCCCGGGGGAGCGTTATTTTTCTTTGTTATTATTTTAAAATAAATATCGTTATTGTTTTAAACCAGATTCATGTTTAATTACGATAACATACTTCCTCCCTTGCAGGGGCGGAAAACCCGGGGGGGGGGCAGAGGGGACACGTCCCCCCCATGTTTTGAGTGGTGGGGGACATCCCCCCCAAGTTTTTGTGTTCCTGATTTTAAAATCGCCGTTTTTAGCGCTGGATTGAGCCTCCGAAGCCTCGCGCGTGTGTGTGAGTGTGCGCATGCATGCGTGGCCGCCAAAAAATTATGTCCCCCATCCCCTCCATGTTTTGATAGTGAGTTCCGTTCTTGCTCCCTTGGATGACTTTGGCAGTGAGTGAAGCATGGACTGTTCCACGGTTTGAAATCACAGAGCTTTAAAATCTTCACGTAGTCACTCACGTGACTCCGAAGTAAATTAGTAAGATTAAACGAGAACTTACCAGTTTGAAGTTTGATCTTTATTTTATGAGGAGTTACGATGAGGGATTACGTGCCCTCCGCTCCCACCCTCAATTATAAAGGTCAACTGGTATCTTAGTTCTCCTTATCTTTACTATATTTATTTCAATTATTGTGTTTTTCTGTGATTCCACACCGCTGCTTTGAAGAATGTCGCGCATGCGTGCTGGCGGGGTCTTCACGTAATCCCTCATCGTAGCTCCTCATAAAATAAAGATCAAACTTCAAACTGGTAAGTTCTCGTTTAATCTTACTATTCTATTGTTTCTATAATCAGCGAGTTTAGCCTGAGTATAGTAATGATGAGGGACAGAGTTATATTTCAAAAACTACATGGCGACATGTAAAGCAAAAACCAACATAGAAATATTCAGTGACCAAAATAAGTAAGTGTATACTGTATATAGTAAAGAAAGACACAAAGTGCTAGAAGCTCAAACAGTGGCTCCCCTTTGCCACGCTCTGCCAGCTGCTCAGATAGGTACCAGGTGGTTCTCAGGCACTAGTTTGACTATGATGGATTTAGTTTGAACTCAGTGTACAAAGTATTTGTAGGACCCATTTTAGGTTAATCATCACAGTAAAAATTAATGGATTTTGGTTGGGCCACATCGCAGGCCCTATTGCATCCATTCTGGTCACCCCATTGCAGGAAGGACGTGAATGCTTTGGAAAGGGCGCATAAGAGGTTTACCAGAATGTTGCCTGGATTAAGGGGTATTAATTATAAGGAGAAGTTGGACAAACTTCAATTGTCAGAGGTTGAGGTGAAATCTGATGGATGATAACATTATGAGAGGCATAGATAGTGTAGACAGTCAGAGTCTTTCTCCAAGGGTGGAAATGGCAAAGGCGAGAGGGGATAGATTTTATGTGGGAGGGATAACCGACTGAGCACCACTCAGTGATGCCTCCAAGAAAGTTTCGCATTTGTGAAGTGCAATGTCCACAATGGGGTAAAGGTGAATAGAGCTGTACCTTAGTTTGTGAAAGAACCGTTCAGAAACCTGATAACAGAGAGAAAGAAGCCTGTTCCTATGTCTGTTAATGCAGCATTTCAAGTTACTTTCAAGTACGTACCTTCTGCCAGACAGGAGCAGGGAGCAGAAGGAATGGCCAGAGTGCGACATATCTATGATTATGTTGGCTGTTTTTCCGAGGCAGCGTGAAGCATAGATGGAGTCAATAATGGGAAGTATGGTCAAGAGTATTTTATTGTCATATGTCCCAGACAGAACAATGATATTCTTACTTGCAACAGCAAAACAGAATATGTAAAGATAGTACATATTCTGTAAGCAGGAGAAATAATAAATTGAGAAATGAAAGCTAACAATGAGAATATATAACAATGAGAACAACGAGAATTCTGAAAATATATGGAAAAGGATTCTATTTTGAAATCCTTTGGCAATCTTCATTGCATGCAATATTTTAGACAGTCAAGAGAGGGCAGGCAACATTCATCTATCAGGAAAGGACACAAAGTGGTGGAGTAACTCAATAGGACAGGCTGCATCAATGGAGAATTCCTATTCCTTTTCTTCAGAGATGCTGCCTGACCCACTGAGTTACTCCCAGCTTTTTGTGTCTATCTCTGGAGAACATAGTAGGTCGAGGCCCTACTTCAGACTCTTTGTGTCTATATTTGTCTAATAAAAATGAATCCATAGTAAAATTCAAAGTAACAGACCTCAGTATAGTTTACAAAAATATGAAATGAATTATGATAGCTGGATTTTATGATCAAACTGGATTTTAAATGCATTTCATAATCAACGGCAACTTTAGCAAAAGCCATAGAGACATAGAGCACAGAAACAGGCTCTTCAGCCCAACACATCCATGCCGATCAAAATAGCCCATCTAAGCTTGAGTCCTGGCAACATCCTTGTAAATCCTCTCTGCACTATTTCCAGTTTAATGGCTTCTTTCCTATTGCATTGTGACCAAATCCAAACACTCCAATACGCCAAATGCAGCCTCGCCAACGCCTTGTACAACCGTAACATAACATCCTAACTTCTATATTCAATTCCTTGACTGATGAAGGCCATTGTGCCAAAAGCCCTGTCATGATACACTTTCAGGGAACTGCATACCTGGGGTACTTCTAGATCCCATTACCCAATACTTACTAGGATACTACCATTCATTGTGAAGGCCCTAACCTGATTTGACTTCCCAAAATGCAACACCTCACATTTAAATTAACTTGGATGCATCTCAGATGCAGTATAAGTGTATAGCAGTAGTACACTGAGACAGCTGAGACAGTATACAGAGTCACCAATTTGGCGCCATTTTTAAGTCCCAGTTTTTGTAAGTGCAGGGATCTTGACCTGACCCTGTTGTTTTAAGTTCAAGGATCTTGACCTGACTGTGAAGGTCTGTTTTCCTGGTGGCTTTGCAAGGTCGGCCTGGCCAAGTGTAGCCGTGGTGTCCTCCACCGCTGTTCCACCGCCGTGGGTCACGTTTAACCCAGGTGCTTGGCCTCTTGGAGCGGCCCCGGTCCAGCCAAGCCCCAGGCTGCTGCAGGGCCTCCAGAGGCCCACTCCACCGTCGAGACCCTTCTACTCTAAATAGCTGTCGAGCCGTCATGATGTCATTGTGGTCCAAATGTCTATATGGATCCAGCCAATTTGTTCAAGTACATTGGTACATTGCTTAGTGCTACCCTACAGAGTGTTGGTACGTCATAGACCTTTTGGACCAGAGAAGAAATACTTTGCTAAAAATAATAGGCCAATGAGAACGACATTGGTGTTCAGTTACTTACAGTGTAACATGTAATTTGATGCTGGTCAAGGAGACCCAAGTAGTTTGATATTTGACCATTAAGAATGCAGAAATGTATTTTGTTGCATGTACTAATAGTTTGTGTGCTGCAGCACCTGTAGTTTTATGAAAATGCTCCTGGTACATTATTGGAATCCATAATGTCAGGAAAAATCTCAAGAGAGGATATTGTGGGTTCAAATAATGTAATGTATAACAAATGTATAATGTATAATGTAATGTATACAGTAAGTGATAACAAAGGCCATTACTTAGGAAGTGCAACTGCATGAGAATTTAATTGCACATGGTAATAAAGGAACCAATGAGCCATTGGAACATCCAAAATTAGGAAAAAAGGAACTGCAGATGCTGGTTTACCAAAGAAAGACACAAATGTTGAAGTAACTCAACGGGCCAGGCAGCATCCCTGCAGAACATGGATAGTGGCTTTCTTCAGATTCCCTTGAGTCTGAAGAAAGGTCCCGACCCGAAACATCACATATCCATGATTTCCAGAGATGCTGCCTGACCCACTGAAATACTCCAACATGTTGTATCTTTCAGTGAGTTGGAACAACACTATGTACACATGCAGGCTCATGAAACAATAGGGACTCCAGCTAAAAGAAGGCTGAATGCAGTAATTTTGACAGAAGGTTTCTTAAGGAATAATAAGGAGGTAATGGTAGACACATAAAGTTGAAGTAACTCAGTGGGACAGGCAGCATTTCGGGAGAGAAGGAATGGGTGATGTTTAGGGTCGAGACCCTTCTTCAGATTTCAATGATGATTTATAGGAAGGTGATTTATAGGAGATGATTTAGGGATATGGGAACAAACCCAAATGATCATGGAGAAAACATGCTGTGTGTTAACTGAGATCCCAGTGCATCCTCTCCACTTGGTCAGAAAGACAAATCCGAATAAAGACAAATGGGAACTGAGTAAGATTTTGGTAAATAGACTTAAAAATGCATTGCATCATTGGAGCTCAGTCACCACACAACATGTAATATGAAGTGCAAGGAGGAACTGCAGATGCTGGTTCACACCATAGATAGCCACAAAATGCTGGAGTAACTCAGCGGGACAGGCAGTATCTCTGGAGAGAAGGAATGGGTGACTTTTCAGGTTGAGCCCCTTCTTCAGACTGAAATATGATGCTGCCAAATGAGACTATTGGAGAAAGGACAAGGACAAAGGACAAAGGACAAAGGACATTTATTGTCACATACACCAATTGGTGTAGTGAAATTGCAGCACACCAATAAAAATAAAACACAACATTAAAGAATTTAACATTAAAAATAATAACATCCTCCCACTGTGAGGGAAGGCAGCAAAGTCCAGTCCTCTTCCTCTTGTTCACCCATGGTTGGGCCTATTGATGCCTCCACAGTGGGCCGCGACGGCGGTCCGATGTTTCAGGCCCTCTCACCGGATGATGGAGCTCCGGCGTCGGAGGAACACTCTCAGCGCCTTGGAGTGTCTGGAACAGCCGCTTGCTGCCAGAGACTCCCGTAGTCCACAGGCTGCGCTGGTCGGATATCCGACACTGATGATCTCGGCGAGAGATCCCAGGGTCCGCGGTGTTTGAAAGTCAGCGCCGCCCGCGACTGGACGCACCGCAATGACAGCTTCGCGATGTAGGAGTCGGCGGTCACAGCACTCCGGAGCTTACCACACGTCGACCCAGGTAAGGCATCGCCCGCTCCGCCCTGGTACTGTAGCGTTGTGCCGCCGAAGCTGAAGTTCTGGCCGGTCCTGTTGGTAGGCCGCGAGGAGGGAGGGAAGATGCGGCTCGGAGGAAAGACGCATCTCCGACCAGGTAGGGACTGAGAAAAACAGTTTCCCCCCCCCCCCCCCCCCCCCCACACACATAAAAAGACTAGAGGACCTCCAAAACAAAACACACTAACACACTAAAAAAAATTTAAAGGTTGAAGGGCCGAACAGCTGCAGGCAGGGCAGCCATACTCGACGGCGCCCCCACTCGAGAGCAAATTATTTTGATTCTACTGTAGGTAATTTGGAAAGGAAGTGCAGATACTGGTTTGCAAAGAAAGACACAAAATGCTGGAATAACACAGCGGGTCAGGCAGCATCTCTGGAGAACATGAATGGGCAACATTTCCAGATGGGACCCTTCTTTACACTTAGTGTTTGATTATTAAGAATCTAGTAATGCATTTTTGTTTAGCAAGTACTAGTTGTTCAGGTGCTGCAGTGTGTGTAGCATTGTGAAGAGGCTCCAGCTGCCTTATTAGATCCCAGAATGTCTGGGATCTCGAATGCATGGTTGGCTTTATCTTTTTTAAAACATTCAAAATAAAGTTTATTCAGGCTAAAAAATATATATAAAACAAAATTCCTCCAACATTCTCCACGGTACACATATACAGTGCCCTCCATAATGTTTGGGACAAAGAACCATCATTTATTTATTTGCCTCTGTACTCCACAATTTGAGATTTGTAATATAAAAAAATCACATGTGGTTAAAGTGCACATTGTCAGATTTTAATAAAGGCCATTTTTATACATTTTGGTTTCACCATGTAGAAATGACAGCAGTGTTTATACATAGTCCCCCCATTTCAGGGCACCTGGGACACAGCATTGTTTGGGACACAGCAATGTCATGTAAATGAAAGTAGTCATGTTTAGTATTTTGTTGCATATCCTTTGCATGCAATGACTGCTTGAAGTCTGCGATTCAATGACATCACCAGTTGCTGGGTATCTTCTCTGGTGATGCTCTGCCAGGCCTGTATTGCAGCCATCTTTAGCTTATGCGTGTTTTGAGGGCTAGTCCCCTTTAGTTTTCTCTTCAGCATTTAAAAGGCATGCTCAATTGGGTTCAGATCGGGTGATTGGCTTGGCCACTCAAAAATTGACAATTTTTTAGCTTTGAAAAACTCCTTTGTTGCTTTAGCAGTATGTTTGGGATCATTGTCTTGCTGTAGAATGAACCGCCGGCCAATGAGTTTTGAAGCATTTGTTTGAACTTGAGCAGATAGGATGTGTCTATACACTTTGGATTTCATTATGCTACTACCATCAGCAGTTGTATCATCAATGAAGATAAGTGAGCCAGTACCTTCAGCAGTCATACATGCCCAGGCCATAACACCCCCACAACCGTGTTTCACAGATGAGGTGGTATGCTTTGGATCTTGAGCAGTTCCTTCTCTCCTCCATACTTTGCTCTTGCCATCTCTCTGATAAGTTCATCTTCGTCTCATCTGTCCACAAGACCTTTGTTCAGAACTGTGGTTGCTCTTTTAAATACTTCTTGGCAAACTGTAACCTGGCCATCCTATTTTTGCGGCTGACCAGTAGTTTGCATCTTGCAGTGTAGCCTCTGTGTTTCTGTTCACGAAGTCTTCTGCAGACAGTGGGCATTGAGAAATCCACACCTGTCTCCTGAAGAGTGTTTCTGATCTGTGGGACAGGTGTTTGGGGATTTTTCTTTATTATAGAGAGAATTCTTCTGTCATCAGCTGTGGAGGTCTTCCTTGGCCTGACAGTACCTTTGCGATTAGTAGTGCTCTCTTTCTTCTTAATGATGTTCCAAACAGTTGATTTGGGTAAGCCTACGGTTTGGCTGATGTCTCTAACAGTTTTATTCTTGTTTCTCAGTCTTATAATGGCTTTTTTGACTTTCATTGGCACAACGTTGGTCCTCATGCTAATAAACAGCAATAAAAGTTTCCAACGGTGATGGAAATACTGGAGGAAAGACTAGGTGCTGAGAGCTCTCTTATACCTGCATTAAGGAGGCATTTAAACAAACCAGAGCAATTACAAACCTCTATGTGTCCCAAACATTATGGTGCCCTGAAATGGGGGGACTATGTATAAACATGGTGAAACCAAAATGTGTAAAAATTGCCTTTAATAACATTTTATTTTATGCACTTTAACCAAATGTGATTTTTTTTCTTTTACAAATCACAAATTGTGGAGTACAGACGCAAATAAATAAATGATGGGTTTTTGTGCCAAACATTATGGAGGGCACTGTATAAGGAGATGTTGGGTAGGCTAGGACTTTATTCCTTGAAATGCAGGAGGCTGAGGGTGATCTTGTAGAGGTGTGTAAAATTATGAGAGGAACAGATAAGATGAATGCACAGAGTCTTTTTCTCATGGTAGGGGAATCAAGAACCCCAGAAGACACAGATTTAAGGTGAGAGGGGAAAGATCTAATAGGAACCTGAGGGGCAGTTTTTTCACACAGAGGATGGAGGGTATGTGGAAATAGCTGCCAGAGGAAGAAGTTGAGGCAGGTGGCATCAAAACATTTGGACGGGTACAGGATAGGATAGGGTTGGAGGGCTAAGCATCAAATGGGACTAGTTTAGATGAGACATCTTGGTCTGCCTCGGCAGGTTGGGCTGAAAGACCTATTTCTGTCCCATATCTATTACTTTACATATGAATAAATAAGAAACAGATGCATTACAACTACAAAACAAATGCAATTTTTACACTCTTGTAACCTTAATAAACTCGTTTCTCATAATAAACAGTATTATAATAAACAGTATCATACTAACAGTATCATAATCTATAACACAAAATCGTCGTATCACTTGGGGACTCTCCTTTCACGTTTTGGTCTACCAGTTGGAACAGAAGCATCAGAGTCTGTTGAATCTGCCAAAGTGTTGTCACCCAGACACCTTCTCTGCTCACCACCTGGGTTGCAGCGCGCTGCCTCTGGAACTCTGGTCTCCACCTCGGAAATGTCATCTGGCCCCTCTGAATCAGTAGCTCTTGGTGGATTTTGTGCTACCTCATTTTGAGTGTCTCTGGCCATGTACTTTTTGACCCTCGATATATTTCTCTTGTAGATAACACCTTCTGGAGATTTGACTGGCACCATGTTGCCGCTCCTCAATACAACATTGTATGGCTGGCAATGGTAAGGAGTGTCTATCTTACCGCAATCATCTCGCCTCACAAGCACATCATCCCCAGGAATTATTTCAGTGTGCCTGGCTCCTCGTTTCAAGTCAGCATACCATTTTGCCGCATCTTTCTTTTCGGCATCACAGTCTCTCAGCTCCTGGTCTTCCAAGATCTCTCACACTTCAGGTATTTTAGTGCAAATTTTCCTTCCAAACAAAGCTTCTGCTGGACTTTTCCCTGTCGTTGAGTGAGTGAGTGATTGCCCGATATACAGCCACATATGCTAACAGTACCTCCTTCCAGTTTTTCCCTTTGGCATGGGAGATTCATATCCTCTTCTCTATGGACTGGTTTTGTCTCTCTAATTCCCCGTTAGCTTGTGGCCATTCGGAATCATCTTATGATGATGGATGCTGTGATTCTCATGTATTCAGCAAACGTCTCAGAAACAAACTGGCCCATTGTCGGAGTATAATGTAACAGGCAACCCGTGTCTGGCGAAGATCTCTGCTAATGCCTATAAAGTCTTTTCTGCTGTAGTTGACTTCATCACTGCATACTCATAGTACCTACTATAGTAGTCTAGCACTACCATAATTGATTCACCTGTTGGAAGTGGTCCAAGAAAGTAAACAGCTATGTCAACCCATGGTCCTGTTGGCAACATTGTACTTCTAATTGGTTCTGGTGGGTTGCTCCTGCTTGTGATTTAATTGTGATTATGATACTGTTAGTATGATTTGTCAAGACATCCGTGACATGTCTTGACAAATTTTCCGGCATCTTTCTCACAACCTGGCCACCACACTCACCACGCTCCGCAAATTCTGTTTAGTTCCGACGATGCCTAAATGTCCTTCATGAGCTAATGACACGATCCTTGGTCCTGTGGGATCACCAATCTGCTACCTCTCAGTACACACTGACCAATTACACAAAATGTATCTTTTATGGGAACATATACTTTGTAAGGGCATTGATTCCATTGCCCACTGTGTATATGCTCTCTGATATCTTTGAGTTCAGGATAATGTTCTGATTCCTTTTCAACTTCCCTCGTTGCCACGGCTCCTGGTGTTGAATGAATTGCGACGAATCGCACAAAGTTCTCCGCTTCCATCTCTAGCGCGGATGTTGCTTCCAGATGTTCATCCTTCAACAGTCTCGACAGCGGGACCACAATGTTTGCTTTCCCAGCAATGTGGACTACTTTGTACTTGTACTGTTGGAGTCTCAGAACCCAACGTTCTATTCTGGCACATGGCTTCGACCTTGTCGAATAGATCACTTCCAGCGGCTTATGATCTGTAACAAGTTTAAATTCAATGCCGTACATGTATGCATGGAACCTTACACAGGCCCACGCTAGTCCCAGTGCTTCTTTCTCTGATTGAGAATACCTTCTCTCCACGCTGGTTAACGATCGACTGGCATATGCTATGATTCTGGGCCCATCTGCATGTGTCTGTACCAACACTGCTCCTAAGCCGACCGGACTAGCATCTGCTATGACTTATGTTGGTGCAGCTGGATCATAATATCCAAGGGTTTCTGCACTCATTAGACTCTGTTTCAGTGATTTGAATGCCAGTCTCTGTTCACTACCAAACTGGAATGGTAAGTCTTTCCTGGTCAACTTTCTCAGCGGATCTGCCAGTGTAGCAAAATTTGGAATAAATTTTGCACAATAATTGACCAGTCCCAGAAAACTCCTCATCTCGGTTGCATTCTGAGGTTAACGTGCATCTGCAACAGCTTTCACTTTAGCTTTGGCTGGGTTCAGCCCTTCACATGTGAGTCTGTGTCCCATGAAATCCATCGTAGACGCCAAACTTGCACTTGTCTTCATTCACAGTGAGACCTGCTTCTTGAAGATTAGTCAGCACTAGCTTCAACCTCCTGTCATGCTCTTCACGAATTGATGCATGGACCATGATGTCATCTGATATGTTTGCTACACCTGGTACACCTTGAATCACTCTGTGGATTTCGTACTGATAGATCGCGGGGGCAGCTTTGATTCCAAACATCAGTCTTTTGTACCAGTACAATCCGCAGTGAGTGACGAATGTTGTCACCTCTCTTGACTCTGGATGTAATTCCAACTGATGATATCCCCACTTGAGATCAATTTTGGAAAACACTTTACTGGTTGATAACTCTTGTAGCACCTCATCAACCGCAGGAATTGGGTGTCTCTCTGATTATTGCCTCATTGGCTCGCCTCATGTCAACACACAGTGTAATGTCATCATTGGGTTTTGGCACAATCACAATGGACTCACCCATGGTGTCGAACGTTCAACTGGTTCAATAATGTCCTGATCAATCAACTCCTTGATTTTAGCTTCTACTTTTCCACGATGTCCAAATGGCATTCTCTGCACCGGTTGAGCTATCGGGTTGACATTTTCATCAATGGCTAACTTCATTTGCCGGCCTTTCAATTTTCCAACCCCTTGGAATACTGAATGAAATTCCTGTCTCTTGTCATTATATGACTGCACTGAATTGACATGCACTCCAATGTGAAGCGCTCCCAGCTCTCGAGCTGTATTTCTACTCAGCAGAGGTTCTCCCTTCTCCTTTATCACCATGAATTCTGCTTCAGTTTCTCTATCTCTGACTTCTACTTTAGCCGTGAAGCATCCAATGGTCTGCAATGGTTTAATTGCAGTGTATGGATATAACTTCCTACTGCACCTCCTCGACGAGCACTTGATTTTCTGCTGTTTTAAACATTCCCAAAGTGATCTGTCAATTACGTTGCTGTTGCCACCAGAATCTACAATCAGTGGCACTATAACACCTCTGATGGTCACTGCAACTTTCTCGTGATGGCTCTCATTCAATGCAAACTGATAATTCCTTTTAACAGCATGCTCACCAGCTTCATCACTGTCTTCCTCACTTCCGAAATCACCTTCTATGTGACGGACATGACCTTTCTTTTTCTGCCAAGGTCTGTCTATCTTCTCACTGGAGTTCCCTTTCTTGTTGTCTTGTCCCTGGCCTTATTTTTACATTTCTTTGCAATATGATCTTTATCACCACATTTCCTACATGTTCTACCTTTTGCTGGACAACATGCATCTTTCCCTATGTGACCCTTGTTGCCACACCTATAACACTCGATCTCATGTTCAGGCATACTTCTTGGTCTTCTGTCTGCTGGTTAACTTGCCCAGTCTTGGAATCTTTCAATTTCATGCTGTGAAATTGTCCCTCAACAGCATCCAGTGCTGCTGCAATCGACAAAGCATCATTAAGGTTTAACTCACCCCCTTTTTCTAGCAGCCTTCTCCTGAGCTTGTCTAGCCTGCAATGCTGGACAACCTGATCCAATATCTGGTTTTCCACATCAGCAGCCACATATTTGCACCCTACAGCCACCTATCTGAGTCTCGTCACAAATTGAGCAACAGTCTTGCCCTCTTCCTCCATTGTTTTACGGAATAAATGGTGTTGAAATGTAGCATTCGGCACCGCCACATAATGACTGTTCAAAGCATCAACGACTTTCTTATAGTCTTCCTTCATTCCTGTATCAGGGAGAGTTTTAAACATTTCTCGAACTGCTGGCCCCACGGTGAAAAAAAGCAATGCTCTCCGCTGCGCCTTCTGCCCCAGCATACTCTCCTCAAGAAAGAGCCATCGACTGTCGGCGTTAGCTTCGAATTCCTCCAGCCAAGCATTCCACCTCACGCTGACGGTACTCGGATCACAAGTGTGGAACTCCGCGAAGTGCTAAGAAATCAACTCCAGTGACTGCCATTTTTTTTTTAAAATCTCTTTCCAGCTCGAAGCCACGGATTCAGAATCCAAAATATCTGAAATATCCTCGTCGTCAATGTCACATCCTGGCCTTAGATGTGGAATAATAACGATACTGACACAATATTTAGAGGTTACATTCCTTGGTCTCCGTGTTTATTATCTCACTCAGCCATGACCTCCTGCCTAGGCCTACACAGTGCACATGCGATCTGACCTCCGTCATCTGGCACAAAGGTCATGATATTTGCATATCATCATCATGACTCATCGTCATGACAAGGCCCAACTAATTTTTTATAAATGTTTAACATTACTGAGAACTATACAACTGTCCCTTATGTTAAAATGGTCTCTAAATTATGTTAGAATGTCACACTATTGACATTACATTTTACTTTTACATGCCTGCTTCTGGATCAGATGTTGCAGTTGATTGATGTCGCAAATCTCCAATCTCTGAAAATGTTAAAATTTTATTTTATTTTCCAGTATCCAAATCTTTTGTGCATTTCCTTGCGCTAAGTCTTGAGGAACAGAACAGGCCAGGTCTGAAAAGCTGACCACAATTCTGAAAGAAAAACAGAAATTGTTAGTCAGGCAATACCTGCAGAAAGAGAAACCATTAATATTCCATGTCTGAAGAAGGATCTTGACGCAAAACGTCACCCATTCCTTCTCTCCAGAGATGTTGCCAGTCCCGCTGAGTTACTCCAGCATTTTGTGTCTACCTACGATTTAAACTGCAGGTCTGCAGTTCATTCTGACACAATATTCCATGACCCTTCATTAAAACTAAGAAAGTTAGAAGCAAGTTTTGCTAGTGGAAAAGCTAGGGGAGCCAATTACATTTATCTGATCAAGTGAAGTATTATTACAATTAAAGAATAGTTTCAAACAAATTAACCTACTTAGTCATCTCCGGAAGTGGCGGCGCTGTTGAACAGTTGCGGCTCGCCTGCAGTCCGTCTGTTTTTACTTTTTTGTTGTTGTTTTTTGTCTTGTTTTAGTTAAATTTTAGTTTATTAGGTTGTGTTATGGGGGTGGGGGGGGGGGGGAACATGTTTTTTTATCTCTTCCTTCGGGGGAATGCGACTTTTTCTTGTCGTATCCCCCTTCTCTGCCTCCGTCTGCGCTGAGGCCTAATGGCGGAGCTGGCGTTCTCCAACTGCGACCGACCTCGAGGCTTCGGAGGCAGAGCCAGCCAGGACTTACAACGTGAGGCTGGCCAACCGGGGCTGAGGCGGCAGCGGCGGCGGCCCGACTCGCTGATGCGGCATTCCAGCTTTCGGCAGCGGCCCGACTCGGTGCTGAGGCTGCAGGACTCGGAGCTGAGGCAGCGGGACTCGGAGCTGAGGCAGCGGTGGCCCGACTCGCTGAGGCGGCGTTCCAGCTTTCGGCAGCGGCCCGACTCGGAGCTGAGGCTGTGGCGGGCCGACTCGGAGCGGAGACGGCGTTCCGGCTTTTGGCAGCGGCGATATCACTTCGGAGGTCCGCTGGACTGGAGGGTGGCATCTTCGGCCTGGATCGCCTCAGCGCAGAGGGAGAACAAGGAGGGAAGAGACAGAGACTAAGACTTTTGCCTCCATCACAGTGAGGAGGTGCTTGGTGAACTCACTGTGGTGGATGTTAATTTGTGTTTATTGTATGTTTTGTTATTTATTATTATTGTGTATGACTGCAGGCAACGAAATTTCGTTCAGACCGAAAGGTCTGAATGACAATAAAGGAATCAAATCAAATCAAATCAAATCAAAATGTGCTGCAATTGTTCTTTGGTCTGTGTGATGTCGTATAGCAAAATTCAGCTGGTCAGGCAGCATCAGTAGGAATGGATAGGTGACGTTTAGGGTTGAGACACTTCTTCAGACCTATCCGAAGTCTGAAGGGCCCTGACCCGAAACATGGTCTAAACATTCTCTCTACAGATGCTGCCTGACCTGCTGAGTTATTCCAGTGTTTTGCTCATCGTTCCAGCTTCTGCATGTTCCTTGTGTCTTTGTAATGTGGTATAATCTGGCCTACAGGGACATGCCAATTACATTACTCTGCCTGTGGAGTGGCTTTTCCTGGAATGTTAGATCCAAGAAGCTTTCAGCCTCCCCGTGACTCTGAATGTCCCTCAAAATCCGGATCTTGAGGTCAACTTAAAGCAGCTGAAAGTACCATCTAGTGGTTCACCAGAAAACATGGCCTGTCCATAAGTTCTCACATGATGCAGGAATTGTACCCAACAGTTATCAGCTGCTCACCTATTATTTCAAAACTATTCCCTCGTTTTAGAATCTAGTCAGATGTTATTTAATCCATATATTTTGATTAATGATTCAAGATTTTGGGTCTGTGGTCTCTGTTTCCTGCGATCTCTCTCAGAATATTCCTTGCTTTAAAATATCCAGAACAGTATCTGTTTCCTCACTTCACCAAACTCTCCCACTCATCAAATTCCACATTTAGTATGTGTAGGAAGGAATTGCAGATGCCGGTTTACACCAAAGATAGACACAAAAAACTGGAGTGACTCCAGGCCGGCATGGTGGCGCAGCGGTGAGTTGCTACTTTACAGAGCCAAAGACCTGGGTTCAATCCTGACTATGGGTGCTGTCTGTATGGAGTTTGTACGTTCTCCTAGTGACCACGTGGGTTTTCTCTGAGATCTTTGGTTTCTTTCCACACTCCAAAGACGTACAAGTTAATTGGCTTGGTATGAATGTAAATTGTCCCCAGTGTGTGTAGGATTGTGGTAATGTACGGGGATCGTTGGTTGGCATGGACTCGGTGGGAGGAGATGCCGGTTTGCACACTTTATCTCTAAACTAAATAAACTAAACTGAACTCAGCGGGTCAGGCAGCATCTCTGGAGAAAATGAATAGGTGATGAAACCCTTCTTCAGACTGAGAGTCAGGAGCGAGGAAACTAGAGGAATGAAAGGGTCAGAACAAAACAGAGTCGGCACCAATGACCAAGGAAAGGTTGAGCCCACAACAGTCCACTGTTGGCAGTGGAAGAGGTGCGAAGGGATGCAAACAGTGGAACTGGCTGGATGACAAGGGTGGGGGAGAGGCAGAGAGAGAGGGAATGTAGGGGTTACTTGAAGCTAAAGAAATCAACATTTGTTTGGTGTTATAGACATACCATTAACACTGTGAAAGAAACTCCAAAAGGTAGGTTTAAAGTTAAGTTGACTGCTAAATATGAAACTTAATTAAATCTTAGAAAGACCTTAGCTTGTGCTAAATATGAAACTTAATTAAATCTTAGAAAGACCTTAGCTTGTGCTAAATATGAAACTTAATTAAATCTTAGAAAGACCTTAGCCATGACAACTATTAACATTTTTCCTGTCACCAATTTCTGTTTCTTATACTATGTCGAAGAAGTGGTCAACAAAACTATAGTTGTTGATGGATCATTTTGAAGAGAAGAGGATATTATCTCCATTGTCAAAGCAAATGCATCCAATAATTCCATACCCATCTTTTTTAAAAGATCGGTATCATTTGTTTTGTCCTTTTTTATCACAAATTGTTTTTGTGTCTTCTGTCATTAATTTAAATAACTTATGTTTGCATTTTGGATAATTACCTTATTCCCCATTATATTATGTTCTCAGTTCTTCCTGCTGGGGAATCATTCGCTACTTCCAATCACTTCCATTTTTCAGAGAAGCTTTTTCAACCTATGCTTTGCTAAATTTAACCTTAAATTCTATTTGCTATCTTTGTCAATTCCTAATGATCATTTGCCTAAAATCCTTCCAATCCTTGGCTTATTACTCATTTACACAACATTATAAACCACTCTCCTTAACTGAACAAAGGCTTCTTCACCCAGAGAGTTGTGAATCTGTGGAATTCTCTGCCACAGAAGGCCAATACACTGGAAAAAGCAGGAACGGGGTACTGATTTTAGATGATCAGCCATGTGGAAAGCGAGCGGGGGTGCAGGACAGGCTACGGAGGGCTCCACAAAGACCATCGCTCCCAAGCGTCTTTCTCGCAAATGTCCGGTCACTCACCAACAAGCTGGATGAGGTAAGGCTCTGGATCAACACCCAGCGATCCCTGAAAGACTGCTGTGTGCTGATCTTCACAGAGACCTGGCTCAGCGCGCTGGACCTAACCAACCAGTCACTGCATCGTGCTGATAGAACAAAGGACTCCGGTAAGAGCAAGGGTGGAGGGCTCTGCATCTACATCAACAATGACTGGTGCACCAACCACACTGCAGTAGAGAGCTACTGTTCCCCAGACCTGGAATACCTACTGCTTAAATGTAGGCCATTTTATCTGCATGTGCAGTGCCCTACCAGGGGCTCAAACACGCTGGATAAAGTGTACACCAACATCAAGGACGCTTACAGAGCTCTCCCCTGCCCATCCCTGGGACAATCCGATCACCTCTCACTGTTTCTACTGCCTGCATACAAACCCCTCATCCGCAAGACCAAACCTGCAATAAGGACGGTCAAAATATGACCCGAGGACGCCACCCTACAACTCCAGGACTGTTTTGATCGCACCGACTGGGACCTGTTTGCACAACAGGCAACCAGTGGTACAGAGGTAGACTTGGAGGAGTACACATCCACTGTGCTCTCCTACATCAACTGCTGTGTGGAGACTGTCACAGTGGACAAGCAAATAAAGATGTTCCCAAACCGGAAACCCTGGATGAACAAGGAGGTTCAGAATCTGCTAAGGGCACGCAACAATGCCTTTAAATCCAGGGACACCTCTGCCTACAGTGCGGCCAGGTCGAACCTGAACAAAGGCATAAAAAAGGCCAAAGACATCCACAGGCAAAGGGTGGAAGACCACTTCAATACCGCTGACACCAGAAGCATGTGGCAGGGTGTCAGGGACATCACTGACTACAAGAGCAGCCCCACCTGCCCCCACGGTGATATCACACTGGTCAACGAACTAAACTCCTTCTTTGCCTGCTTCGAAACTGGCAACACCACCAGGAGTGGAATAACCCCGGCCATGGCGGAGGGACAGGCCTTAACACTGAGCACTCAGGAGGTACAGTGCGCTCTGCATAGGATCAATCCACGCAAGGCTGCAGCCCCGGATGGAGTCCAGGGAAGGGTACTAAAGGACTGTGCTGTACAGCTGGTGGAGGTATTCACGAGAATCTTTAATCTGTCTCTATCTCTGGCAACGGTCCCCAAGTGCCTGAAAACAGCCACCATAGTGCTGGTGCCGAAAAAGTCTAAAGTCACCAACCCGAACGACTACCGCCCGGTTGCCCTAACTCCAATCCCAATGAAGTACTTCGAAAGGCTAGTCCTCTCCCACATCAAATCCAGCATCCCTGCCTCACTGGACTCTCATCAATTTGCATACAGGGCAAATAGATCAACAGAGGATGCCATCTCTCTGGCTTTTCACACTGTCCTGACTCACCTGGACAGACAGGGCACGTACGTGAGGATGCTCTTCATTGACTATAGCTCTGCATTCAATACGGTCATCCCCACCAAGCTCACCACCAAACTCCACCAGCTAGGCCACAGCTCGCCGATATGCGATTGGATCCTAAACGGAGCGACCGCAGGCAGTGAGACTGGACCCGCACCTGTCCTCCACTATCACCCTGAACACCGGCACACCACAGGGCTGTGTACTAAGGCACATGCTCTACTCCCTCTTCACTCATGACTGTGTTCCTGCATTCGACATCGTGAAGTTTGCAGACGACACAACAGTGATTGGCTGATCACCAATGGTGATGAAACAAAATACAGAGCGGAGGTGCAGAACCTGGCGGACTGGTGCGCACGTAACAACTTGTCACTAAACACCTCCAAGATCAAGGTCAAATATACTTATGATTATTGACTTCAGGAGGTCCCATAATGGAGAATACGCCCCAATCTCCATTTACGGGGAAAGTGTGGAGAGAGTGTCCAGCTTTAAGTTTCTGGGCACTCACATTTCAGAGGACCTCACATGGTCCACCAACACCGCTGCGCTGGTCAAGAAGGCACTGCAACGACTGTTCTTCCTGAGGACATTAAAAAAGACTGGTCTGCCCCAACAGCTGCTGACAACGTTCTACCGCTGCACCACAGAGAGCATATTAACGTATGGCATCTCTGTGTGGTATCTCAGCTGCACGGAGGCGGAGAGGAGAGATCTTCAGCGCGTCGTCCACAGAGCGCAGAGGATTATTGGGACACAGCTACCAGCCTTAGAGGGCATCTACCACACACGATGCCTCAGGAAGGTCGTCAGCATCCATAAAGACTCCTCACACCCTTGTAACGGACTGTTCGAACTACTTCCCTCCGGCAGACGTTACAAGGCCTTCTACGCCCGAACCTCCAGACTCAGAAACAGCTTTATTCCCAGAGCTATAGCGGCTCTGAACCAGCCCTGCTGAGTGCCCCCCACCCCCCTGGACTGTCTCCCTCGGATGGTCACGTCACACAGCTTATTTATTTATTTTACTTTTCTTTTACATCGGTTGGAAGCTGCATACTAAATCTCGTTGCGCTGATGTGCAATGACAATAAAATATATTATTATTATTATTATTATCATTATTATTATTATCATATTGAATGGCAGTGCTGGCTCGAAGGGCCGAATGGCCTACTCCTGCACCTATTTTTCTATGTTTCTAAACCTTTAACGAGAGACACAAAATGCTGGAGTAATTCAGCGGGACAGACAGCATCTCTGGAGAGAAGGAATGGGTGATGTTTCTGGTCAAGACCCTTCTTCCTGCTTGTCCCGCTGAGTTACTCCAGCATTTTGTGTCTATCTTTGGTTTAAACCAGCATCTGCAGTTCCTTCCTCCACAAAGCCTTTAACTTCCCTTGCTGGTCATAGTTTTCCAATGATTTTATTCATTTTGACAAATATACTTATGAATTATGAATTATTTCTGTATTTGTCATTGATTATCTACTCTTTTACTTTCTGCTCCAATTTACCAATCCAAATTGATATTCAATGTTATGTACATGAGTACATCTCTTTAACCATGAGACCATTTCAGCTAGTACATATTGATTATCGCCTGAAAGACAGAATGTTTTAAAAGATTCCAAAAGATTCCAAATCACTGTGTCAGACCAGTGCAGCAACAACATAAACATCCATGGATAAGCTACAGCTCATGCTCACTACCCATGGCAAACCAGAACATGTGGTGCCCCACAATCCCATAATATACCAGGCTTTATACCTCGCACAGCATCATACAGCATGGAAACAGGTCCTTTGGTCCAATTTCCCCGTGCCAACCAAGATGCTCCATCAGCACTAGTCCCACCTGCCAGCATTTGGCACATATCCCTCTAAACCTCTCCTATTAATGTACCTGTCCAAATGCCTTTTAAATGTTGTTATAGTCCCAGCCTCAACTGCCTCCTCAGGCATCTCGTTCCATATATCCTCCATCCTTGTGGAGCAATTTTGGGCACCATATCTGAGGAAGGATGTGCTGGCTCTGGAGAGGGTCCAGAGGAGGTTTATAAGAATGATCCCAGGAATGAGTGGGTTAATATATGATGAGTGTTTGACGGCACTGGGCCTGTACTCGCTGGAGTTTAGAAGGATGAGAGGGTATCTCATTGAAACTTATCAAATAGTGAAAGGCTTGGATCGAGTGGATGTGGAGATGATGTTTCCACTAGTGAGATACTCTGGGACTAGAGGTCATAGCCTCAGAATTAAAGGACGTTCCTTTCAGAAGATGAGAAGGAATTTCTTTAGTCAGAGGGTACTGAATCTGTGGAATTCTTTGCCACAGAAGGCCATGGAGGTCGTCAATTAATATTTTGAAGGTAGAGTTCAATAGATTCTTGATATAGATGGGTGTCAGAGGTTATGGGGAGGAGGCAGAAGAATGGGGCAGGAGAATGAGGGAGAGATAGATTAGCCATAATTGAATGGCGGATTAGACTTAATGGGCCGGATGACCTAATTCTGCTCTTATCACATGACCTTATGACCTTTGTGTGAAAAAGCTACCCCTTGGGTTCCCATTAAGTCTTCACACCTTAAACCTGTATCCTCTGGTTCTTGATTCTCCTATTTTGGGTAAACAACTGTTATAAAATATAATGGCATTCAACATTACAAGAGAGATATTTGTTTGCATATATTTCATTAATTGTTCTTTATTTCTCTACATCATAGCATACATGATGCATATCTTTCGTTTCCTTTATCCCTAACCAGTCTGAAGAAGGGTTTCGACCTGAAATGACACCCATTCATTCGATCCAGAGATGCTGCCTGTCCCGCTCAGTTACTCCAGCTTTGTGCGTCTATCTTAGCTTCACATAGCATTGAGTTACTCCAGCAATTGTGAGTCTATCTTCAATGTTCATACCACTGGGTTGTGAAGATATCCCCCCTTCCCGCCCCGAGTGAAACATGAGGGGTGTTGTTCAGCGCTCCTTCAGCTGTCCCTGGTTGCCAGGTGAGCCCGCCACGCCGTTACTTAGCGCCAGACTTGTACGGTCGCCGGGCAACACTCTCTCGCAGGGCGGGAGAGGAGTGAACATTGTCCGGGCTGTGTTGGAGCTGCTCCCGCCTTCAGGGACCCGCCCGCCTGGGAACTCTGTGCAGACTTGCATCCCCCCCCTCTCTTACAAAAAATCCTACCCCGGCGCTGAGGAAAAAAAACACACACACACATTGCAGTCCGTCTCTTCCCCTGATGGCGACAGTTATTAATCCAGGTGGGAATCCGGCGCACCTTTTTGCATTCCCTTGTTGTTTGTCGCGAATAGCTCTTAAAGATGAAATGACCAGAGATAGTAAATGTTAAGTGAAGTGTAAAAAGATACCGCGTGGGCATTTATGGCTGGGGGTGAGAAGTACTGGCGGAGGTTGGATGAGAATCAAACATAGTAATGGATTTTGTGTGAGTACTGTACTATAACAATGTTTCAGGCTTTCTGGAAATATATTGACCTAAAGGATTTGCAAACATTCAGTGAAATCGGAACTGAATTAAATGTGTTGGAAGGAACTGAAGATGCTCGTTTACACTGAAGCTAGACACAAAATGACGGGTTAGTTTTCGGACTAAAAATAAAACGGATGCTTGTGAATCTGGGCGCAAAACTGATTAAAATTAACTGAAATTAAAATTAAGTGCAATGGTGCACACAAAGCCAAATTCGAAGACTATTCCTTATTCGGATCTGTGCGTTTAATAGAGCATTTGGAGAAAATGAATAAAATGTTGGAATAAATCTTTCTGGTGTAAATCAGGGGAGTGGCGAGCATGTTTATTCATTGTTTCAATTAAACATTTAAAATAACATAGTCTGGTTGAATATAATCGTTAAAGGCGAAAGTAATACAAAGACTGGCAAATACAGGCTATCTTGGGAGGATGACAATAGGTTGAGGAAAGATAACTTGGTGAAAGGAGACAAAGAAACAGAGCAGTATTGGAAATATTAAAATGTGCTTAATCGTGTTCAAAGGAAACATATTCCTTACCAAAAAAAGGACAAATTCACACGAGTTCAAGGCAATAAAGAGATAAGGAAACGGAAACTCAAGGAGACGGCATACGCGAAGTGCACAGACAATAGAAAGACAACAAAAAAATGATTATACGATGAATAAGAAAGAAGACACATAAAACAACGTGGGAAGCAAAAATAGTTAAACAAAAACAAGGTAGAACATTCCACATGCATGTAACGAACGACAGAAAAATCCAATAGGGTAAAGATCACAAAGGGAGGCACAAAATCGATACAGGTACAAAGACAATAAAATGGCAGAAATTTTGGAAAATCCCAGTTTTCCAATACTTGAAAAGACAAGCATCTGAAGAGGAATTGAAAACTATAGGGCGACGTTTAATGCAGGAAGGTAGAGGATAAAGAGAGTGAAGAAAACGTGTAAAAGCAATGGATGCTTATAAATGTAAAATATAAATAGTGACTGCTGAAAATAGATATCAAGTGAGGGAGGCAAGCACTGTGAAGTGAAAGCATGGCAGGTCCAGTCGGTACATAATTGAGTTGGATAGACTGGTGAAATCCGGAGGCATGTATAATATGCATGTCAGAATATGAGATTCTGTCCCTCAAGTATGCATTGGGCTTTGTTGGAACTGTAAAGAAACCAAAATCAGAATGAGATGGAGACGTTGCAATGGTCAATTAGAATTAACTGGAGTTAATTCTTGTTGAGTGAACTGAAAAGTTCTGCTGAGTGTTCATCCAGTTTGGATTTGGTTTCTCCAGAACAGAGGAACTGCCGAATGCATTGTGTTAAACCGGTTTCTTGAACTGTTGCGTTATAAGCTTTCTGCACAAGAGTAGGGCAGTTTTGGGTGCATTACATTGGCATGGATTGGAGAGTAGGCAAGTAACAGAAGACAGTGTGTTTTGGAATATTTTTGGATTGGAAAAGAGTAAATGGCGAGGAGCCGCAGGAACCATTATTCAACAATTTCTGATCTGAAGATAGACACAAAAAGCTGAAGTAACTCAGCGCGGGACAGGCAACATCACTGGAGCTCGACCCAAAATGTCGCCCACTCCTTCGCACCAGTGATGCTGCTTGTCCCGCTGAGTTACTCCAGCTTTTTGTGTCTATCTTCGGATTAAACCAGCAAATGCAGTTCCTTCCTATATATTTCTGATCTGTATTGATGAAAGGATGAAGTGTACTGTTGCGAAATGATGATGATTGGGGGACAAAATGGGGGTTGCCAATTGTGAAAAGGACTGAAAAGCCTGCTAAGGAATTATGTAAGTGGGCAAGACTTTGGCAGATGGAAGATAATGAGGACAATTATGAGATAATCCACATTATTGGAAGGAAGAAAAAGGAGATTCTTAAAGAAGTGGGGAAAAAATGGAATAGGGTCTCGACCCGAAACGTCATCCATTTCTTCTCTCCAGGGTTGCTGCCTGTCCCGCTGAGTTACTCCAGCATTTTGTGTCTATCTTCGATTTAAACCAGCAAGCGGCAGTTCTTTCCTACACATAAAATTGGGGAGCTTTGATGCATATTTGCAGGGTGTTAATGAGACTGTTTCTGCAGTTTAAAGAAAGGTGAGCTTGCATTACATATTGGTTTAATATTGTCATGTATGCCGAAATAAAGTGAAAAACTTTGTTTTTGTATGCTAT
Source organism: Amblyraja radiata (assembly GCF_010909765.2). Taxonomy (NCBI): domain Eukaryota; kingdom Metazoa; phylum Chordata; class Chondrichthyes; order Rajiformes; family Rajidae; genus Amblyraja; species Amblyraja radiata. Next base: position 60,240,443 of record NC_045959.1, read on the forward strand.
CCAGTCAGATCATACCATACGTGAGGTAATGCAAAAGAGAAAATGAGCAGAGTGCAGAACATATAATGTTACAATCACAGAGGAAGTAATTTTTTAAAGCATGAGCATCGTGACAAGTTACATAGAAACTTAGAAAATAGGTGCAGGAGGAAGCTATTCGGCCCTTTGAGCCAGCACCGCCATTCATTGTGACCAAGGCTGATCGTCCCTTATCAATAACCCGTGCCTGCCTTCTCCCCATATCCCTTGACTCCACTAGCTCCTAGAGCTCTATCTAACTCTCTCTTAAATCCATCCAGTGATTTGTCCTCCACTGCCCTCTGTGGCAGGGAATTCCATAAATTCACAACTCTCTGGGAGAAAAAGTTTTTTCTCACCTCAGTCTTAAATGACCTCCCCTTTATAATTTTATGAGTTAGATTTGAATATTGGGGATACATCCTTAACATATGAAATTCATTCAAAGGTCAGGTAATAGCAGAATGGAAGCTTGAATTTTATGGCACGTGCTTTCAGGGTTTTCAATCTTTTGTGTAATGGAAGAGAAGAGAGAATGGTTATGGGTATGAGTGGTCCTTGCTTATGTTGACTCTTTTCCCAAGATAGTGTAAAGTGTAGATGGAGTCGATTGGGGTGGGGGTGTCGGGTGAGAGGGAGACTGGTTTGTGTGATGGACTGGGCTATCTCTACGACTGCAGTTTCTTGTGATCTTGGGGTGAGCAGCTGCCAATTATGGTAGGATGCTTTCTACGTTGCATCTGTAGAAATTCGTAAATGTCATTGAGGAGATGCTGAGTGTCCTGAGTTAAACTGCTGAGGAGGCAGAGGCATCGATGTGCTTTCTTGGCTGTATCGTCGTTGCGGTTGTGTCAGAACTACCGGTTCCAGTGGCGCTGCGAGTCGGCTGCCTCGCCTACAGCGGGTTCGTTGTTTCGACTTTTTTTGTTTATTTTAGTTTGTCCAAAGGTATGTTTTAGTGTTTCTCAGTAAGTTTTGTGTGGGGGGAAATAGGGAGAAACTGTTTTCAGGCACCAACCTCGATGGAGAGGCGACTTTCTTCCTTGTCGCTTCTTGGCCCCCCCTCCTTGCGGCCTTACTGCTGGTTTAGTGCGGCCTTTCCTGGAGTCGAGATCAGAGCTTCAGCGGCATAGCAGCGGGGACTTTAACATCGCGGGCCCAGAGCATCAGCGGCAGCGCAGCAGGGACTTTAATATCATGGACCCCCTTGCTGGGGGTCGACGGAGTAGCATCCGACCACTGGCCTGCGGCCTACAATATCTTGGAGCCTCGGTCTGTGGAGCTTCAGGCAGCAGACGTGGAGCAGACTTTACATTACCATCGTGGAGCTGGCAATCCCTCGCAGGGGCTCGCCGGAGAAGAGCTCCGACCTCCAGCCTGCGGCCTAAACATCTGGAAGCCGTGGTCTCCGGTACAGAGGTGGCCGATTGGGAGCTCCGGGCCACGGGATGTGCTCGACCTGTCCCGACGCCAGCGTTCTGACCATCCCAACCAGAGGGCTTGAACATAGCTGCGACTACAGAGGGTCAGGGCCCCGACCACGGGTAAACAAGGGAGGAGGAGGAGGAGAACTGTCTGAACTGTATTGCCTTCCAGCACAGTGAAGAATGCTGTGGTGGATGTCTGTGTTGTGTCCTTTTTTAATTGCAACGCTGCATGGTAAATTACATTTCCCTGCACCTTAAGGGCCTGTCCCACCAGCATGCGACTGCATACGGCTAGCCTGACCTAACGTGGTCGCTTGAGCCGTATGGCCGGTCCCACTTCGATCGCTGGAGCCGTATGGAGTTGTACAAAGCTGGTCCCGACATCGCGCGGGGCTCCGAAAAACTGACACTGTCCAAAGATTCCCCGCGACAACAGCCTGTCGGTCCACAGCCGCATTGAGGCCGTACGCAGCGCCTCGACGGGCATACGCAGTGTCTCGACGCCGTATGCAGCGTCTTGACGGCGTACGCCTAGTGCATGGCATTGCGCGATGACGTCACCGCCCGGCGTGCCGTTGCGTGATGACGTAACCGCCCAACGCCGTGCGACGTCCAAATTCAGTCGGCCCGCCTCCTGCCCAGCTGATTGGTGCGTATGATGTCGGGACCAGCCCCGCACAACTCCATACGCCTCCGCGCTTGGAAGTGGGACCGGCCCCGCGAGGCCGTACGCCTCCAGCCACCATGTTTGGTCGCGTTAGACGCATGCAATCACATGCTGGTGGGACAGTCCCTTTATGGTGCATGTGACAAATAAATTTGAATTTGAACTTAATCAGTTCAAATTGTTGGTGATATTTACACCAAGCAACTTGGTGGTAGTGCAGAGACGGTTCACTTGTTCGATTTCGTGATTAAAAGGATTAATGCATGGAAAAACATGAAGCAGGTTGGGCATATCCCTCAGTTAGAGCTTAGAAGAAATGTGCAATCTTAATCAAATATATCGGAGTGTGGTTGACAGGGGGATTGTAGATTGGCTATTGCATGTTAGCCAATCAGAATGCTTAGTAATTATAACTCCGCCTAATGCATGCTTTATAGTGTAAGAACTCGCCTACTGTCTTCAGTAGCTGCAGTAGAGTGAACGTATGATGGACTGCCTAAACGATGATGAACTGAACAATAAAGATGCTTGTGCTTCAACCTGTGTTTACAGGGATGCTGAGAGGATGTTTCCCGAGTGAGTATCTAGAATTGGAGGGAACAGTTTCAAAATAATGCAAAGATGAGGAGGAATGTTTGGCAGCTGTGGCAGAACTTGCACACTATCACTTTCTATAAGGCAATATTGCACAGCATAAGTGGCAATGACGCATCTCTTCCAAATGACCCAGATCCATTTCAATTTACATATCGCCTCAGCACATCAACGGCACATACAAATTCACTGTGCTCTCCAGCATTTTGTGTCTGTCTCAAGGAAAGTTATAACTCTATTGAGAGGAAGTGAATCCAAATCACTGCCTGATGGTACCGAGCAGGTTGTGAGGTTATCCATTTTGGTGGCAAAAACAGGAAAGCAGACTATTATCTAAATGGTGGCCGACTAGGAAAAGGGGAGATGCAGCGAGACCTGGGTGTCATGGTACACCAGTCATTGAAAGTGGGCATGCAGGTGCAGCAGGCAGTGAAGAAAGCGAATGGTATGTTAGCTTTCATAGCAAAAGGATTTGAGTATAGGAGCAGGGAGGTTCTACTGTAGTTGTACAGGGTCTTGGTGAGACCACACCTGGAGTATTGCGTACAGTTTTGGTCTCCAAATCTGAGGAAGGACATTATTGCCATAGAGGGAGTGCAGAGAAGGTTCACCAGACTGATTCCTGGGATGTCAGGACTGTCTTATGAAGAAAGACTGGATAGACTTGGTTTATACTCTCTAGAATTGAGGAGATTGAGAGGGGATCTTATAGAAACTTACAAAATTCTTAAGGGGTTGGACAGGCTAGATGCAGGAAGATTGCTCCCGATGTTGGGGAAGTCCAGGACAAGGGGTCACAGCTTAAGGATAAGGGGGAAATCCTTTAAAACCGAGATGAGAAGAACTTTTTTCACACAGAGAGTGGTGAATCTCTGGAACTCCCTGCCACAGAGGGTAGTCGAGGCCAGTTCATTGGCTATATTTAAGAGGGAGTTAGATGTGGCCCTTGTGGCTAAGGGGATCAGAGGGTATGGAGAGAAGGCAGGTACGGGATACTGAGTTGGATGATCAGCCATGATCATATTGAATGGCGGTGCAGGCTCGAAGGGCCGAATGGCCTACTCCTGCACCTAATTTCTATGTTTCTATGTAGTCAAGGCTACATTGATTTGAACTTTTGATAAAGTTCTTGCCAAGATTAAAATTCTGACTTTTTTTTTAATGAATCAAAGCAGTGTTATTTGTCTTGACACTGGTTATTGGTAAATATGAGAACTGATTCAAAGAACTGATCGACTGGGCTTACTGGAATTCACTGGAATTTAGAAGCATGAGAGGAGATCTTATAGAAACATGTAAAATTCTTAAGGGATTGGACAGGCTAGATGCAGGAAAAATGTTCCCGATGTTGTGGGAGTACAGAACCAGGGGTCACAGTTTAAGAATAAAGGGTAGGCCAATTAGGACTGAAATGAGGAAACAGTTTTAACCCATAGAGTTGTGAATCTGTGGAATTTTCTGCCATCAAAGGCAGTGGAGGCCAATTTACTGGATGTTTCCATGAGAGAGTTAGATTTGGCTCTTAGGGCTAACGAACTCGAGGGATATAGGGAGAAAGCAGGAACGGGGTACTGATTTTAGATCATCAGTCATGATCATATTGAATGGTGGTGCTGGCTCGATGGGCTGAATGGCCTACTCCTGCACCTATTTTCTATATTTCTATTATATTTGTTGTTGTTGATCGGTGCTTTGTAAACACTATGGTAAAACGTTACACATCTCTGTAATGAACTGTGAAATAGTTTTTGTGGAATAAAAGTATTTTGATCCTTAGTACTAGCTGACAGACAGACACAGCTGACCTTTTCTTTCCAGGCTCAGCACTAGATGGGTAATAAGAGCAGGAGGTAAACCCAAGTGTACTGCAGGCAACCCCATGCAGCCTACAATGGAATTCTAGGGCAGACATGGTGTCTCCCTAATTTTACTTCGGAGTCACGTGAGTGACTACGTGAAGAAGCCCGCCAGGATGCATGCGTGTCATATCGCTTTCACGCTTGCGAAACGACAGGCGGGGTGGAGCGTTCCCCCGCAGCGGTAAGTTTGAAACCGCGACCTGCAGGTAAGTGATTTACTCTGCGGTAGTTTTTGTCCCCGCGCTGTTTTTACACAGGGGGGGAAGCTGGACAAAATAGTGTCCACAAGTGCTGCGATTGAAGCTGGCTGCGGAGGACCGCAAAGTTGCGGGAGCCAGCAGCAGCTGAAGGCACAAGCCCCGTAAGGGATCAGCTGTGCCGACATTTGGTCCCGCGCTGGCCAGAACACCACGGCCGGGCGGGAGTCTATTCAGATGGGGCCGTCGACCTTTGACAAGTCGAAAACGGCAGGAGGCGGGGTGGAACGACGTTCCCCCGTAGCGACAATTTAAACCAGGACCTGCAGGTAAGAGCTGCGGTCTTTTTGTGTTTTCCCATGCTGATTACAGGTGGAGAAACCAACGGGCTGCGACAAAGCTGGTGGGCTAGCAGCGGCCAGCGGCACTTGAATCACCTATAATGGGATCAGCTGTGCCCGATGTCGCCTCCACACTGGCCAGATCCACTCCGCGGCCGGGCGGTAAGGCGAGACAAAAAACAAACAAGGTCGTGGACTCAGAGGAGTCCGACTTTGAACAACCGCGGGCGGCCAGCGACCGTGAGCGCTGGAGCCGGATGGAGCGGTGTGTGGAGCATTTGCTCCAACGTGACAGACTCCGGGAGATGGAGTCGGGTCACAGTGGGCCCTATGATAAACCCACAGCAATACCTCTTGAAGGGCTGCACAGTGCTTCTACCTCATCAGAGGGGAGCACTGCGGGTCAGTTCTGGGCTGACCTGGAAGAGGGGTCCGCAGAAGGAAAGACAAGTGTGCAGGAGGTGCAGGAACGAAAGAACCTACTGGACATGGTGTCCAATTTCATACAGCCAGACCAGACTGGTAAAAATCTGGAGCCAAAGCTAGCTGCCAGTATAGACTATATGTCTCTAAACCAGTTACAAGAACAGGCTGTACTGGACACCACATCAAGACACCTAGCACCCCTACGCACTCACCAGCAGAACAAGAATGACTGGTGAAAGCTCGAAGGCCCGGTACTCAAAACATGAGTCTTTTTTAGGCCATGGCCCAGGCCGGCCTTCTTGGAAGATGCGTGGACCTCCAACGCCAACCAAACCACAAATCTAGACACGAGCGCAACAACAGCAGCGAAGAACCTACAAAAAGAAGTAAACCTGCCACTGGTAACTATGGAGGTAGGTGGGTCTGGTTTCCTACAAAATACAGGGAGCATGGAGGTTGGTGGGAGATTACACTCTTTACTGAATGCATGGAGCATGTTAACAACCGATACTTACATCTTAAGCATTATCCAGGGATATACAATAAACGGCATTTCGTTTGGACCTCAAGGGGTCCAAATGACAATAAATTGAATTGTATTGTATTGTATTGTATTGTATTATACACAAGTACAGCCCTCCAGTTCAACATATACCGAACCAAATGTTCATGCTTTCTGATAAAGAAAAATCAGAAGCGCAAGCTGAACTGGAGCGGCTTTACGTAAAAGGTGTAATTGAGCAAACTCAACACGAACCATTAGAATTCGTGTCCAATATATTTACCAAAAACAAAAAAGATGGTGGTTGTCGCATCATCATAGATCTGACAAAATTGAATACATTTGTACAATATATTCACTTCAAAATGGAAACCTTTGTTACTGCTAAACAATTAATTTCCAAAGGTTACTTCATGGCCAGCATCGATTTAAAAGATGCTTACTATTCAGTGCCTATACGAGGTGACCACAGATGTTACTTAAAATTCAACTGGATGGGACAACACTGGCAGTATAAAGCACTGCCAAATGGGTTATCATCAGCCCCCAGGCTGTTCACAAAATTTTGAAACCAGCCCTAGCGTTTCTACGGAAACGAAAACACATGGTCATGGCATATTTAGATGACATACTCATTGTGGGCAAAACTTTGGAATTGGCCAAACAAACCGTAACAGCCACAAAACAGTTATTTGAAAAACTGGGATTTATTACCCATCCAGTTAAATCTAAACTAACGCCTTCCACTACTATGGACTATTTGGGGTTCACCATTGACTCAGTTCACATGTCGGTGACTCTGCCTAAGGGAAAGGCTAGAGATTTAATAGAGGCTTGCAATAACCTCATTGACATCAGCAAACCATCCATCAGATTGGTAGCAAAAGTAATTGGCAAAATGGTGGCTGCCTTTCCAGCCACACAATTTGGACCTCTACATTACCAAAACTTACAGAGAGCAAAAATACAAGCACTCAAAATCAATGCAGGTCACTTTGACAGACCTATGAAACTACCAATCAAAGCTAAAATGGAACTAAAATGGTGTATAGATAACATCTGGCTTTGTTCCAATCTAATCATTGTCAGTAACCCTTCCATGGTACTACAAACTGATGCCAGTGCACTTGGGTGGGGAGCCACCAATACCTACCTCCACAGCTGGTGATGATGGACTGCTCAGGAGGCATCATTATTACTCACACTGGGCATAAACTACCTGGAAATGTTGGGTGCATTCCATGGCCTAAAGTCATATTGTACTGGGTCATATCACCAGCATGTTAGACTACAGATAGACAATACCACCATGGTAGCATACATTAACCACATGGTTGGAAACAAATCGACATCATGTGACAATCTGGCTAATACAATTTGGCAATGGTGTATCCAGAGAGATATTTGGATATCAGCCACTTACCTACCAGGAAGACTAAATTTAGTGGCAGACACCAGGTCACGCAAATTTAATGAAAACACCGAATGGATGTTGAATAAAAAGTATTTGCTGATATTACAGCAAGATATGGAACACCAGATATCGATCTATTCGCATCCAGACTTAACCACCAGTTATCAAATTATGTTTAATGGGAACCAGACCCTGGGGCAGCGGCGACAGATGCATTTTCGCTGCATTGGGGGAAATTGTTTATTTACGCATTCCCTCCTTTCTGCCTCATCAGTCGGGTATTAAGGAAAATACAACAAGACTCTGCGTCTGGTATTTTGGTAGTACCCGATTGGCCTACTCAACCATGGTTCCCAGTGGTACTAAACATGGTATTAGAACCATGTATCACCATCCCACATAGACCAGATTTATTGCTACATCCCGTAACAAGGGATAGCCACCCATCCCATAACCATTTGAACTTATTAATTTGTAGAGTTTAAAAACACCTCTACTACAACTGGGACTGACGGACCGAACAGTGAACATGATCTCGGCGGCCCAAAGACAGTCAACCAAAAAACAGTATCTGGTCTATATCAGGAAGTGGGAGATGCAGTGTCACAAAAACAACATCACCCACAGAGACATGAACATCCCGTCTGTTCTGGAATATCTGGCAGGCCTCCACTATGATGAGGGGCGCAGTTACAGTGCCATCAACTGCGCCAGAAGTGCCCTATCGACTTACCTATGGCAGGGGACAGAGCGTTACTCTGTTGGGACTCACCCACTGGTAACAAAACTTATGAGGGGAATTTTTAATACTAATCCCCCAAGAACCAGGTACTCCCAAATATGGGATGTAAGTATTGTCCTGAAGATACTCAGGAATTGGTCTCCAGCAACAGCTCTGTCCCTACACAGACTGACATTAAAAACAGTCATGCTAATGGCATTGGTCACGGCACAGAGGGTACAGTCACTGCATAAACTAAGACTGGACAATATGACTTCCTCAACTGAAAATATTACGTTTCATATCTATGAATTAGTAAAGCAGAACAGACAGGATCAGCAGGCCTCAATATACAATTTAGGTCATACCCAACAGATGACCGTCTCTGTATAGTAAGACATTTGTCGTTATACATGGAGAAAACTAAAATCATAAGAGGCAATGAGAAGGCACTTCTGGTCAGCCACAAACAACCACACAAAAGAGTGACGGTCCAGACCATCTCAAGATGGCTGAAACAGGTGCTAACACAGACTTGGGTGGATACTACTATTTTTAAATCTCATTCCACCAGGGCTGCAGCTACATCGGCAGCGATACAGTTGGATGTACCAATGGACCAAATCCTCAAGGCAGCAGGATGGTCAGGGGAAAAAACATTCCAACTATTTTACAACAAACCAGTAATGAAACCTGGAACGTTTGCAGAAACAATTTTAAGTTCTGTAAATTAATTTAAACCCATAAAAAGGGGTTATAATTTTGTGTTAATAAATTTTATGATTTCAATGTCGAATTCATGTCCAAATTATGTTAACACAATTCCTCCTACAGTCATCAAGGCAGACGTGATGCATGGACTCGTTTCCACGGCATGAAATCACAGAGCTTTAAAATCTTCACGTAGTCACTCACGTGACTCCGAAGTAAAATAGTAAGATTAAACGAGAACTTACCAGATTGAAGTTTGATCTGTATTTTATGAGGAGTTACGATGAGGGATTACGTGCCCTCCGCTCCCACCCGTGATCATATACTCAACTGGTATCTCTTCTCTAAACTTACTATGTTTTAGTCATTACAGTTATCTGTGATTTCACACCGCTGCTTTGAAGAATGACACGCATGCGTCCTGGCGGGCTTCTTCACGTAATCCCTCATCGTAACTCCTCATAAAATACAGATCAAACTTCAAACTGGTAAGTTCTCGTTTAATCTTACTATTAACACTAAGATAACACAAATTACCAGAAGGTGCCTGTTATCCCGAGTTTAAAAAAAAATCAAACTTGTGGTAAGCACGGAGAATGAACGTAGCGGGTACGTTGGAACTCGGGGACGTCTCTTAGCGGCTCATAACGCTAACGGCAGGTACTCGGGAAGATTCGCTAACAGCAGGTAAACACGGGAAGGCTCGTGAAGATTTTTCAACATGCTGAAAAATGTCCACGAGAGCCCCGAGTACCGACGAGTGGCCATTAACGTAAATCTTCGAGTTCGAATCAGGGCAAACTCGGGAGAGCTTTTGGAATGAACTCGTACCGTAGGACAGGGCTATTAGAGAAACCCAGTGGAAGTTTTCACAGTGGCTCCTGAACATTTTGAGCATATTTCTTTTCAAGTACTAAACAGCACTTTTTGTGATTTTTTTTTTTTTTAAACTACTATTACCCTTTTACTTATACATGTGTACAGTATTCCCTGTACTAGGAGACACAAGGGACCGCAGATACTAGAATCTTGCATAGAACCGAGCATGTAGTCATGCCAGATACACCATTTCTCCCACTATCCTGCCCCCATTAGCCTCACTCCCCTCTCATCGCTTTCCACCTATATTCCTCTCTTGGGCTTTACTTTTCACTCCTCTACTCTCCTGATCTGACACCATTTTGGCTCCTTTTTATTTCACAAAAGTGTAACTAAGCGGGTGTGACATCTCTGGAGAACATGGATAGGTGATGTTCGATGTCAGGATTAACCAGCAACTGCAAATCCTTGTTTCTCCATTTTTGCTCCCTTTTGTCTCCTTTTCATTTCTAACCTTTTTTCATCCAACTTCCAATCAAAACCCCCTCACCTCTATCCATCTATACTTGCCACTTTGTCCTGCCCCATCCCTCTTCCAGCTTTCTCCCCCTATTACTATCAGTCCGAAGGCTTCCAACCCGAAACATCACCTGCACATGTCTTCCCGAGATGCCGCCTGGCCCACTGAGTTACTCCACAATTTTGTGTCTTTCTTCTGTGTAAATCAGCATCTGCAGTTCCTTCTTACACATTACATCCATACCTATATACCTAGCAGTGGACATCAATAAAATTATTTTGGAGAGAAAAATAAAAATATTATTTTGACCTTAACGTTTACGTTCATAAATTATAGGAGCAGAATTAGACCATTCGGCCCATCAAGTCTACTCCACCATTCAATTATGGCTGATCTATCCTTCCCTCTCAACCCCATTCCTGCCTTCTCCCCATAATCCCTGACACCTGTACTAATCACAAATCTGTCAATCTCTGCCTTTAAAATATCCAATGATGGCCTCCACAGCCATCTGTGACATTAATGTTGTCTTCCACTCTTATTTATATCTTGTAAATAGGTGCATGTTTGCTATTGTAACTTTAATATTCCAATATTGCCAGGTAGTAGAACATGGATATGTTGATCTATTTTTTTGTAAGATCTTCTTTGGGTATCGCAGCCTCAGAAATAAATTATTCTTGAATATCATAATGCATTAATTGCAGATTGAAACATTGAATTACGATGTGAGTAAATTTGAGTGATATTTTCTGACAATTGGTTTAAAGATGGTGTGATTAAGATGCTTGAAATAATAAATGGAATTACCAGGTGTAATGATTCAGAAAGATTGAACCTCATGAAGGAAAATTATGGCTCATACCCTTGGGAACAAGAAGGGAAGAGAAGTGCAGGAGACAAATGAAAAGGTACAAGAAGAATGGTGAATTGTTCTGGCACTTACCGATGTGCTAATTGTTATGGGTTTAATCAAGTACTTACAGCTCCGTATGTATATATATATACATATATATATATATATATATATATATATATATATACACATACATACATACATACATACATACATACATACATACATACATACATACATACATACATATGTATGAAATTTTATATGTGGCTAGATTAAGTGGGACCCCTTGGGAGGCCTGGTCCCCCAACACAACCCTTTCCCCAACGCTATATTTCACCACTCACCGTTCCCCCAAAGCAACCTGTTCCCCCAATGCAATTTCTACCACTAACTGTGTAGGGGTGGCTCATTTCCCCTCATCACCCAGCACTCCCTCCCCCTCCTCTTCATGTGTGGAAGGAGGGGAGTGGGGGGGGGTGTGGGCGGAGGGGTGTAGGAGGGGGGGGGGGGGGTGAGCCACAGCCAGCACGGAGAAAAAGCGGGAACCGCAGCTCAACTCCCGCCGGGCCAACTGACAGGCCCGAACCCCACTGCTGCCGCGAGGCCCCACCGTCACAATGCCTCACCGCTGTGGTCTCGATGCCTCCTTGATGGCTGGGTAAAACCCCAGCCGGGGCATCGCGGGTAGAAGCCCGGGTTGGAAAAAGTGGAACATTAATTTAAATGTGGCCCTCCCCCTGACGTCACTCGAAGCCAGTGGAATATTCTACGTGTGAAACGGGCGACGAGTCACCCGAGCCATCGTGGCCACCCACCTCATTGTGATGTCATCAGTTGAAGCTTAAAAGGCAGTTTCGTCTTTTTTTTAAACTTTAATCACCAATAAGTTGTGAAATATAGCATCAAATCTTAAGTGATCACTGCTTAGAGGGGGAAAATGTGAGCAGAATATGTAAAAATGTTATCGTTACCGCGTAACGTTTTGGCGAACATATAAAGACACACACATACACACGCACACACATACAAGATGAGAGTTTTAAACTTATAGAGATAGATGCTGACCAAGTTAGTTTAAGGTAAGAGGTCAAATGTGACTGGTCACGTGTGTGACATTTTGGTTCACTTTCCAAAGAATGGGCCTTTATTTGTAGAAATTAGAACACTTGTTCAGTTATGCTTTTGTGCATCTTCACACAATATTGAAGATGTCATTTTTCTCTTCAATTTTATGTGAAGATGCACAAAGGCATAACTGAACAAGTATTCTAATTTTTATCATTACTCTGCTGCTGTTACGTGACATTTCGATAAATATTTGATGCATAAGCAGAGAGGTAATTTTTCTCTGCTTATTCATCGAATATTTATCAAAATTTCACGTAACAGCAGCAGAGTAATGATCTTAGCTCAAAAGAGCAGAAAGTAGATGGAATTATTAAAAGTGTAAATTTAAGAATGGAAATATATATTAGAAAATACTGGAAGGAGTAAGTTTCATGTTCCTTAACAACGGAAGTGACATTGGAAAGAGAATGATTTTTTTTTTTAAAACACGGATATGCGTTATTTATATAGCTGCCTCCATCTACTTATGTAAAAGAGACATTTAGATAGGTACATTGATATGTAGGAAATGGTGCGATATGGATTATATGCAGTCTGATAAGAGTTGGTTGTGGCATTATGTTCGGCACAGACATTGTGGACCAAATGGCCTGCATCAGTGCTGTACTATTCTATGTTCTGTGTTGTATGTTCTATGTTATAAAAGTAGATGAAATATAAGGCACATTCTTGCAGGTTTTATGTGCATAGCTTGTTTTAACCCCTCTGCACTCACTACTGTGTTGAAGTCTTTCTGGCATGAAAGGCTCTGTAAATGCACAAGGCTTCACCAAGTCAGTTCCAGGCGGTGCTATAATAGTTTTGTACATTGGTGTTTAATTCCCTCAGTCTACTGACAATGATATTTCAACCTGCCTTGGTGGGAGTGGGTGCTCACGATTCCTGACAGCGAGCAGTCAAGGTCAGGCAAAAATAATGATTCTGTCAGCACTGGTAACACCAAGTGATTGATCGGGCACTGCAGCGCAGAGGAGTAAACTGAATCTCATGGAGAAAACGACACAAAGCGTTGGAGTAACCCAGTGGGTTGGGCAGCATTTGACAAACAAAACATAAATATAAAGCAAACACTGGGAAGGCTGAGTTTCAGGTGAACATGGATAGGTGACGTGGATAGGTTGGGGTTGTAGACTTTTTTAGACTTTGGAGATACAGCATGGAAACAAGCCTTTCGGCCACCAAGTATAGGTATGTTGCAAAGCCTACCTGAAGCGTCGTTGAATATCTGCCGCTGCGGTTGTGCGCGATTTTGGCGCCGTTTAGAGGGGGCGGGTTTAAAACGCGATTTTCTCTAGGCTGTTCAAATCGAAGATGTTCAGCCTAGTTAATTATTAACGAAAAATCGCTGGAAGACCCCGTCGCAAAAGCTATTATTAGTTTTAAAGGCCTCGTAAAATAGTTATAGTAGTTTAAAAATCAATCTCTGAACCCGCAAACACCCGCACCCGCAGGGTCTCATAAAGCAAATATCTGAAGTTAGGTTGTATATTTTTACATTAAAAAGGGCTTCTAAAGATCCCTTTATACAAAGTTTAATATTGCGAGTAGCTCAATTTGGCCCCATTATATCCCGCAGTATTTTTCTGGGCATTTGGGGCACAAATCTACCGCAATGTGAACGTTCTAAACCAGCGCGTTCCACGGGGACCCACTGGAAAGCTGATTTAAAATGGACTTTAATTTACAGCAATTCAACACTAAATTCCTTCCATTTGGTCTATAAATTAATGTAAATGAGATTTAAAAATCATGTTTTATTGTGAATTATTTGTGAATATTATTTGGACATTTAGGCTATTTAAAAATGTTAATCATTTATTAAGAAATGGATAGATGTTTAGATCTAGTAATTGAAGTCTGAAATTAGCTACAATTAGGTAACTAACTAATTATATGCTTTAATTTCAGGTCATCCAAGTAAGATTATTTTATATTTGTTTCAGAATGCTTCAATCTATGATAACTGAAAATTTCATTCAGTTCTCTTAATTTTTAAGAAAGTTATGGGCTTTTGACTGTTCACGATCACAGCTTTTTTGTTATGTCCATAGAAAATCAATAGGGAACAAGATGCTCATTTCCCAGTATGAAAAGGGCCATAACTTTTTTAATACTTGAGATATGAAAGTGAATTAGGTGTCAAATTAAACTTATTTTTATGCTTTATCTGATGGGATAAATTGCAGACTTGATTTTTAAAATCTCAAAATTTTGTAACATTGCTACCAAGTACACGCCGACCAGCGATCACCCCGTGCTCTAGCACTATCCTACACACTAAGGACAATTTTTTTACAATTTACAGAAGCCAATTAACCTACAAACCTGTATGTCTTGGAGTGTGGGAGGAAACTGGAGGAACACCTGGAGAAAACCCACACGGTCACAGGGAGAACGTACAAACTCCGTACAGACTGAATCTGTAGTCAGGATTGGGCCCAGGTTTCTGGCACTATAAAGCAGCAGCTTTACCGCTGTGCCACTCTCGAGTTGCATCCTTACAGCACAAGACTATCAGAAGAAAGCTCCCAACTGGAAACTTCTTCTATCCATGTTTTCCAGATATGCTGCTTGATCTGCTGCAATACTCAAGGTCTCTAGCTCATTTTTTTTGTGAACCAGCACCTGCAGTTCCTTGTTTCCACATTCAGAGAGAATTGAGTGGTCAGAGGTGGAGTGGATCTTCCATCCACCCAACTCCCTTACCCCCCAATCCCCACCCCCAACATTACTGCTTTGGCTTCCACAGCTGCCACTAGCTCATTGCTATCTCGACTCACCCCTTCCCCATTCCATCTCCTCCAATGACAGTTGAAGTGAGGTCTTTATCAGACCCTGTCCTATTCTCATTCAGCATTGGATTGCAACTGGATAATTGTAGATCAGGACTGTCTTAACAAATAAGATGAGAGATCTGTTTTTGCGTTCTTTGTGCCTAATATTCCTGAATTTTCTGTTTGAATGTGAAAGATTTGCAAATTTTGCTAAGTATGAATTTTAACAGCAGAGGGTGCAATTGGAACATCTGGGTTTTCAGAAGCAGTACAAAACATGTACAGGCTGTAATACATTGTTCTACACAAGTTATTTCTGCATTTTGCAATTGAAGGTTAGAAATTCAGCTCTTCACTAATCCAAAAAAAGTCAATCGCTAAAAAGGTATTATTTGTTCTTGAAATTTACAATAATAAGTATCTATATAAGCAACGACACCAAAAGCTGGAGTAATTCAGTGGGTCAGGCAACATCTCTGGAGAAAAGGAATAGGTGACATTTTGGGTCGAGACCCTTCTTCAGATAGTCTGGATAGTTACTCTTTTTGTGTACATCTTCGGTTTAAACCAGCATCTGCAGTTCTTTCCTACACATCTTTATAAGCAAGTTGTCAATTACTAAATCAAAGAAAACAGTTGTTCATAACAGCTGATGGACATGGATAAGTCAGAAGAGCCTTTTTTTACGAGAATGAATAGGGGGCTACACAGTGCTCAGGAAATAAGAATCTGGATTGGGACAAAAATTAATCTTTGATTATGAATCCTAAATGGACACTGGAGTGTCAGCTGCCATTGAATTCACTAAATAATTTTTGGGATAATTGACTTCAGTGGAAAGTAGTACAACCATGAAAGATGTACAAAGAACAGATGATGGTTCAGTGCCTGTTTGGCTCAAAGCAACTAAGGATGAATTTCTGCCTCCAGTTGTTATCATGGAGGAAGGGGTTTAACAAAAATATTTGCAAATCATTGAAATTAACACAATAGACAATAAGTGCAGGAGTAGGCCATTCAGCCTACCAAGGCCATAAAAGCTCAAATAAAGCAATGGCACGCATATCAAGAGAAAGAATATGAAAAGCAGGCTAGTAGTTGTATAAAACTTCAAATGAAGGCACAAGAAATTGCTGATGTTGGAATCTGAAGCAAAATACTACAGTGCTGGATAAACTCAATGAGTCATGCGGCATTTATGGAGCAAATGGGCAGAAGATGTAACAGGTTGGGACCCTTCTTCAATCTGAGTGGAGTAGGTGGAGAAAGCTGGAAAAGAGAGGAGAGGGCAGGACAAAGCCTGGCAATGATAGATGTAGAATCAAGGAACTGCTGATGCTGATTTACAAAAAGACACAAAACGCTGGAGTAACTAAGTGGGTTACGCAGCATCTCTGGAGAACTTGGATAGGTTACATTTTGAGCAGGGAGCCTTTTACACCTAACCATGTTCTCCAGAGATGTTGCCTGGCCCACTTAGGTACTCCACCCCTCTGTCTTTTTTTCCTGGCAAATGATAGATGGATACAGGTGAGGGGAGTGATTGAGTAAGTGACAAAGGTTAGAGATGAAAAGGAGACAAATGGGAGTCAGATAAGGAAGGGAAGAGTGAAATGTAATGCTGGAGAGAGGGTTTAGGGTGGAAGGAAACATGGTGAAGAGGATAAAAGGGAAATACGGGACCCGGGGATGTGAGATGAGTGTACAGAAGAGGGGAAAGGAGCACGGTGATGGTGATAATGATGGTGGGAGAAATATGTGTGCATGGGGGTGGAGGGAGGAAAGGAGGGGGTGGGGATTGTAGGGTATTACGAGAATCCAATAGTCAATCCGTTGGGTTGTAAGCTCCAAAAACGCAATATGAGATGCTGTTCTTCCAGTTTGCTTGTGCCTCACTCTGGCAATGGAGGCCCAGGAAAGAAAGGTCAGTATGAGAATGGGAAGGAGATTTAATATTGTTAGCAACCGGAAGCATAAGCAGTTGGTGCACACCAAGTGTCAACGGTCACCTAGTCTACACTTGGTCTCACCGATGTAAAAGAGGCCTCACCAGGATCTTGGAGGAGCTGCACGTGGACCTCTGTTTCACCTGGAAAGACTGCTGTGGTTCCTGGATGGACGTGGGAGAAGAGGTGTGGGGACGGATGTTACCTCTTCTGGGGTCGAAGGTGAAAGTGGCTATAGAGGGGACAGATTGGGGGGGAGTGATGAGCGAACCAAGTAGTTGTAGAGAGGATGGTCTCTATGGAAAGCAGCGGGGTGGGAAGATGTGTTCAAGAAGGAACTGCAGATGCTGGAAGATCGAAGGTACACAAAATGTAACAAAACCGGGGTGGGAAGATGTGACTGGTTGTGGGATCACATTGAAGGTGATAGAAATGTTGGAGAAAGATGTGTGTTGGATATGCAGGCGAGTGGAGTGAATGGTGAGGACCAGAGGAACTCGATCCTTGTTACGTCTGGGGGGAGGGGGAGCGAGAGTAGAACTCCAAGGCACTGGGGAGACATAGGTGGCATCTCCATCTACAACATCAAAAAGAGGATATCTCAGATATCCTGGAGTAGACAGCCTCATTTTGGGAGCAGATGTGACAGGGACGGAGATATTTTAAGAGTAAGGGATGGTGTCCTTGCATTAAGCAGGGTGAGAGGCGTTGTCAAGGTAGCGGTTGAAGCCAGTGGGCTTGCAGTAGAGTGAGTTGATAGTCTGTCTCCTGTGATGGACACAAAGAGTATTAGTCAATAAACTTACACTGAATTACTGGTCCTACTACTTTGGAAGTGAATCTTTATCTGTGAGCTACAAGAAAGACTCAACAATTGAGACTGTTTAAGAACCATTGTAGTCTCTAAAACTCATTTGAAATCTGCAGCAAATATTTTTCCCTCATGGTACTGGGTTGAATTGAATACTTTATTGCCACAGTGAAATTCTTGCGAAGGTATGCAAATAGTTGTCCATAAAGTTACAAATCCCTCTGCACCCCCCCCCCCCCCCCCCCCCCCCCCCGTGGCAGTTCCCCCTTTGTTCTTCCGGCGGTCTCCGTCGACTCATGGCGCGCGGGATCCGACCTCGGCCGCGGGTTCTCCCGACCCTGGCTCCATCGGCCCCGGGTGCTCCAAACAGCTAGGGCTCCGGACTCGGCTACTCCGTGGCTCACCGGGAGGCATCACTTTAATGGCATCAGGTACCTTAAGGCAAACCTGTTGCATCTAGCCTCAAGCTTCCCTGGAGAACTTGTCAATGTAAGTGTTTCTAATCGTATTTGCCACATAAATACTTTTTATAAGCTTCTAAACAAACAATCCTCAGACTTCTTGTGAGTGAGGAGAAAGTGGAATTTCAAAGTGCAGTTTGTGGAATACACAAGCACAGACATGTCAAGACTGGCCATTGGCACTGTCTAAGCTATAATAAAGGAGCTGTTAAACATTTATTGCTGCATGATGCTGTTTATGATCAAAAGCCCAGGAGTATTTAATTGGAGTTCAAGGCAGGATACTTGATATATTTGCTATTTTTAAGAAGTTTGCCCTGTTTGCATGCTTTCCGCTTGCACAGTACCGTTCTGTTTTCATTTGTTTGATTATTAGCATTAAAAAGCTTCCGGACTTCTTTCTTTTTAAATGGCATTATGGTAAAAGGCAGTGATTTAATCTCATTTTTCTAAAAAGCACTTTTTCTGAAGTGAACCTCGCCTGTGCAGTCTGGAACTGAAGAAACAAGCCATGTGTTTGCCCATTAGCATTTTAAATGGGAAACATAATTAAATTCACTCATGGAACAACTTCAGCCATCCAGCTACGAGCTGAACGTGACATTTCTGTTGCCAGTTTTCACCAGATAGGAGGCCTATATTGTTGCCTTGTGTTATTTGGATAAAGAAGGAGGAGGAGGGGGCGAGGAGGGATGTGGGAGGGGGCAGGAGGTATGTGGGGGGGTGTGGGTGAGGGGGGAAGGAGGATGTGGGTGTGGGGCGAGCGGTGTGTGGGGGAGTGTGGGTATGGGCGCACTCAGCGGCTCCCGGCCCCGGCTGCACTCAGCGGTTCCCGGCACCACTCAGCGGCTCCCAACTAGTCATGGTGGTCACCGCAGACTCAGCCCTACCCGCTCTCCACACTCTGCTCACTCCGCTCCTTCAGTTTTATTCTCCTCGCCACCGGTAATTGACAGCGGGCGCCGGAAGGGTCGTCGCCGTCCCAGCGAATGACAGGAGAGAAGACCAAGCTGCTGACAGTGAGGAGACCAATCTGCGCATGCATGGTATTTAAACCTTAATAACCTTTGTAATATTTCACCGATCGGAACGAAACTTGGTGCATTTGCAGCACCGGAGAATGGCGAATAAGGTGTCGAAAAATCATAACGTTATCGGATACCATTTTTGTGCAAATGTTAAAAAAAAAGCAAACCGGAAGAGGACAAGATGAGAGTTTTAGATATGTATAGAAGATGGATTATCTGGAAGAATCGGTGAGACCTTGTTGCACATACAAACATACATCAAATTACTTAACTGGAAGGATTATTTAGTTTATTGTCACATTAATCAAGGTACAGACAAAAGCTTTTGTTGCGTGCTAACCAGTCGGCGGAATGACAATACATGATTGCAATCGAGCCGTCCACAGTGTGCAGATAGAGGATAAAGGGAAAGAAATGCTGCTGTTGGAGTAAGGTTCCAAAGAGTGGAGCGATTATAATGGCATAAGGAATAGGAGTGGAATTAGGCCATTCGGTCCATCAAGTCTACTCTGCCATTCAATCATGGCTGATCTATCTCTCCGTCCGAACCCCATTCTACTGCCTTCTTCCCATAACCTCTGACACCTGTCCTAATCAAGAATCGCTCTATCTCTGCCATAAAACTATGCATGTTTGCAGATCCACTTCTGTGAGCAGCACACAAAGAGTCGCCTGGCTAGGGCACCATCTTGCAGCTACAATATGTATGTACAATGTAACACAGACAAAATATTCAAAGCTGAGAATCTGAAATAGAAACAGACATTGGTGAAAATCATCAAGAAAGATAGCAGCTTTTATGGAGAGAGAAGTGGCTGGGACATAATAAAATATTCTAAAGAAGGCCCAAAACATCACCTATTCCTTTTCTCCAGAGATGCTGCCCCGATCCGCTGAGTTACTCCAGCTTTTTGTGTCTTATTTCCATAATAAATAGCACTTTGTGTTTAAATATCAACATTTAGTCCAGAGATATTATTGTCTGAAATTGGACTATTGTTGTCTTATCCTAGCGATGAAAACACCAATTGTAGACCGCCTCCACTGAGAACTTTAGTTTTGGAGAGTCATAGAATCATACAGCACGGAAACAGGCCCTTCGGCCCAACTCGTCCATGACATCATGATGCCCCATCTAAGCTAGCCCCATCAGCCTGCATTTGTTCAATATCCCTCCAAACCTTTCCTATCCATGTATCTATCCAAGTGTCTTTTATTGTTATTGTACCTGAAAAATCAAAAACTCTGGATTCTAGAATCTAAAATAAAAACAGAAAAATGGTGAAAACCTTCCAACAGTTCAGACAAAAACTGGAAAGAAAAACAGAGTTTGACAAAGGATTGATCTGAAACATTAACTCTGTTTTCCATTCCAAAGATGCATTTGATGTTCTGATTGTTTCCAGCACTTCCTCTTTTTTAGTATTAGCTGCATCGTTAGACAATAATAGCCCTCGTGAAACCAAAGACAGTTTGAGGAAAACCATTACATTTACGGATGAACTTGAACTATATCAAACAGCAAGTTAAAGGATGAGGATAAAGGAAATTTTCTTTTGTGGTTGAATCATATCCCTATAATTATGAATATCATGTGTGTCAATGCTTAAGCTCCACAAAAAAAATGTAACTGCCTCGTGGCAAAGCTACTGAAAAATTGAGGAAGACAGGGCTTCTGCCTCCCATATGTGGAACATTTTCTATCGCCAACAATGTACCTAATTCTAGACAGCTGAGATGCAAGTTTAGCAAAGCTCACGTTCAAGGATGCCAGGTAACTGCTGGAATTGTGACAGGGGTTTACAAAAATATCTATTGATAAATGTGTTTCTGCTTCTTTGACCAGTTAGGAGCAATGGCTTGTAGGATTATCTCGGCTTGAGTAGAAATAATCTTGGAGGGTTTGCAAAGGAAGGCAAGCATGATACTCACCCAACAACCCTAGTTGGATCAAGCCTTGTAATTCCACTCCCTCCAACCTCCATTCCATTGTGAAGAAGGCTGTCAAAGATAACAGCAGGACATAGGTCAGTTGAAGATATGGGCAGAGAAATGGCAGATGGAGTTTAGATTAGTTTAGTTTATTGACACAAGTACCGAGGCGCAGAGAAGAATGTTTTTTGTTGCGTGCTATCCAGTCAGCGGAAAGACTATACATGATTACAATTGAGCCGTCCACAGTGTACAGATCCAGGATAAAGGGAATAATGTATAGTGCAAGATAAATACCAGCAAAGTCCGATTAAAGATAGTCCAATAATCTCCAATTATGTCGATGATAGATCAGGATGGCTCTCTAATTGTATCTCTAAACTAAACTAAACTGTTGATAGAATGGTTCAGTTGCTTGATGACAGCTTATCCGGTTAAGTGTGAGGTGGTGAACTTTGAGAGGTCAAATATAAAGAGCAAATACACAGTAAATAACTGGAGACTTAGGCGCATTAATGCACAGAGACATTTTAGTTTACAGGTTACATGAAAGTTGCAATACAAGTAAATAGAGTGATTAAAAAAGATATATGGTATACTTGACTTCATCAGTACGGGTAATAAGAATCCGGAAGCCATGTTGCAGCTGTATAAAACTTTGGCTAGGCTGCCTTTGGAATATTGTATTCACGTCTGATCAGTGCATTACAGGAAGCATTGGAGCTAGAGGCTGTGGAGTGAATTTAGAAAAGGTTCAGCTGGATGCTGAATAGATTAGCTATAAGGAGACTTTCAGCGTAATAGCTGTAAGGAGACTTTTCTGGAGAGTCGGAGGTTGAGGCGGAAGTTTATAAAATTATGAAAGTCATAGATAGGATAGATGGAGTAAAACACAAAGTGCTGGAGGAACTCAATGAGTCTGACAGCATCTGGGGAAGGCAACATTTCAGGTCAGGACCCTTCTACAGACTGTTGACTAACCCCCTGAATTCCTCGAGCAGTTTGTCTTTTGCTCAAGATTGTAGTGTCTGCAGTTTCTTGTGTCTCCTGTCTAGATAACCAGAAATGCCAAATGCCAATGAAGGGCATAGCTTAACATGAAAGGAGGATACAGTAGTTTATAGCAGCAGCAAATCCCAAGCATAACAGAAATTGTGTGTGTCATGCAGTTTGATTTCATTCAAATGCATCCTGCATTTTACCCATGGAAGACAACAATTCACATTGGGTAGCACATTATGGAAACACTGAAAACCCAACAACTTTTCACTATCAGAGCTTCAATGAAATTTTACCTTGGAGAGCAAAGATTTGAGTGTTACACAGAATTTCTCGCTCAGTGCCGTTCGTGACCTGAGAAAATCCCAAAGCATTTTACATCCAATTAAATATTTTTAGCACAGTCACTGTTTGTGTTGCTTTAGCACATTAATGCATTAAATTACTTATTGTCAAACATAAAGTTGTGAATGGAGTGTGAGATTGAAATTGTGCTGTGCAGCATTAATAACATTTATTTCCTCTTCCAGTTGAATTAATAATGTAGCCCAGGCATGTGTTAAATTATATCATTGTGCACTACAATGTAAAGATGATGTGATAGTTAAA
Organism: Amblyraja radiata; assembly: GCF_010909765.2. Lineage (NCBI taxonomy): Eukaryota > Metazoa > Chordata > Chondrichthyes > Rajiformes > Rajidae > Amblyraja > Amblyraja radiata. The sequence continues at coordinate 60,263,206 of NC_045959.1, forward strand.
GACCAGTTAATTAACTGAGGTGAATGAGTATACTTCACTTTTTTATGGAAGAGAAATGGATTGAGCTTCTAATGAGATTAAATTATAAATTATGTTTAATAAGCAAAGTGATAGCTGGGCTATCAGAGCATTCATAGGATGCCTAGATTGTCTCCAATTATTAGTTACTGACAGCATTAAAGCGTTATGAGTTGAACGACATAGAAGGCAGAATTGTGCCCTTCCAGGGTGGAGCTTCAGGTGTGTGGTATTCTAGCATATATTAATCTGCAAGATGAACATTTACATACTGTGGTGTTTCTTTGGCCCATAATATTTATGCCTATGTCTTTCTATACTCATCCCATTCTGCCTGCATAATTCTACATCCCTTGTAAGTTTTGCCATTCAAGTACCTGTCAAGAGGGCTCTTAATATTGTTACTCTTCCTGCCTCTGCCACCACCTCTAATAGCTCATTCCAGATACCAGATACTCTTTGTGTGAAAAAAACCCCCATTAGATCCCCTTTAAAACTTCCCTCTCCCACCTTAAATATATGCCCTTTTCAACACTCTGACCAAGGGGAATAGATATTGGGTCTTTATTCTATGTATGCCTCGTACTTTTAGGTATCTCTTTCATGTCATCTCACTGCCTTCATTGCTCCAGGAAAAAAGACCTGGTTTATCCATCTATCCTGCTAACTCAAACCCTCTACTCCAGGCAACATTCTTATGAATCTTTTCTGCACCCTCTCTAGCTTAATCACAGCCTTTTTTTTAGTAGGTGGATGAGAATGCACACAATAGTCTAAATGCAGTGTAACCAACATTTTGTACATGACATCCAAACTCTTGAACTCAGTTCCTCGGCTGATGAAAGTAAGCACGCCATATGCGTTCCTCACCATATCTCTTGTCCCATTTTCAGGGAACTAACCACTTGTACCTCAAGTTCTGTCTATTCTACAACACTCCCCAGAGCCCTGCCCTTCACCGCACATGATTAACCTCCCAGGCTTAATGCCCAGGTTTAACCTCCCAAAATGTATCATTTTTGGTTTACAAGAATGATCCCAGGAACGAGTATAACCTATGATGAGCTGGGCCTGTACTCGCTAGAAATTTGAAGAATGAGGTGGGACCTAATTAAAACATACAGAATAGTGAAAGGCTTGGATAGAGTGGAAGTGGAGAGGATGTTTGTGGGAGCGTCTAGGACTAGAGGTCATAGCCTCAGAATTAAAGGACGTTATTTTACGAAGGAGATTAGAGATCTCTTTAGTCAGAGGGTGGTAAATCTGTGGAATTCTTTGCCACAGAAGGCTGTGGAGGCCAAGTCAGTGGATATTTCTTAAGGTAGAGATAGATAGATTCTTGATTAGTACAGGTGTCAGAGGTTATGGTGAGAAGGCAGGAGAATGGGGTTAGGAGGGAAAGATAGATTAGCCATGATTGAATGGCGGAGTAGACTTGATGGGCTGAATGGCCTAATTCTACTCCTATTATGACCTTATGACCACACTTGGCTGAGTTAAATTCCATTTGCCATTCCCTTGCCTTCTTTCACAGTTCATAGGCAGGCAGAAGATAGGACTGGTCGGTGAACTATTGTAACTTTGTCAGCACCAGAAACGTGGCGACTCTTGTGTACTGCCCAAGTGAGGTCTGCTATACGATTTTACTGTGTTGCATGTAAAACAAAGCATTTCACTGTGCCTCGGTACATGTGAAATAAAGTATAATTGAATGTCTTCACTGGATCCCTGATGTCTATACCGGACGGACATAAGCCTCCTTCATTTCTGAACCAAACCCTTAATATTCCTTGTCAACATATTCTTTAATCATTTCATCTGTCTGTTTGGTAATCTCTTCTCATGATGGAGCTTGGAAAAGAGTGTCGGTTTTGTGCTCAAGGTACTGGAAAAATACTACCAGTGTATCTTTACAAAACCTCCAAGTATTCATCAGAAGAATAAATGAACCAACATTGTTATTTTCTCCAGGCCAAGACTCTATTCACTCATCACTCCTCTCTTCAGTGACTCCCAGTGAAATAACAGCACTTTCTTTGAACATGCCTTTGCATATCTGTCTTAATATTTTTAGTTTAGTTTAGAGATACAGCGCAGAAACAGGCTCTTCGGCCCACCGGGTACGCGCCGACCAGCGATCCCTGCTCATTAACACCATCCTACACCCACTAGGGATTACATTTACCAAGCCAATTAACCTACAAACTTATACGTCTTTGGAAACTGAAGATCTCTGAGACAACCCACGCAGGTCACGTGGAGAACGTACAAACTCCATACAGACAGCACCCGTAGTCGGGATCGAACCCGGGTCTCCGCCGCTGCATTCGCTGCAAGGCAGCAACTCTACCGCTGCGCCACCATGACTGCCATAAACCACTCCATAAACCATAAACCACTCCGTTAAATTTTGTTCGTGATCAACCATATGAACTAATTTTGGGCTGTAGATTACTTCAAAGATTTTTTTTTTTGGATAAATTAATTATGGGCATACCTCTGTTATCAAAAATCAGGTAATTGAAATTCACTTATAATTGTGTTGGTACATAGACTGTACAAGGATTAATGTGATATTGTTATCATGTTTATCACAAATTAAATAGAATTGCCATTCCAAGACAAATGTATTCCAACAAATGTATTCAATTAGCTTGGATCTAATGAACTGGGAAAATTTGCACTTACTATTGTATGTGAGATAACTAAAAATGTCAGTATCCGGATTTATGATAATTAATTCCCCACCTGAATGCCAAAGAGGAAGCATGAAAACAAAGTATATTGTGGGATTCCTGAATATAAAGCCAAACAAGTTAAATGCAACATTTAATATGTTGCAAAGCTATGTTTTGATAGTCTGTCGATTGCAAAAGATCTTGCATTATTATTTTTCTGTGAATATTGTGTAGTAAAATAATTTAAAATATAGTGCAGACCCAGTGGGTCGAAGGCCCTGTTTTCGCGCTGCATCTCTAAGCTAAAAAAAATACACTTCAAACTATGGGCAGAATTGGTGGTTTTATGAAAGGGTGTTTGGGGAAAACTGGTTTTTTTGAGGAGCTAACAGGTTAGGGTGTAATAATTTTGGATTTCAGAAGGCATTCAACAAAGTGCAATTGCTGCAATTCATGGGATATATATATCAACGAGCTCTTCAGAATTGATTACCTGACACAAAACTGATATTAGAACCCAATGGATAATTTTCTGAAGGGCAGTTTATTTCAAGTGGTGTGCAGCCGAGATCAATACTTGCAGTGGTGTGCAGCCGGTATCAATACAGGATCAGCTATTTGCAATCTATATCAAAAATATAGCTGAGGAGTCCAAATGCACGAAACGTTATTCCCTTATACACTGTAAATGGCATGATTGTAATCATGCATTGTCTTTCTATTGACTGGGTAGCATGCAACAAAAGCTTTTAGTTACACCTCGGTACACGTAACTATAATAAACTAAACTAAACTAAGGATATGATTATCTTATCACATCATTTAAGTCTATTACAAAAGTGATGTTGAATTTCCATGGTAAAATATTCAAATCAGAAAAATCCAAGTAGGATGGAGCAGAGTAGTGGGATGCAATGTTAGATTGTTCTCACACTACTTGCATGATCACAGTGGTGGCGTTATGTTTCTTTAGTTCTAAACTGCTGCCTAGTCATGTATACTGATATGAAATATAACTTTACACTCTCCTTTCAGTGCACCAGGTGGCAGGTTTCTTTTAAACAATTCAATGTAATTTTAGATAGAGTTCTATTTTTCGCACAATCCCAAATTATTTATCAGTGAGAAAAACACAAAATACTAGAGTAAGTCAGCGGATCAGGTACCATCTCTGGAGGGAATGAACAAGCAACAATTCGAGTGAGGAATCTTCTTCAGTCTGAAGAAACGTTGCCTATCTATTCATTCCACAGATGCTGTCCTGACCCAGTGAGTTACTCCAGCACTTTGCTCATGATTCCAGCAGTTCCTTGTGTTTTTATTTTTCTGTGAATTTAATCGCCTTTCATTTTTACTTGTTGACACAGTGGAGCAGCTGGTAGAGCTGCTGCCTCACAGCGCCAGCGACCCTGGTTCGATCCTGACCTCGGGTGCTGTCTTTGTGGAGTTTGTACATTTGCCCTGTAGCTGTGTGCGTTTCCTCCAGATGCTCTTGTTTCCACCATCATGCCAAAGACGTGCAGGTTTGTAGGCTGGTTGGCCTCTAAAATTGAACCGTGTGTAGGAAGTGGATCTGAAACTAGGATCATATAGAACTAGTGTGAATGGTGATCGATGGTCAGCATGGTCTCAGAGGACTGATGAGCCTGTTTCTATAGTGTATCTCTAAACTAATGATTTGAGGAGTTTTTAGCCCTGCCTTTACCATTTGCTTTGCCCTTATTATCACTGGCAAGTTCTCCTTCTACTTTTGTTTACTAGGAAATAAGGCATCTTTCCGGGTTATGCTTGGAAATAGTACTTTTCCTGTTTTATGCAAAAATAAGTTAATTCCTTATTTTTGAGAAGTTTTATGGTTTTGAGTGAAATTAGATATAATATGTTTCCACATATTAGAGTCATACAGCGTGGAAACAGGCTCTTCGGCCCAACTTGCCCACACCGACCAACATGTCCCATCTACACTAGACCCATTTTGATTCTTTTCAATAAGCCTGCCTTAGTGTTATTCTATTGAGGCTCCTGGTCTTAGCAAAAGGTGTTTAGACATGAAGATAAAGATTTGTTGGTGTAACCTCAAAAGTCCTACCATCGGAACTTGGACAATCTAATTAAAAATATCTGCTAAGTTGCACAGGTATACTACGATTTTAAAATAATAGTTTGCTGAGAGGGGAGTTGTGTTCTACTTTGTTTTGTTTAGACAGAGCAAATGAAAGTGCCAGTTTTTTTAAATGTTCTGTTTGGTGTGAAAATGGGTAGATTACAAAAAACATGACTTTGGCATGTTTGCCGTCTACTTACAATCTAAATGGAGGGTGATTATATCCTGGATCCCAGCTTTTCATTCTGGCAGCCTGCTTCCTGGTTTCGGACCCTGGGATGCAAGAACTTTGCAGCATAGGTTTTTACTTAGTCTTGATAATTACAGTAGAGTCGAGAATAGGGAAAGTGCCTGAAAAGACACATCTCTCTGAAGAATGTCATAACTAAAAATATTAGGAAACTCTGTCAGGTTGAAGTCAGTCAACTGTTTAAATAAAGAGAGATTATCATAAGCAAAACCATGTGCTGTGTCCACACTTAGAGACTTCACCAAGAGCCATGAGATGGTTATCAAGACCTGGCATTCCCTTCATGATCCAAAATTACTGACATTATTGTAGTGCACAGAATATGGATCAAACAGGACAAGAGGCCTTTACGGCAAGTTAAGAATCTATATTTTCAACAACTTAAATCATCCAAAATGGCACCGGAAATGTACTGTCGCCATGTAGTCTACTGTTAGGGTGGGGAAAGTTCCTTTCACAGCATGTGGGGAGTCTGGCCCAGGTCAGCACGGCCCGGGCTGCACAAGTTGGCTGGGCCACCAGGGGTAAAGTTGTGGGGAGGGCAGGAGCGTTAAGAAGGAGGGGGTCGGGGATCATGCCAACAACTCTCTCACTCACCGTTGCCGCGGCACTCTCGGTGCGCGGAGCCACCGCATTGTGGCCGGGGAGGGAAGTAGCTCGGGTGGCTGTGAGCGTCCGCCAGGAACGGACAGTGGAACCGGCCGCCACCTCAGCGCCCTCTGCAGGCTGGGCCGCCAGCCAGCTACGGTGTCTTTTGGCAGAGGTGCAACCAGTGGAGGTGGTGGTTGGCGGGTCGCTATAGATATATAATTATCTCCTCTCTCTCCAGCGCCAGAGCCATGCGCCGAAGAGAGAAGGAGAGAGAGAGCCGCGCGCAATATCTGCGAGCAGTACGCCTCCAAGAAGACGCCTTCTCCTCCGCAAGGCTCCTCTCGCACGAGATCAGGGAACCTCAGATCTCTCGAATGCGCGCACGAGCGTAGAGTAAGAAGACGAGAAAGGATCTCGCTCGAAGTCAGAAGCAAGACGCTCCATGTCTGATCTACTCGCCTCTCATGAGCTCTCTCGCTACTCGCGCCCCATCTCTCTCTCTCTCTCTCAAGCTCTCTTCTCTCATCCCGCTCTCCCCTCCCCCCTCCCCCTCCCCCTCCCCCTCCCCCAATTTAAGCAACTTAAATTGGGGGTGCGTCGTTGACGCACGTGTGTCTTCAATGCCGGACATACGTTATATAAGATGGATAACAATAAATTGGCAGCTTGTTTGACAAACAAACCAAATTTATTTTCCAATTAACTTAATGATTTACACTTCAGTCCAAGACCAATCTACCCTCACCAGAACACATGAACGCACACACACACACAAAATTATCCATAAGAAGAAGAATTTTATTTAATAGCATTTCTAGTTAATCATAAATTTTGCCTCTACTAAATACTGATAAAATGCCATGGTCATTCCTGGCTGTGTTGTATGAGTGGGAGATGTTGCTTCTCATAATAAGTGTACAGTCTGTGAAATTGTGAGAATATCTCTCTTGTTTATCACCCCCAACTGTCTAACCTCCTGCCACATTCTTTGAGACAATTGTAGCTGCAGTTTGCAAAGCTAAATTATACAATGGGCCCCTTTCAAGGATTTCCAGGGTCTTGTAGACTATTATTGTTGGGGGATGTGTTATATAGCAGGGGCAAGTTGGGCCTTTATTTTGTACATGTTTAATGCAAGGCACATTCTCTCCTGTGTGAACAGCTCAGTGATGTCTCGGACCTCAGCCTCCGAGCATGGTACACATGCAAGCTGCAACTGAGGTTAATATGACCTTATGTGTAAGAAGGATCTGCAAATGCTGGTTTAAACAGCAGATAGACACAAAAAGCTGGAGTAACTCAGCGGGATGGGCAACATCTCTGGAAAGATGGATTTTTTTTTAAATTTCAAAACAGACTTTATTCAAGTAATAAATATATACAATACATGAACTGTGCAAAAAATTCATCCGACATTTTCAGAGGCAGTACAGGCTTTCCATACTGTTTACATACAATGTTCAAATTTCACAAATTTATCCCCCACCCTTGCCTGTCATGTGGCCCACTGGCATGAAATCCCTTCCCTTATTTTGAGGGGCGTTTCCACCACACCCTGCCCCCCCATGTCCAGCAGCGGAAGGACCATAGAGTGTGGTCCTCCCCCACCGAACCTTGGCATTGGCGGCACCAAACTTCAGTGCGTCCCTCAGCACATACTCCTGCAGTCTGCAGCGGAACAGTCGGAGAAGGAATGGGTGACGTTTTGGGTTGAGACTCTTCTTCAAACTGGTTAGGGATAAGGGAAACTAGTGATCTAGACGGTGATGTAGAGAGAACAATGGATGAAAGATATGTGTTTGAAAGATGATAAAGGAAACAGGCCATTGTAAGCTGTTTGTGGGTTGAAAATGAGAAGCTAGTGCGACTTGGGTGGGGGAGGGATAGAGAGAGAGGGAATGTCGGGGCTAACTGAAGTGAGAGATATCAATATTCATACCACTGGGCTGTAAGCTGCCCAAGCAAAATATGAGATGCTGTTCCTCCAATTTGCGTTTAACCTCACTGACAATGGAGGAGACCGAGGACAGAAAGGTCTGTGTAGGAATGGGAAGGAGAATTAAAGTGTCCAGCAACCGGGAGATCAGGTGGGTTGTCATGTTGTTACTTGTGGGCGGAACACCAAGGCAAATTCCTTGTATGTGAATACTTGGCCAATAAACTTACTTACTTCACGCGGGCTGAGCGAAGGTATTCCGCGAAACGATCGCCCAATCTGAGCTTTGTCTCGCCGACGTATAAGAGTCCACATCTTGAACAACGGACACAGTAGATGAGGTTGGAGGAGGTGCAAGTGAACCTCTGCCTAACCTGAAAGGACTGTCGGGGTCCCTGGACAGAGTCGAGGGGTTGTTCAAGATGTGGACTCTTGTACATCGGCAAGACCAAACGCAGACTGGGCGATCGTTATGAGTATTGATTTCTCTCATTTCAGGTAGCCCCAGCATTCCCTCTCTCTATCCCTCCTCCACCCAAGTCCCACTAGCTTCTAATTTTCACCCTACAAACAGCTTACAATGGCCTCCTATTTCCTTTATCATCATTACTTTTTTGCATATATTTCATTCATTGTTCTTTATCTCTCCACATCACTGTCTATATCTCTCGTTTCCCTTATCCCTAACCAGTCTGAAGAAGGGTCTTGACCCGAAACATCACCCATTCCTTCTCTCCAGAGATGCCTGTCCCGCTGAGTTACTCCAGCGGGACAGGCATTATCTCTTAATATGACCTTTGTTCTGAACTGGAGGCAAAATATATTGAAGCATTTCCTAGTTATCCTGATGGTAAGGACCAGAGGTCATAGCCTCAGAATTAAAGGGCACTCTTTTAGAAAGGAGGTGAGGAGGAATTTCTTTAGTCGAAGGGCAGTTAATCTGTGGAACTCATTGCCACAGAGGGCTGTGGAGGTCAAGTCAGTGGATGTGGATATTTTTAAGGCAGAGATAGACAAATTCTTGATTAGAATGGGTGTCAAGGGTTATGGGGAGAAGGCGGGAAAATGGAATTAGGAGGCAGAGATCAGCCATAATTGAATGGCGGAGTAGGCTTGATGGGCTGAAAGGCCTAATTTTACTTCTATAACTTGTGAACTTGTTCGAGGAGACCTTTAGAGGTGAGGTTCAGCACTGCAGTAAGATTGGGTTTACAGAGCCTTACTTGCCTTCAGTCTGCACTGAATTTAGTCTGCTGTGGACCCATGGGGTAAAATCATAGGCAGTGTGGTCATTTCGGAGAAGCAGGATGAAAGCAGATTTCATCAGAGCAAGCAAGTATTCCCTCTTGATTGATTGCATCAAAGGCATTTGTGAGGTAAATAAAGGTTTGCTATAATGAGGGCACAAGGATGCAGCAGCAGTAGAGTTGTTGCCTTACAGCGCCAGAATCCTTGGGCTCGATCCTCCATACTGGTGCTGTATGTATGGAGTTTGATGTTCTTTGTATAATCTTCAGTCCGAATAGAATTTCAATGTGCAGCTACGTAATATGCACGATGCTTCAACATATTTCTTTCTCTTCTGATTAAACCAATATTCAGTCAGATTCACATTTACTTTTGATCCTTTTTACATTGATTGTCTCTGCTAAAGTAAATTTGTTATGCACTATTTTGGCCAATAAACGATAATGATCTTTTTCAGATAAACAAACACCATTTCCTGTCATAAATCTGTTTGGCAAGCACTTAATCTTTAATCATTTTGTTAACTGTCAGCTAGGATTTGTCAATGCACTCCCACAGCTAAAGCCACCTTCTAGTAGACTTGGGTGACAGTCAAATGATTGTAATTGACAAGTCCTTCATCAGTTTCAAAACAATTTATCAAAAGTAAAAATGTTGTTTCATGTCATTTCCAGAGATATTTAATATCCAGTTTTCATCAGACACTTCTTAATTAGCCTGTGAGGATTGCAGGGAGCATTGAGTAAGGTTTCAAGTTTCTCATCTCAGTTCAGAGGGACATATTAAATGACACTTAAGTTTGACTTGCCTAAATGCCATTGTGATTGTCGTCAATTTTATCTTTTTTACTGTTTACTGATCATCAAATATTGCCAGGGCTTAGTGTGCTCGAAAATACCTACAATCCAAGATGTCTAGAATTGCACAAGATTGCAGTAGAGTTGAAGTTCTGACAGTATATCAATGTGCATTGTAGTTATCGTTTTCATTCACTTACTCAGCCTATTTCTTGTACATCCACAAGTTACTGCTGCTTCTCTGGACCAACGCCTGAAAGGTCATGGTAGGCCTGGTGTGCTGGTTGTCGTTGTACAAACCTCAGGAAATAAGGGCCAAGCATCGCCCACCATTCACTTATCCAATCTGTTTATGGCAGATGATTATATGTTGATTTTCCAGCCATATCACTTTGTTATATAATACAATTGCAGATGGTGCGGTGGTAGAGTTGCAGCCTTAAGTGCCGGTCCCACTTGGGTATCATTTGCGTGTCACGCAGATGGCGCGCAAAGATTTTGTACATCCCAAAATCCTGGGGCGTCGAATGCGACTGCTCGTCTCTGCCTCCGTCACCACGCACCATGCGCGCGTAATGCACACCTTGCGCGCGAAATGTGCACCATGCGGCATCACGTGCGCGTCACGACGCGTGGATGATGTCACGTAAATGACGCGTGGATGATGTCACGTAAATGACGCGTAAATGATGCCCAAGAGGGACAAGCCCTTTACAGCGTCAGAGACCCGGGTTCGATCCTGACTACCGGTGCTGTCTGTATTGAATTTGTACGTTCTCCCCATGACCTGCGTAGGTTTTCTCCAGGATCTCTGGCTTCCTCCAACACTCCAAAGACTTACAGGTTTGTAGGTTGAATGGCTTGGTATAATTATACATTGTCCCTAATGTGTATAGGATAACGGTAATGCACGAGGTTGGCTGGTTGACGTGGACCCTATGCGCCGAAGCACCTGTTTCCGTGCGGCATCCCTAAACCAATGTTAAACTCGTACCCTCATCTTTATCTTCCATGATAGTGCATCACTAGCCTCAGTGCAACGGGCTGGGATGAAGAGGTTAGTTGCTGGCACAATGAGAGTAGGTAGGGGGTCATCAGCAAGCAGGGGAAGGAACTAGGACTTGGAAGGGAAGAAGTCAGCATTGTGCTTCCAAGTATCAGGTAGCCGGATGGGATTGGGAATGGAGGGGTGAGTGAAATGGAAAGATTGGTGGAAGATCAGGTTGGGAGGTTGCTGAGCCATTGATTCAGTGCCGTGATATAGGGAATATTTAAGCCGCCCAGATCTACTACTATCACTTATGAGTTTATGACGAATCCTGCAGGAGTACGACCAAGTCATTCCAGGAATGATATGGGCTGATGATCAAACATTTAGCTATAATGTATTTACAATTGTGAAATGAGTGTTTGTACGCACACCTCCAATTGAGCCAAATTACTATTCTACTCTCTTTCAATAACAAATGTGAAATGCTTCAGTTCACTTTTCAGAACGCTTCTTTCCCACAGAAATGCTGTGAATGCAGTAACTTGCGGATGTGCAAGGAACACCAAATGTTAAGTATAGAATTTCAGCAGGCATCAGCAAATTTAGCAATGACTGATAGAGAAACACAGCAAGGATTGTGATTGAATCTAATTTCTGTGTGAATAATTGCTGTAAATATTTGGAGTAACTCTCAAGGCCATCATAGTATAGATTTTGACAGGATTATTATACCATAATAATGCGTCGTTGAAAGGATGAGAAAGGGGACAGATATAATGGCACAGGAAGGGAAAGTGTCTTAACCCTCCAAAGGCAGAAATGTATATCTTTCTTCTGCAGACTGACCCAATTCTGCCCTCTGTTATACCTGTTTGAATGTTGACACATTCCATACCCAGATGAAAATCAATAACAGTGCAAATACTGGAGTATAAATAAATTAAACCAGTAAATGCTGAAAATATTCAGCAGGTCAGGCAGCAATCATTGGAAAGAGAAGAAAGTTGACATTTTATGTCGTAGGCCCCTCCATCGGATCTACACCCCTCCCCCCCGACCATCACCTGAATCCCACGCTCTAGCACCCTGGACTGATGGAGGTGTCTCTGTCATGTTACTGCGTGATCTGCTATTTTGTTTTTATTTCAGATTTCTAGCATCTGTGGTTTTTAATTGTTTTTCATATCTCGTCCCTCTGTAAACTAACTCTCTACTGGAGAAGGGTCTCGACCCAAAACGTCGCCCATTCCTTCTATCCAGAGATACAGCCTGTCCCTCTGAGTTACTCCAGCATTTTGTGTCTATCTTCAGTGTAAACCAGCAATTGCAGTTCCTTCCTACACATCTCTACAGCTGATATTATGTCCTGCACTATGCTCTATATACACGCATTACTACCACTCCTACTGACCTATCCTTATTGAAACTACAACAAAATGTTGAATTTAGAACCCTTATCTCATGCACTCCCTTCAACGTTTTTATCCCATAACATTTCTCATAAACTCTAACACATCTCGTCCCTTCCCCTTGCTTTGATCTTTTTATTGCAGAGATACAAGAGACTGCAGATGCTGGAGAAACTCAGAAGGCCAGGTCAGCATATGTGGAGGGAAATGGACAGATGACATTTTGGGTCGGGACCCTGCTACAGGCTGATGAAGGGTCCCAACCTAAAACATAATTTGTGTGTTTCCTTCCTTGTATAAAATCATGAGGGGGTTAGATAGGGTGAATAAACACTCTGGTGTTTACCCAGACTTGGAGAATCAAGAACTAGAGGTCATAGGTTTAAGGTGAGGGGGGAAAGATTTAATAGGGACCTCGTGGGTAACTTCTTCACACACAGTTAATACAAGAACTCAAAGTTGGCAAAACCATCTCAAAATGCCTCTGTCATTAGAGAGGACATTGGCCAAGGATTTGCACAAATCATTGGTGGTTTTAAAAAAGATAGACAAAGTGCAACTTCGGTTCAGGCAGCATCTCTGGAGAAAAAGGTGGGTGATGTTTTTAGTCGGTACCTTTCTTCAGACCCTTTTTGTAAAGAAGGGTTTATATCCCTCTTTGGTATAAACCAGTATCTTTGATATGAACCAGCATCTGCAGTTCTTTGTTTCTACATTGGGGGTGTAACATATTTTCAATAAGCCTTTAAGAATATCCTTGAATGTTACGTGAAAATCACTTGTGGCAGAGCAAAGATTAGAGAGTCTTTCTCAGAAATCTGGATTTGGGGATGTCTGGACTTTGACATCCCCATCTTAAAATGAATGAATTTAATCAGGGTCCCAATGACAGGAGAACATGGTGACATTGATCCGGCCATGCGGTAGGTTTTGTGGAGATTGCATGGGTATTCAGAGTAAAACAGCCTTTAAATCACTTCAAGTTCAAGTGTTCAAGTGAGTTTATTGTCATGTGTCCCTGTATAGGACAATGAAATTCTTGCTTTGCTTAAGCACACAGAAAATAGTAGGCATTTACTACAATATCACAATATAATTTGATATCACTTACGTGAAATGTCATTAAAAACGGCACGAGGTCATTGTTTCCATTAATTGTTTTCCCATTTTCCACATTGGTATCTTCTCCCGAATTCCCCTTATCTCACCCCCTTTCCAGTCTTTCCCCCACTCCCCTACCTGCATACCAACACATTTCCTCTGCAATGTTACAATATTTGAAATGGTGGGAGATTGCAAAACCTTTGTCCAAACGTGTTGACTTATACAAGCTGTTATTCTGTATGCAACAGCTTGGATCTTGAGAGCAGTAGAATTTTGGAATATACAACACATAAAACTGATATTTCACCCTCACCACCGCCCCTCCAAACAACCCTGCTGTAACATGAAGTTTAAACACAGAAGAATCTCCAGGCTTTGATCTGTAAGATGTACAATGCATGAGCTATGATACAAGAATTTCCAAGTCCTAATCTGTAATGGGCCTGTCCCACTTAGCCGACTTTTTAGGCGAGTGCAGGAGACTCTGCACTCGCTACATGGTCGCCACATGTTTGTTAAACTAAGTTCTTTTGTCAGTCTAATTCAAGAAAACTTGATTCAAACCATTGCTGCTAAAATCAATTCTTTATTCTGACAGCGCTGGATAATTCTTTAAACCTTCCAACACAGAGCTAAAAACTCTGGGGCAGGTCGAAAGAACTACTGACTTTGGTATAAACGTAACACATTATATAGGTATTAGACAATTATGATACAAAAGGAGTGGCAAACTATTAACCAATCATTATGGTTTACCATACATTTAGCTTATTTGCATTAACCAATCAACTAAATCCTTTCCAGTGATTGACAACACGTATAGTCACATGATTTTCCCTTTTCCGGCCCCTTTACAACCTTTTTCCCCTCTGTGATTTTCTTTAACCTCTTTGCTCAAAATCATTTTTATTTCAATGAAGTAAAACCACAGAGATATAAAACTAATTCTCAGAGAACACCTCTCAGAATATAAAATACACATCATACAGCAATCACACAATACATACACACAAAGCATATATTTTCACTTTTGGAAAATAAAGTTATTTCTAAAACTTCAGATTTAAACAAAGTCTAATACAATCCTGATTAAACACAATACACTTCACAAATAATTTCCCCACTTCATAGTTAAAATACAGTTACTTATGGATTAAATATGAGTTTTGCCCCATTCTTACAAAGTAGTAAGAACAAGTTATTTCTACAATCCCCAACCACACAAAGGCCACTAATTGTCACACTTGATTGCATCTTCCCAAGCTCGGGTCTAGTTTCATTCTGAATTACAACCTCCCCCTTCCATCCTTCCATCTCTGGACGAAAGGAATGTAAGGCCTCCTCACTAATAGCATTCCACACAGCAAATGGAAGATTATCAAAACAGAGTTACTTTCTCAGTTTTCTATAAACATAAGAAACCACCCTTATACAAAGGTCACACAACCATCACCTATGCCTTATCTCTTATCTCAACATAAATACATTTAAACAGCATAAACCAGATCACAGACTAATATCTAGCCTTGGTGCCCACGACCCAATATAGGCAACCATAAATCCCCTTTATAACACACCCGAGCTGAAAGATGTGCCATAAAGAAAGGACACATGGTGTTCATGTCTTGAGAAGAAACCCATCAATAACCAATACTCTAAACACCAACTAAACCAAATACAACCTCTGACAGAGTTATAGCCGCTTCAGAGCAAACAAAGCTATGCCTATTTACATCATCATCTCCATGTTATAACAAGCCATCTGTTCTCCTATGTGTGTGTGTGTTCTTTATTCCTTTGTGGCCTATGTATTTTTTGAAAACCTCCGCTCCAAGCCCTTCTCTTGCAACTTAACATAAGTTCCTCGCACAGAAATGATCATTTGAGCAATTTTATTGTATAATATTTCCTCATGTTCGCTGGTGGTCTCTGATGAGTCTCCTTCATGGTCGCGAGGAGTTCCCGCATTCTGGGAACTAGTCGCGGCCTCAGTGTGGTCGCCGCAAATTTTTCAACACGTTGAAAATTTTATGCGACCAAATATTGGTCGCCATGGAGATAATCGATAATCCTGTAGTAGTAGGTGCTGTTGTAGTGGGGCCGCCATGTAGTTGTAGGTTGTTGAGGTAGTCGTAGGTAGTTTTAAGGGCCTGTCCCACTTTCCAGAGTTATTCACAAATTTTCCTGAGTTATTCACGAATTCTCCCAAGTTTTCCCCTTGATTCAAACTCACAGAATGTTCGTAACGGGTCCGTAGGAGGCCGTAGGAGTCCGTAGATATATCGTGGCGGCTCATTATGCCAGCCGTAGGTACTCGGGGCATCCTCCCGACTTTTTTTACTCATGGACATTTTTTATCAGGCTGGAAAAAACGTCCCGACTTACCTGATGCCCCGAGTACTGCCGTGCATTGAGGGGACAGGACTTCCTACTTGTTGAATTATAAGTCTATAAAATGAATGAGAAACAGCATGAAAGTGATAAGATTCACAGTTTATAATACCATCATCAATAACATTAGCTTACAAGAGTTTTGCTTGATGTCAATGAAACGACGTATGGCACTTACCACATTTCCTTGATCCTGCACAATGCACATCCATTCACATTTTTTTATTAATATAGGTCTGTACTCTACAGTGCACGATGATTTAGAGAGATTTTCTGCTGCTTTCTTCAACGAGTCAAAACAAAAGGCAGTCAAGTATTTTGTTCAGGTTTTAAGTCGCCTTTAGTTTGCCATTTTTAATTGCAGTGCAGCTGATTTTTCCTTGCCTAGTGACTGAGTAATTGATATGTTTCAAAAGCAGCTGTATAACTTATCCTCCAGCAGCGGCTCCACTGATGTTTGTTCTACTAACAACCTTCTGCAGATTAGAGAAGTGAGCTGATAACATGGAAGGAAGAAAATTCTGGGACAGGGTTGCCAATGGTTATCCTGCCTAGCATCTGCTATAAACTACTGTACAATGCAGGAGCAGGACATTTTTTTCATGACCTGTGTTTCTGATTGCATGTGGGCAGCAAATCCATCAAGGATTTTTGAAAACAAATCCTGACTTCCTGCCGCTGAGTTATTTCCTACTCTGACTAACGGTGGGAGTGGCAATGCTAATACGTTCTTGTGTTATTTGTCAGCTTTGGTGTTTGCCTTCAAGGCTGTCTGGAAGTTTAGGGTCATTGATGTTTCAAAGTTGTATTGTGCAACTTGCAGAAACCAAACTGAAACACATTGTTGAAAATTCACTGATACAAATTCTACACATCTGATGAGCTACATGAGTCAAATTCTTGAAATACTTGTCCTGTGGCTGCACCCTGTTTCATTGCTACTCAATGGGGATCGCTGGTTGACGCGGACTCGGTGGGCCGCCGGGCCTGTTTCCACACTGTATCTAAACTAAACTGAAAGTGGTTAATAGACTGACACTAAAATTTGCTTAGTGCCTTGCTAACAAAATGTTTCAGTAAGATAAAAAGAGAAAGAGTTCAAAATAAATAAACTTCACATACACTCTGAGTGTATGATTCAAATTAATTTATTGTCATAGTGCCCTCCATATGTCTGGGACAAAGACCCATCATTTATTTATTTTCCTCTGTATTACAATTATTTCTATTACAATTTGAGATTTGTAATAGAAAAAATTGCATGTGGTTAAAGTGCACATTGTCAGATTTTAATAAAGGCCATTTTTGTACATTTTGGTTTCACCATGTAGAAATTACAGCAGTGTTTATTCATAGCCCCCCCCCCCCCCCCCCCCCCCCCCAATTCAGGGCACCATAATGTTTGGGACACAGCAATGTCATGTAAATGAAAGTAGTCATGTTTCGTATTTTGTTGCATATCCTTTGCATGCAATGACTGCTTGAAGTCTGCGATTCATGGACATCACCAGTTGCTGGGTATCTTCTCTGGTGATGCTCTGCCAGGCCTGTATTGCAGCCATCTTCAGCTTATGCTTGTTTTGGGGGCTAGTCCCCTTCAGTTTTCTCTTCAACATATAATAGGCATGCTCAATTAGGTTCAGATCGGATGACTGACTTGACCACTCAAGAATTTACCATTTTTTAGCTTTGAAAAACTCCTTTGTTGCATTAGCAGTATGTTTGGGATCATTGTCTTGCTGTAGAATGAACCGCCGGCCAATTAGTTTTGAGGCATTTGTTTGAACTTGAGCAGATAAGATGTGTCTATACACTTCAGAATTCATTATGCTACTACCATCAACAGTTGTATCATCAATGTAGATAGGTGAGCCAGTTCCTTTAGCAGCCATACATGCCCAGGCCATAACAGCCCCAACACCATGTTTCACAGATGAGGGGGTATGCTTTGGATCTTGGGCAGTTCCTTCTCTCCTCCATACTTTCCTCTTGCCATCACTGACATAAGTTAATCTTCATCTCGTCTGTCCACAAGACCTTTTTCCAGAACTGTGGTTGCTCTTTTAAGTACTGCTTGACAAACTGTAACCTGGCCATCCTATTTTTGCAGCTAACCAGTGGTTTGCACCTTGCAATGTAGCCTCTGTATTTCTGTTCATGATGTCTTCTGGGGACAATGGTCATTGACAAATCCATTTCTGAAGAGTGTTTCTGATCTGTCGGACAGGTGTTTGAGGATTTTTCTTTTTTATAGAGAATTCTTCTATCTTTAGCTTTGGAGTCTTCCTTGGCCTGCCAGTCCCTTTGCAATGAGTAAGCTCACCAGTACTCGCTTTCCTCTCAATGATGTTCCAAACAGTTGATTGTGGTAAGCCGAAGGTTTGGCTGATGTCTCTCACAGTTTTATTCTTGTTTCTCAGTCTCATAATGGCTTCTTTGACTTTCATTGGCACAACTTTGGTCCTCATGTTGATAAACAGCAATAAAAGTTTCCAAGTGTGATGGAAAGACTGGAGGAAAGATTAGGTGCTGAGAGCTCTCTTATACCTGTATTAGTAGGCAATGAAACACATCCGAGCAATTACCAACGCCTGCGAAGCCATGTGTCCCAAACATTATGGCCTGAAATGGGGGGACTATGTATAAACACAGCTGTAATTTCTACATGGTGAAACCAAAATGTATAAAAATACCCTTTAATATAATCTGACAATGTGCACTTTAACTACATGTGTTTTTTTCTATTACAAATCTCAAATTGTGGAGTACAGAGGTAAATAAATAAATGATGAGTCTTTGTCCCAAACATTATGGAGTGCACTGTATGTATAAGGGTGCAATGAAATTCCTTGCTCACATGTGGCACACAGAGGACACACCCAGTAATGATAAATAGAACAATAAACAAAGGAAAGTACTAAACAGCAGGAAACCAGAGCACCCGGTGAAAACCCACACGGTCACAGAGGGAACATACAAACTCCCAACAGACAGCACCCGCAGTCAGGATCGAACCCGGGTCTCTGGCGCTCTAAGTCAGCAGCTCTACTGCTGCGTCACTGTGTCACCCCTAGTCAAGAGGCAAGTCAAGAGAGTTTTATTGTCATGTGTCCCAGATAGGACAATGAATATCTTGCTTGCTGCAGCACAACAGAATATGTAAACATAATACAGAACAGGAGATAAAAGTTCAGTGTGTCTAGATAACATAGACCATATATATATACACAATAAATAAACAGATAAAGTGCAATAGGCTGCTGTTCAGTTTGTTTGATAGCGAGTTTAATAGCCTGATGGCTGTGGGGAAGGAGCTGTTCCTGAACCTGGATGTTCCAGATTTCAAGCTCCTGTACTTTCTTCCCGATGGCAAAGACGAGATGAGTGTGTGGTCAGGAGTGTGTGGCCAAGATGGTGTGGGTCTTTGGTGATGTTGGCAGCCTTTTTGAGGCAGCAACTGCGATACCCTTCGATGGTGGGGAGGTCAGAGCCGAAGATGGACTGGGCAGTGGTCACAACTTTCTGCAATCTTTTCCACTCTTGTACGTTCAAGTTACCGAACCAAGCCACGATGCATTAGTATGCTCTCTACTGTGCACCTGTAGAAGTTCAAGAGATTCCTCCTTGACATACCGACTCTCCGTAATCTTCTCAGGAAGTAGAGATGCTGATGTGCCTTCTTTATGATTGCACAAGTGTGCTGGGACCAGGAAAGATCTTCGGAAATATGCACGCCCTGGAATTTGAGGTTCTTGATCCTTTCCACCATCGTCCCGTGGATATAAAGTCCAAAGTTCACAATCAGTCCCTTGGTTTTGCTGGTGTTGAGAGCCAGGTTATTGTGCTGGCACCATTTGGTCAATCGGTCGATCTCACTTCTATACCCTGACTCATCACCATCAGTGATTCGTCCAACCACAGTGGTGTTGTCGGCGAACATGATGATGGATTTCGCACTATGTCCGGCTACGCAGTCATGAGTATAGAGTGAGTACAGCAGGGGGCTGAGTACGTAGCCTTGAGGTGCTCCCGTGCTGATTGTTATCGAGGATGACACATTTCCACCAATACGAACAGACTGGTCTGTGGATGAGGAAATCGAGGATCCAATTGCAGAGGGATGCGCAAAGACCCAGATCTGAGAGCTTGGTAACCAGCTTGGAGGGGATGATGGTATTAAACGCCGAGTAGTGTATGAATAACAGCCTGACATGAGTTTTTGTTATCCAAGTGGTCCAGAGCGTAGTGGAATGCCAGTGAGATTGCATCCACCATTGACCTGTGTGGCGGTAAGCGAACTGCAGTGGGTCGAGGTAGGAGTTGATATGTGCCATACTCAACCTCTCAAAGCACTTCATCACCACAGACGTTAGTGCCACTGGTCGATAGTCATTGAGGCACATCACCTTGTTCATCTTGGGCATTATTGATGCCCTTTTAAACCAGGTGGGAACCTCATACCTCAGAAGTGAGAGGTTGAAAATGTCTGTAAAATGTTGGTCTGCAAAGGTTTTTAGAACACGACTGGGTATACCATCAGGTCCAGGCCCTTTCCGAAGGTTCTCCCCCCTGAAGGATCTTCTGACATATGTGACTGTGACTGAAATACTATCACGGCGAAAGGGGGCTGATTTTGCCTTGTATGAGGTGATGGTATTCAAGCCCTGCCACAGTTGCCGAACATCCGTCTCATTCTCCAGCTTGGAGCAGAGTCCCTTTTGTCCTTTTTGATGGCCTTACCAAGGTCGTATCTGGACTTCTTGTAGACTTCTATATCTCCAAACCTGAATGCCCGGGATCTGGTCTTCAGAAGAATGTGGATCATATGGTTCATCCAAGGCTTCTGGTTAGGAAACACTCGGAAGGTTTTTGTTGGGATGCAATCCTCCACACATTTCTTTATGAAGTCTGTAACGACTGTGCGTGCGTATTCATTCAGGTCCGTTGCCGAGTCCCTGAACATTGCCCAGTCTACAGACTCCAAGCAGTCCTGTAGTTGTTCCTCTGCCCCCCCCACCCCCGAACAGCTTTGTGCAGTCCTCACCTCTGAGGGTGCGCTCTACAATTGTTTGTAGGCAGGAAGAAGCAGCACCGCATTATGGTCGGATTTACCGAAGTGAGGGCGAAGGATAGAGCGATAGGCATCCTTGATGGTCGTGTAGCAGTGGTCGAGGGTGTTTGGTCCTCTGGTGCTGCAGGTCCTCTGGTGCTGCAGTGGTTTCGCGCGGAGCTCCGAAATTTTGTAGCGAACAAAATCTTTGCGTGCCACTGGCCTGTCGCGTAACTGACGGCCTAAGTGGGACAGGCCCAAGACTCTGGCGCGACGCAACGTCTCACCTCCAACAGCAGCAGAAGCAGGCAAATGATCATCGAACTCAGCCTGGGGCTCACGGCCGTTGCGGTCCGGATTCCCCCCCACTTCTACTCCCAGAGCGGGGCCAAGAAAATTGAAGATGGACACAAAATGCAGGAGTAACTCAGTGGGACCAGCAGCATCTCTGGAGAGAAGGAATGGATGACGTTTCAGGTCGAGACCCTTCTTTCAGACTGAAGAAGAGTCTCAACCCGAAACATCATCCATTCCTTCTCTCCAGAGATGCTGCTGGTCCCGATGAGTTACTCCTGCATTCTGTGTCCATCTTCAAATGACGTCACGTGCTCCAGACCGCTGTGCGGATGCACGAAGTCGCATGCGACCTTCGCGTGACCGTCGCATGCGACCTTCGCGTGACCGTCGCGCCTCAACGCGACCATGAGGTCGCGTAATTAGCGTGCCAAGGACCCGTAAGTGGGACAGGCCCATTAGCATTCTTGTTGACAGACTCATACAATACAATACAATTCAATTTATTGTCATTTGGACCCCTTGAGGTCCAAACGAAATGTCGTTTCTGCAGCCATACGTTACAAAACAAAAAGACCCGAGACACAACACAATTTACACAAACATCCATCACATCGTTGTGATGGAAGGCAAAAAAAACTTATCTCTCCACTGCACTCTCCCCCCCCGATGTCAGAGTCAGAATCAAAGTCAAAGCCCCCGGCTGGCGATGTCGATTGTCCCGTGGCCATTAAAGCCACGCCGGGTGATGCAAGGTCACGCACCGGGTCTTGGTGTTAGAGCCCCCGGCGGGCGCTCGCAAAGTCCCGCGGCCATTCCAAGCCGCGCGGGGCGATGATGTAAGGCCCCGCTCAGGTAATCTTCAACCCCGCAACTCGGGCGGGAGAAGTCGCCGTTGCGGAAGCCCCGAAAAGCGGTCTCCCAGCAGGGAACCGCGGGCTCCCGGTGCCGCCGTCCGCCAAACCCGCAGTTGCAGCCTCCGAATCTCCGGGGGTCGGGTGGCAGCAGCGCTCCACCACAGCTCCACCCGCTCCGGACTCGGCCAGCCCCGTCACGGTGAGTAGTCGGCAGCTCCGCAGCTGGAACCCCAGGTCGTTCCTGTTGGAGGCCTCTCCACGTTGCAGCCCCAACGACAACGGAGACCCGACAAAGAAAAGGTCGGGTCTCCCGTGCAGGGGAAAGATTTTAAAGTTACCCCCTCCCCCCCACACCACCCCCACCCCCCCACACACATACCCCAACAAAAAAAATAACAAAAACTACATAAAAACGAGACACAAAATAATAAAACACAGACGGACTGCAGAGGCCGCTGCTGACGAGAGTCGCGCCGCCCACCGATTCGTCCTGGGACTCATCTTGTTATACTGCCGGTTTTATCTGCGAATAAATACATCCATTTTTGCTAAGTCCAGTTAAAGGAAAAGTGATGGTCAGTTTCAGATTATCCTCAGGAAGATTCTTCGATAGTTGTTAAGGTAGTTATTATAACCAGAAGGTTCCTGGAGGAACTGCTTGAAAAAGAAGAGGATGTAGATACAAAATGCTGGAGTAACTCAGCAGGCAGCATCTCTGGAGAGAAGGAATGAGTGACGTTTCGGGTCGAGACCCTTCTTCAGACTGATGTCAGGGGAGTGGGTGGGACAGAGATAGAATGTAGTCAGAGACAGTAAGACTGGTGGGAGAATTGAGAAGTGGGAGGGGATGGAGAAAGAGGGAAAGCAAGGGCTATTTGGTTAGAAAAGTCAATGTTCATACAGCTGGGGTGTGAGCTACCCAAGCAAAATATGAGGTGCTGTTCCTCCAATTTGCACTGAGCCTCACTCTGACAATGGAGGAGTCCCAGGACATCAAGGTCTGCGTATGAATGGGATGGAGAATTAAAGTGTACAGCAACCGGGAGATCAGGTTGGTTCACGCGTGCTGAGCGGAGGAGTTCAGAAAAACGATCGCCGAGCCTGCGCTTGGTCTCGCCGATGTACAGGAGTTGACACCTGGAGCAGCAGATACAGTAGATGAGGTTGGAAGAGGTGCAAGTGGACCTCTGCCTCACTTGGAAAGACTGTCGGGGTCCTTGAATGGAGTTAGGGGAGAGATAAAGGGACAGGTGTTGCATCTCCTGCAGTTGCAGGGGAAAGTACCTGGGGAGGGGGTGATTTGGATGGGAAGGGACGAGTTGACCAGGGAGCTGCAGAGGGAATCGTCTGTGTAAAGCAGAAAGGGGTGGAGATAGAAACATAGAAAATAGCTGCAGGAATAGGCCATTCGGCCCTTCAAGCCCATACCGCCATTAAATATGATCATGGCTGATCATCCAAAATCAGCACCCTGTTCCAGCTTTTTCCCAGATGGGAGATGGGAAGATGTGTCCAGTAGTGGGATCCCATTGGAGGTGGTGAAAATTTTGGAGGATTATTTACTTTATGCAACGGCTGATGGGGTAGAAGGTGAGGACAATGGGGACTCTGTCCTTGTTACGAATGGGGGAAGGGGGAGCAAAAGTGGAGCTGCGAGATATCGAGGAGACCCTTATGAGAGCCTCATCTATAATGGAAGAGGGGAACCCCCGTTTCCTAAAGAATGAGGACATCTCCGCAGCCCTGGTATGGAAAACCTCATCCTGGGCGCAGATTGAATTGAATTGAATTGAATACCTTTATTGTCATTCAGACCTTACGGTCTGAACGAAATTTCGTGCCTGCAGTCATACATACAATCATACAATAAAAAACAACAATAAACACAAATTAACATCCACCACAGTGTATCCTGCAAGCACCTCCTCACTGTGGTGGAGGCAAAAATCTTAGGGTTACTGTCTCTTCCCTCCTCTTCTCCCTCTGCACTAGATGGAGTTGGGAGATGGGGAGTAGTCTTTACAGGAAGCAGGGTGGGAAGAAGTGTAGTCTAGATAGCTATGGGAGTCAGTGGGTAATGGTAGGGAGATGTCGGAGATGGTCCAAGTGAATTTGAGTGCAGAATTGAAATTGGTCGTGAAGTTGATGAAGTCAGTGAGTTCTGCATGGGTGCAGGCGTTACCACCGATGCAGTCGTCAATGTAGTGGAGGTAGAGTTCAGGGATAGGGCCAGTGTACGCCTGGAACAGTGATTGTTCGACGTACCCTACAAAGAGGCAGGCATAGCTGGGGTCCATGCGAGTGCCCATAACTACGTCATGGATTTGGAGGAAATGGGAGGAGTCGAAGATGTTGTTGAGGGTTAGGGCCAGCTTTGCTAGGTGGAGGAGAGTATTAGTAGACGGAAATTGGCTGGTTCTGCAGTCGAGGAAGAAATGGAGGTTCTTTAATGGGTTGGAGGTGTTGAGTGACTGAAGATGAGGGAGGGGGGGCCTGGAAAACGGAAGTCATTGAAGAGATGACGAGCTTGTGAGGTGTCTTGGACATAGGTAGGGAGGGATTGGACCAGGGGGGATAGGATGGAGTCAAGGTATGTGGAAATTAATTCAGTGGGAATTGAACATGCAGAAGCAGGGGGTCTGCCAGGACAGTTCTGTTTGTGGATTTTGTGGAGAAGATAAAATTGGGCCATGCGGGGCTGGGGAACGATACAGTTGGAGGCTTTAGAGAGCAGAGAGCCCGCATTTTGTGTCTACTTTTGATTTAAACCAGCATCTGCATTTCTTTCCTAAGCAAGAAGAGGAGCCTACAAACTGATGTTTGTGAGTTATTTTGGATATCCAGCAATGTCTGTAATCCTCTTATGCAGTCCCTCAGGGTCAAGAATAACTTGCCGATACTCCAATTTTCAGTTAGTTATTGAGACTAGGAAGGAACTGCAGAAGCTGGTTTAAACCGAAGATAGACACTGAAGAAGGGTCTCGACCCAAAATGTCATCCATTCCTTCTATCCAGAGATGCTGCCTGTCCCGCTGAGTTACTCCAGCATTTTGTGTCTATCTGAGGCATGATCTGCTTCAAGAGGTGCTCGATGGGTCGAATGGGAGTTTAGTTTAGCTTTAGTTTAGAGATACAGCCTAGAAACAGGCCCTTCAGCCCGAGTCCGCACCGAACAGCAATCGCCCGTACATTAGTCCTACCCTACACGGGGGGAAATTTACAGAAGCCAATTTACCTACAAACCTGCACATCGTTGGAATTTGGGAGGAAACCAGAGCATCGAGAGAAAACCCATGCGGTCACAGGAAGAACGTACAAATTCCCATCAATGAGCATCCGCGGTCAGGATCGAACCCTAGTCTCTGGCGCTGTAAGACAGCAATGCTACCGCTGAGCCACTGGGCCGCCGCCTCTTAGTCGCACTCCTGCTGGGATTTGCACTGAGATTTTGTGTGTTCCCTGGTGCACCCTTTTCCAGTTGGAGTGTTCATGAGCCGAAGATTTCCATTGGTCAGCAAGGAACGTCCAATTTTCAAGGGCGGTTTGATAGCATACCCGAGTCATTTCCTCTTCTCCCCAGTAATATTTTGCCACGCCAGAGATGTGATCTCTGATGGATAGCGTGGTAAACTCACAGACATCCACGTAGTTTATTTGGTTTGCTGTCTAATTTATCCTTTTATCATAATTAAACATCTGTTAGGAAAAGGCAAGTTAAATTGTGCAATGTCAATTCTATGATATGATGCAATGCTGCAACTTAACAACAGAGTGCAGCCGCAGGACAGGTGTTTTACAAAGAAGCCTGACTTTCATAGGAGTTTGGTATCAAGCTTGTGAACAATTGCGGCTTACCTAATAGAGCTGAATAAAACAGCTTCTTCCATACGGCCATTAGACTATTAAACACGACAACCTCCAAGTAAGCTCTTAACTACATCAACAATCAACAACAACAATCAACAATCAGTTTTATTCGTCACATTGCACATAAAGTGCAAGTGAAATGAATTCTCGTTGTTAGGCCACGGGGGAGGCGACCTGGAAAAAGTCGCCTCTCCGTGGACGAGGCGACCAAAACGGTTTCCCCCTCACCCCCTCCCACACCACCCCCCACACATGACACACAAAGAAACATTAAAAACATATTTTAAAACACTCAAAATTTTTTTTTAAAGTTGAAAAAACGAACACGCTGCTGACAGGGCTGCCGGCTTGCAGCGCCCCCACCGACCAAATAGCCTCAAGTCCATTGGTTTTGTGTTTCTGCACTATTTTTGTTTGTTTGTTTTTATTTGTATGTATGATGTGTGCATCTATATATACAGTAGGTTCAATTAAGAACATTTAAGTCCAAAACTGGAATGTGCATGGGTTTCTCTGAGGATTCTTGTTGCTAAACTCATCTGCTTATACCCCAGGTTTTGTCTGTGAAAAACTAAATGATTTTTTGCAAAGTCCAGACATATACATATATACACACACATATATATATTTATATGTGTGTGTGTGTGTGTGTGTGTGTGTGTGTGTGTGTGTGTGTGTGTGAATATATAAATGGGCCATTCTTTGGAAAGTGAACCAAAATGTCACACACGTTACCAAATGGCAGCACATAAATTAATACATTCAAAAATTCTGGTAAGAGATTAATCTTATTCATTGTTATTATCCTACCTACAGAACTATAGTGCAAGTCTGCTAAAGATATGAACATTCTAGCTTTTTAAAATTCACATGTTTGTGAAAAAAATGCTTCCGTATGAGGTCACACACGTGGACAGTCATGTTTGACCTCTGACCCTAAACAAACATTGTCAGCGTAACATAAATATTTCACTTGATAAACTTCGAGAAAAAAATACGAATCATATATATAGTACAACACAATATACCTGTACTGCTTTCAGAATTAGAGGAAATGTATTCCACTTTTTTTAAAACATTTTTGGTCACACACGTGACTAATAATGGGCCATATATTTTTTTTTTCTCGTTTATTATATTGTTTATAGGGTACTATGCTTACATATTCTGCTGCTGCAAGTAAGAATTTCATTGTTCTTCCTGGGATATATGACAATAAAACACTCTTGACGCTTAAATGTAATGAAGGCCTCAGTACTGGAAGTGAGCACTGAACTTAGTTTATCATTCCAGTGCATTTGGAGGATTAGATAGCTTTGGTGGTCCCTCCCCTGGTGTTTAGGGATCCATGTCTCTGAATTGTACAGGAGGGTTCGAGAATATTGCTTGCTACCTGGTAGACCAGAATTTTTATGCTAAAGGTGAGGTCTTGCTCTTCATACACGTCCGCTCAACCTCAGACAAAATGTGTAGAAAGGAACTGCAGATACTGGTTTGTACCGAAGATAGATACAAATTGTCGGAGTAACTGAACGGGTCAGGCAGCATCTCTGGAGAAAAAGGATGGGTGTTGTTTTCAAGTCAGACTGAAAGTAGAAGGGAGGGAACTGGAGGTAGGAAAAGACCAGAGCAAATCAGGGCCAGCAACAGACCACAGTTTGCAGGCCTGTATTCCCTCATTATCACCTCGTCCCTGGCCAACAATTAGCAATGTTACAAAATTTTGAGATTTTAAAAATCAAGTCTGCAATTTATCCCATCAGATAAAGCATAAAAATAAGTTTAATTTGACACCTAATTCACTTTCATATCTCAAGTATTTAAAAAGTTATGGCCATTTTCATACTGGGAAATTAGCATCTTGTTCCCTATTGATTTTCTATGGACATAACAAAAAAGCTGTGATCGTGAACAATCAAAAGCCCATAACTTTCTTAAAAATTAAGAGAACTGAATGAAATTTTCAGTTATCATAGATTGAAGCATTCTGAAACAAATATAAAATAATCTTACTTGGATGACCTGAAATTAAATCATATAATTAGTTAGTTACCTAATTGTAGCTAATTTCAGACTTCAATTACTAGATCTAAACATCTATCCATTTCTTAATAAATGATTAACATTTTTAAATAGCCTAAATGTCCAAATAATATTCACACATAATTCACAATAAAACATGATTTTTAAATCTCATTTACATTAATTTATAGACCAAATGGAAGGAATTTAGTTTTCAATTGCTGTAAATAAATGCCCATTTAAATCAGCGTTCCTGTGGAACGCGCTGGTTTAGAACGTTCACATTGCGGTAGATTTGTGCCCCAAATGCCGAGTAAAATACTGCGGGATATAATAGGCCCAAAATGAGCTACTCGCAATATTAAACTTTGTATAAAGGGATCTTTAGAAGCCCTTTTTAATGTAAAAATATACAGCTTACCTTCTATTATTTGCTTTATGAGACCCTGCGGTTGCTGGTGGTCGCGGGTTTAGAGATTGATTTTTAAACTACTATAACTATTATACGAGGCCTTTAAAACTAATAATAGCTTTTGCGACGGGGTCTTTCAGCGATTTTTCGTTAATAATTAACTAGGCTGAACATCTTCGATTTGAATAGCCTAGAGAAAATCGCGTTTTAAACCCGCCCCCTCTAAACGGCGCCAAAATCGCGCACACCCGCAGCGACAGATTTTCAGCGACGCTTCAGGTAGGCTTTGCAACATACCTACAACAATGGCCCATTATAGGGTCCACCATTCCATGGCCATCTGTTGCCAGCCCCTGATTTGTTCTGGAGTCTAAAGAAGGGTTCAGATCCGAAATATCATCCATCCACATTTTCCTGGGTGTCGTTATGCATCTTTATTGTTAGAGGGCGATTTATAGAGCAGGGGCAAGTTGGTAGATTATCGGTTTTGCACAATTAGTATAATAACCATTCTCTCACATGCTTCAGTGAGTTTGTCTGTAAAAGTCTCCCGACCTGTCCTGAACCAAAATGTCACCTATCCATGTTTTCCAAAGATACTGCTTGACCCAGTTACACCAGCACTGTATCCTTTTGAGTAAGCCAGTATCCGAGTTCCTTATTTCTACGTTAAGAATGATCTTGGTCGGTATGAACAAGTTGGTGCAAGCGCCTGTTTCCATTCTGTATGACTCTATTTTTCTCTCTGACATGCAGAATATCACTAGCATATAAGGGGTGGCAGGGTGACACAGTGGTAGAGCTGCTGCCTTACAGCGCCAGAGACACAGGTTTGATCCTGACCACGGGTGCTGTCTGTACGGTGTTTGTACGTTCTTCCCGTGACCACGTGGGTTTTCCCTGGGTGCTCCGGTTTCCTCCCACAGTCCTTAGATGTGCAGGTTTGTAGGTTAATTGGCTTCAGTAAAGAGTGTACATTTTCCTTAGTGTGTAGGATAACGTAAGTGTACGCGGTGATCGCTGGTTGGCGCGTACTCGTTAGGCCAAAGATCTTGTTTCCACTCTGTATCTCTAAACTAAACTAAATTTCTGTTTTTATTCCGTTCCCACATCTGCAGTCTCTTGCTTTTCTTGGTATTTTTTGCATTTGTTAATTCATGGGTTAATTCATTTTCAGTGACGGGAAAAGTGTGTGTACATGAGGCACACTAGACTTAGCTGTCACTGGGAATAGGGGGCATTTTGACAGGTTTCGATGTCTGCAGCTTTGTTTTGAGCCAGGTGAGGCAGCCCTCATAGTTTCTGGTTTTCAAAAGCCTGGGGTGGTTTACAAATTTGCTGCTTATCTGAAGGGAGTAACAGCTCACACAATACAGACCTGTAATAACTTGCCTCAGACTGCAGCTGTTCCACCTAGCTCTAGGGCCAAGAAAAGAATTAAGGCTTTGTATGCATTACTGAAAAGCACACAACACATCTGTGTGTGGCCAGTGTGATCGGGTATGCTTTTAATTTTTAGCACCATAAATAAAGTCTCTTTAAAACAAGTAATTATGCACATTTTTAGACCTGCCTGCACATATGGTAGGTTGGCAGTAATGGGGTGACAGGATGTTAAGGTGACACTATGTTATCACCTTAGTTAACCTTAAATACTGCTCGCTCCATCATGGGTACTGAACTCCCCACAATTGAAATGATCTATAGGAAGCGCTGCCTCAAAAAGACATCGAGCATCATCAAGGACACTCACCACCCTGGCCAAGCTCTCATTTCACTCCTGCCATTGGGAAGACGTTTCTGGAGTATGAAAACCGATTCAGGAACAGCTACTTCCCAACAACCCATCAGGCAATTGAACACCACAAACACCAACTAAACTTCAAACTACGAACTGGGGATCATGACAGAAGCTTCCTCGTGGCGATCCTCGGAAACGACGACACGATGCACTCTGTGACGCATCGGGTGACCAATTCTGTCAACATGCTGGACGACGATGGAAGCCAACAGCGAGCTACACGTCGTCTGACACACGAGCGAACAAACTGCGAACTGTCTTGGTTGGACTAGGGACTAGGGAACTAGGGTTTTGTCTTGCACTAATATTTGTTTTTTTTTAATTGAACTTTTAAAAAAAGATTATTATGTTATCCGTTGAATATTGTGTTTACGGACCTGTTATGCTGTTTCAGGTAAGAATTTTGTTCTGTTATTGGTCGGTACATATGACAATTAAACACTCTCTCTTGGCTTGAATCCTAAATCACATGACTCTGTCTGAGTCAACCCAGTCTGAAGAGGGGTTCTGACCCGAAAAGTCATCCATCCTTTTTCTCCAGCGATGCTGACTGACCTGCTGAGTTACTCCAGCACATTGTGCCTATCTTCGGTATAAACCAGCATCTGCAGACTACACACTATCTTGAATCTTAATCAGGCATAGTTTGGGAAGTGGGTTGCAGTGGGATTACAGTTTTACATACAGAACCTTCAGCATGTTTGAGACCACAGCCCATATAAACTAAATCTACAGTGTCCGTGCATCTCGTCCATTGCCTATCTTGTTTAGTTTTACCCAATATCCATTACAGCCCACTAGCCTTGACCTAATATACATTCCAGGCTGTCCAGCTTGAACTAACACCCAGTACAGATTAGGTCAATGAGATTTGGTGTGGTCTACACTAAATCTTGAAAGAATGAGAGGGGATCTAAGGAAAGCATACAAAATTCTGACAGGGCTAGACAGACTGAATACAGGATGATGTTTCCCCTGACTAGCACAAGGGGGCTCATCATTTGAGGTTACAGGGTGAGAGATTTAGGATGGGATGAGGTGAAATTTCTTCACTCACAGACACAAACACTGGTTATGGGGAGAAGGCTGGAGAATAGATCAGCCATGATTGAATGATGGAGTAGACTTGGTGGACCGACTGGCCTAATTCTGCTCCTATCACTTCTGAACTGTTAGATCTGTGGAATTTACTACCTCAGAATTCTGTAGAGGCGAGTCAACGCATATTTTTAAGAAGGAGATACAATTCTAGACATCAAGGAGTTTGGGGAATGTGGTATTGAGACAGATGATCAACCATATTGAATGGCAGAGCATGATGGAAAAGTCAAACACTACTGTTGCTCCTATGTTTCTATTCCAGCCTGCTGGGCCTAGATCACTCCTTCCAGGTTTTGGAGAAGGGATCTATAGGAGCAATATCTCAAACAGCCAGCCAGCCAGCATCCTCAAGAATCACACCACCTTGGCCATGCTCTCATTTTGCTCCTGCCATTGGGTATAAGGTATAGGTCTGAAAACTAACATCCAGTTTCAGGAACAGCTTCTTCCCAGCAACCTTCAAGGCACTTGAATACTGCGCAATACCTCAGCAACTATGATCTACAATGGACCAATTTTGCATTATTATGGTCTAGTTACCTAGTACTACTGATTATTAATTTATTGTATTATTGATCATTGTGTATTTATTTGTTTTGTTGTTTCATTAATGGGCCTGTAAAGCTGCAGTAAGTAAGAATTTCATTGTTTCATTGTTGGTGCATATGACAATTAAACACTCTAGAGGGATTATAATTTGTTTAATCATCCAATTTTTGATAAAGACATTAATGGTTATTGCATTTACTGAAGAATCTTTGAAGAAATGTTTGACATTTTGCTTTCGTCTGTTTTAACCAGTGTCATCGTGTATTACGACATACAAGAAAAATCCTCCTCCAGTTCCACCACGGACCACAATTAAACCGTTCATCTCAATCACTGCGCAGAGCAGCACAGAATCTGCTCAAGATGCATACTTGGACGGCCATACCCAGAGGGGTGATCTAAACAGCGGGTCGGGATTGAGTAACTCCACCGAGAGTTTGGATAGTGTCAAAGCCTTAACTGCTGCTATTGAAGCTGCAAATGCACAGGTCCATGGACCATCTAACAGTCAACAATACATTGATAGCCCACCAGCAACCAACAAGGGAATCCCTCCAGTTGAGGAACCCAAATGGGATGTTTTGAGGAAAAGCAAATGTTCTTCTGTTGGAATACAGGTGGAGTATCCATTCATGCTTGTGTTAATCATGCTCTAGAAGCTGGTGTTGATTTTCAATATATTAGCATAGACTCATAAATTATAAGAACAGAATTAGGCCATTCGGCACATCAAGGCCACTCTGCCATTCAGCCATGGATGATCTGTCTCTCCCTCTGAACCCCATTCTCCTGCCTGCTCCCATAACCCCTGACACCCGCATTAATTAAGAATCTATCAATCTCCGTCTTTAAAAAAATCAATTGACTGGGCCTTCACAGCCTTCTGAGGCAAATAATTCCACAGGTTCACCACCCTCTGACTAAAGAAATTCCTCTTGATCTCCTTTTTAAATGCACATCCTTTTATTCTGAGGCCATGGCTTCTGGTCCTAGAGTCTCCCACTAGTGGAAACATCCTCCCCACATCCACTGTATCCATTAAGCATTAAAACAGTAGAGAGAATAATTTATTATAAGTGTATGTGACAATTTTTACTATGTTCACAGTGAGAAAAATATGTAATTAAATAATGTTACTTCTCTTAATTTGTGCGCTAATTTATAGTTGAAGTGGACCTCAGGAAAATGTGGTTGATTACCTCAGAGCTCAGATTACTAACGCCTAAAGTTGAGGCTCCCAGAAAAGCAAACCATGCACGACACTGCCACATCCCACTAATGTGCCATGTGGTCCCAAGACAAATAAAATAAATCGTTGAACTGATCTCCATAACCTTCAGGGTTCACTAAATTGTGCCATCAGCATGTTGTAAAGTACATTTACCTTTTAAATTGGGCTCTTTCATCTTCCCAACCGCCTGCTTTGCATGCAAGAACATTGGAAGCCAGAGACTGTGATTGATTGATTGATTGATTGATTGATACAATGCTGAACACATTTTACAAGCTACATGGCAATGTAAAAGCAACTTATTTTTTCAGTCGCTCAAAAATGTGAGGATCTGATGCGTAAAAGGCTATGAAGGTTTTTTGCTTTTTATTAGTGTGGAATGAGCATTGCAGTTCTTGGGCGATAACTGCAGAAAGCACCACTTCACTGTTAAAATGTCTTTACCGAATGTGAATTCATGGTTAGGATGTAATGGCCCCAATGTTAATCCAATCCGCCCAGTGAAAATGAAACAACTTTGCGTTGCATGCCCTTTTTACAACCTGCCCAACTATATGAATGCACGATACTGCTAGGGCAGAAGCGCAGTGGGAGTTTGGCTTGCTCTAAGGAGGAGATCGACCGGCACATCCAGACCACCTACAGTGACCCCGTCAGGCAGCAGGAACTGGGCCAGTGCAACATCCTGATAAAACCACCTCCACCCATCAAGGAGTTTGATAGTAGAGAGCCATTCCTGAAAGAGGTCCAGGACGTTGTGAAGAGAGCAAGAGCTGGCTCAGCCCCTGGCCCGAGCAGAGTCCCATACAGGGTCTACAAGAACTGCCCCTTGTTACTGAAACGGCTGTAGAAGATCCTGAAAGTCATCTGGATGAGAGGGAAAGTGGCGCAGCAGTGGTAATTCGCTGAAGGAGTCTGGATCCCAAAGGAAGAAGATTTCCAAGAAGTTCGATCAGTTCAGGATCATCTTCAGGGTTTGAGGATTTGAGTATAGGAGCAGGGAGGTTCTACTGCAGTTGTACAGGGTCTTGGTGAGACCACACCTGGAGTATTGCGTACAGTTTTGGTCTCCTAATCTGAGAAAATACATTCTTGCCATAGAGGGAGCGCAGAGAAGGTTCACCAGACTGATTCATGGGATGTCAGGACTTTCATATGAAGAAAGACTGGATAGACTCGGCTTGTACTCTCTAGAATTTAGAAGATTGAGGGGGGATCTTATAGAAACGTACAAAATTCTTAAGGGGTTGGACAAGCTAGATGCAGGAAGATTGTTCCCGATGTTGGGGAAGTCCAGAACAAAGGGTCACAGTTTAAGGATAAGGGGGAAATCTTTTAGGACCGAGATGAGAAAAACATTTTTCACACAGAGAGTGGCGAATCTCTGGAATTCTCTGCCACAGAAGGTAGTTGAGGCCAGTTCATTGGCTATATTTAAGAGGGAGTTAGATGTGGCCCTTGTGGCTAAAGGGATCAGGGGGTATGGAGAGAAGGCAGGTAAAGGATACTGTTGGATGATCAGCCATGATCATATTGAATGGCGGTGCAGGCTCGAAGGGCCGAATGGCCTACTCCTGCACCTAATTTCTATGTTTCTATCTCCTTGCTAAGCGTTGAAGGCAAGATCTTCTTCAGCATAGTAGCGAGGCGGCTGACCAACTTCCTCTCCAGCAATGGCTACATCGACAGCTCAGTGCAAAAGTGAGGCTTGTCTGGAGTGCCAGGGTGTCTAGAGCACACGGAAGTGGTGACCCAGCTCATCAGAGAAGCCAGGGAGAACAAGGGAAACCTGATAGTGCTCTGGCTTGACCTGGCCACGCCTACGGCTCCATCCCGCACAAGCTGATCCAGACAGTCATGGCCAAGCATCATGTGCTGGGCCAAGTGGCAGAATCATCCTGGACTATTACAACCAGTTCAGCATGAGTCTCATCAGGGTCAGTAACATCAGAGTGGCACAGACTGGAGGTTGGGATCATCACAGGCTGTACCATCTCTGTGATCCTTTTTGCCTTGGCGATGAACATGATCGTCAAGTCTGCTGAGCCAGAGTGCCGGGGCCCTCGGGCCAAGTCAGGAATGCGCCAACCACCAATCAAAGCCTTCATGGACGACCTGACTGTCACCACTGAGTCAGTGCCAGGAGGCAGGTGGATCCTGCAGGGGTTGGAGAAACTGATTGGATGGGCAAGGATGAGGTTTAAGCCAGGAAAATCAAGGTCACTGGTGCTGAAGAAGGGCAAAGTCATGGACAGGTTCCGCTTCAGCATCGAAGGGACACCAATCCCAACTGTCTCCGAAAGGCCAGTCCTGGCAAGGTGTTTAACAGCAGCCGGAAGGATACAGTATCTGTCCAGGCAACCTGTCAGGAGCTGGAGAGCTGGTTGAGAGCAGTGGACCGGTCGGGGCTTCCCGACAAGTTCAAGGCATGGATTTACCAGCATGGTATCCTGCCAAGGATACTCTGGCCACTGCTTGTCTACAAAGTCCCAATATCCATCGTAGAGAGATTGGAGAGGAAAGTCAGCAGCTTTTTCAGAAGGTGGCTGGGACTGCCCAGGAGCCTTAGCAGCATCGCCCTTTCCGGATATAACACCAAGCTCCAGCTGCCCCTGAAGGAGGAGTTTAAGGTGACTCGGGCCAGAGAGGTGATGCTGTACAGGGACACCAGCGACCCCAAGGTGGCTCAGGCAGGGGTGGAGGTGAAAACTGGGAGGAAGTGGAGAGCCGGCGAAGCCGTGCTGCAAACGGAGTCTCGGATACGCCACAGAGTCCTGGTGGGAGCAGTGATTCGGGGAAGAGCTGGCCTGGGAATCTTCCCATCTCCCCAGTTTGACAAGGCCAAGGGGAAGGAGAGGCGCAGGCGGGTCCAGGAGGAAGTGAGGGCAGTGGTGGAGGAGGGGAGGTGTACCAGAGCGGTTGGATTGAGGCAGCAGGGAGCCTGGACAAGGTGGGAGCAGGCCATGGACCGAAAAGTCACATGGACTGAGCTCTGGCAGGCTGAACCACAGCGCATCAAGTTCCTGGTCCAGGCAGTATATGATGTTCTGCCCAGCCCATCGAACCTCTTCATCTGGGGCAAAGCGGAATCTCCAGATTGCCCGCAATGCTCAGGCAAGGGGACGTTGGAACACATCATGAGCTGCTGCCCAAAGGCTCTTGGGCTGGGCCGGTACACATGGCATCACGACCATGTTCTTAAACCCATTGCAGAAGCCATCAGCATGGGAATCAGCAGCTGCAGACGAGCACACCCCACCACCCAGATGATCACCTTCGTGAAGGCCGGAGAAGGCCAGATCTCATCCGGAGTGGTCCTTGCTCCTTTCCCGAGGCCACGGGAAATATAGATGGAGTTGATTGGGACAGGATGGGGAAGGGGGGTGGTGTGGAGGCAGGTGACTGGACTGCACCTGGTGACTGGGCTGCATCTACAACTTTCTGCAATTTCTTGGAAGGAGATGAGAAATTTGTTTAGTCAGAGGGTGGTGAATCTGTGGAATTGTTTGCCGCAGAAGGCTGTGGAGGCCAAGTCAGTGGCTATTTTTAAGGCAGAGGTAGATAGATTCCTGATTAGTAAAGGAGTCAGAGGTTATGGAGAGAAGGCAGGAGAATGGGGTTAGGTGGGAGAGATAGATCAGCCATGATTGAATGGCAGAGAAGACTTGATGGGCCAGATGGCTTAATTCTACTCCTATTCCATTTGACCTTGCGCTCTGGAGAGAGCCGTTGACAAAGCACGTTGTGATGCATTCTATTGTGTATTTATCGGAATTGGTAAGAGTCATTCCTTAGTATTCTGAGGAAGTAGGGGTGTTGGTGTGTTTTCTTGGCTGCAGAATCACTGTGGTTAGACCACAACAAATTGTTGGTGATATTTACGCCTTGGAACTTAAAGCTCCACCTTAACACCATTGATGCTGACTGGAGTGTGTGCAGCGACACACTTTCTGAAGTCAATGACTAGCTCCCTTGTTTTGCTAACATTGAGGGAGAAGCTGTATCTACACTATGTTATTAAGCATCCCATCTCCTTCCTGTACACCATTCCATCGGTTTTTTTAAAGATCCCGTAGCACCTATGTAATTGTGTAGCAGACAAAGATTGGTGGGGGCAACCAAATATATGGGGGATATTCCATCTCTTTCAGTCACTGGAGTCAAAGGATTTGGAAAGGTCGACAGGAGGTTTTTCAGTAGTTGATGAAGATCATGTCCATTGGTTAGCAGAATCTGCATTGTAATTCTGGGAGGAACTCTTCACCAACTGTGGTGAGCTAGCTGAGGAGGATTCTTGCCCGGCTCTGAACACTAACTACTCCATTTGAATTTGTCTCCTTTCTTGAAGATGATCACACCACCCTACACCCCCCCCCCCCCCCCCCCCCCACCCTCACCCTTACCATTTTGTTTTTGGAATATCTCTGCCCAAGACCGCAAGAAATTGCAGAGTTGTGGATGTAACCCAATTCATCACACAGACCACACTCCCCACACTTCCATCTACACTTCACTCTCACTTAGAAAAGCAGCTAACATAATCAAAGGCTTGACCCACCCAGGTCATTCCTTTTTCTTCCTGCTTCCATCAAGCAGGAGATATAGAAACTAGAAAGTGGACTCGGAAACAGCTTCTTCCCCACTGTTAACAAGCTTCTGAATGGTCCTTCCATAAGCCGGGGTGCTGTTCAATTCACCTCTAACCCATTGTGGGCATTGGGCTTTGTCTCCAGTGCGAGTGCCTTCCAATGCTGAGAACTATATTCTGCACTCTGTATCTTTCCCTTTGTTCTACCAATTGTACATGCGTTTAGCTTGATTGTATTTATGTATAGTAGTATCTGATTTGTTGGGATTGCATGCAAAAGAAAGCTTTTTACTGTACCTTGGTGCATGTGACAAAGCCTAAACTAAGCCTAAACCCACCAAATATCAACCTGAAACCTGGCATAGACCCCAACAAATCTCCGGAGAAACTCAGTGACGGTTTTAATCACCCAGTCAGAGGAATGAGGAAATACAGGCCAGATTACTCATCAGTTCAGAGCTAGTCATGCAGAAAATCTAGCCTATATACAGTACAGTTGAGATGTTAAATCCTAAGGCAGTTTCTCAGGTTCCGCTACAAAATAGTGAATTACATTATACTGATTTAAATCATATCTGATTAATTTACTTTATTCAAATATAAATCGTAGAAATTTTAACACAGAAGTAAACTGTTCAGACAGTCTAGCTTTTACAAAGTTTTAAAGTATTCGCAATTTGTAGATTGTTCATTGAAAACCTGGAGATAGGTTACTCCACACAATGTGCTTTAATGGGATATTTCAGGATTTTGTGCTAGTGCTAATTCTTAACTGAGCCAATTCATTAACTAATTCTTAACTGAGCCTCTAATCCATTACCCTTCTTCATTCTTCAACCTGCTAATAAAGTCATAGTCATACAGCATGGAAACAGGCCCTTTGGCCCAACTTGCCCACACCGGCCTACATGTCCCAGCTGCACTACTCACACCTGCCTGGGTTTGGCCCATATCCTTCTAAACCTGTCCTATCCATGTGCCTGCGGTATCTAATTGTTTCTTGAGCGTTGCAATAGTCCCTGCCTCAACTACCACCTCTGGCAACTCGTTCCATACACCCACAACCCTTTGTGTAAAAAAGTTACCCTTCAGATTCCTATTTAATCTTTTCCCTTTCACCTTAAACCTATGTCCTCTGGTCTTCAATTCCCTTACTCTAGGCGAGAGACTCTTTGCATCTACCCGCTCTAGCATGATTTTATACTCCTCTATAAGATCACCCCTCATCCTCCAGCGCTCCAATGAATATAGTCCCAGCCTCTCCCAACCTCTCCCAAAAGCTCAGACCCTCGAGTCCTGGCAACATCCTCCTAATATTTTAAACAATGTTCTAAAACAAACAGCACGGTGATTTGAGGCTTTGCTACGATATGTAAAGTTCAGCATTTGAATCACAGTAACTACAATTACACATTAATGGAAGATTCACAGCACCTTTTTGTACAAGTTCAGCCCTTTTGTTTGAGATTAGTTTTGCTTACGTAGATAACGGGAAGTTAACCATGATTTTTCATAATCAGTGACCAAGGAGATGTTTAGATGTGCTAAGTGGGGTCTATTCAACACATTCAAAGTTCTGTCCTTTGTTCAGTTAAATAGAGCATGAACAATCTGAAATATTACATCACCAGTGTAAGCTTTTTTTTACTGTCTGGATATTTTAGAATGACTTCAGGTCTCCATGTACACAATTCTGGATTCATTCCAAGGCAATTAACTGTTGAAGGTGTTCCTAATCAATTCTACATGTTTCACGTACATGGCTTAATTGTTACATTCTTTGCCAAAGTTCAGAGTGATAAATTAAACCTGGTTTTCCCTCACCACGTTGAATTCCTAAAACATAATTCTACTATTCCATTGAAACTATTTAAAAGGTTAGCATTTCACGATTTATAAAACCATCCTCATGAAGCATTCTTTTACATTTTTGTGTAGAATGATGATGTCTATTTATCAATACTAACATAAATTGAACATTGAAGTAAATGATGCCTTGCTTTGCATATTATGTACCATACAATGTGATATGATTGAACTTTATTTATCCCAACAAGAAGCATGAAATTAAAGTGATAAGTGGAAAGGATTGGGGATGTGCAAAGTTTTTTTTTGGGGGGGGTCAGTTAATAGACAATAGGTGCAGGAGTAGGCCATTCGGCCCTTCGATCCAGCACCACCATTCAATGTGATCATGGCTGATCATCCCCAATCAGTACCCTGTTCCTGCCTTCTTCCCATATCCCCTGACTCCGCTATCTTTAAGAGCCCTATCTAGCTCTCTCTTGAAAGTATCCAGAGAACCTGCCTCCACCGCCCTCTGAGGCAGAGAATTCTACAGACTCACAACTCTCTGTGTGAAAAAGTGTTTCCTCATCTCTGTTCTAAATGGCTTACCCTTATTCTAAAACTGTGGCCCCTGATTCTGGACTCCCCCAACATCGGGAACATGTTTCCTGCCTCTAGCGTATCCAAACCCTTAATAATCTTATATGTTTCAATAAGATGCCCAGTCATCCTTCTAAACTCCAGAGTATACAAGCCTAGCCGCTCCATTCTCTCAGCATATGACAGACCCGCATCCCGGGAATTAACCTTGTAAACCTACGCTGCACTCCCTTGATAGCAAGACCATGACAGAAGGGGGAGGAGTTGTACAGTTTGCTAGCCACGGGGAAAAAGGATCTCCTGTGGCGTTGTTAAGGGGTTGGACTGGCTAGATGCAGGAAGATTGTTCCCGATGTTGGGGAAGTCCAGAACAAGGGGTCACAGTTTAAGGATAAGGGGGAAATCTTTTAGGACCGAGATGAGGAAAAAAAATTTCACACAGAGAGTGGTGAATCTCTGGAATTCTCTGCCACAGAAGGTAGTTGAGGCCAGTTCATTGGCTATATTTAAGAGCGAGTTAGATGTGGCCCTTGTGGCTAAAGGGATCAGGGGGTATGGAGAGAAGACAGGTACAAGATACTGAGTTGGATGATCAGCCATGATCATATTGAATGGTGGTGCAGGCTCGAAGGGCCGAATGGCCTACTCCTGCACCTATTTTCTATGTTTCTATGTTGTGTACTGCATCTTGGTGGAACCAGTCCGTTGCTGAAGGTACTCCTCCATATGTTGGCAGTGTTGCCACACCTTCTTAAACAATGCAAACACCTTTTTGTTTTCAGATAAAGTAAAAATTAGCCACACAAATCTGTGCATCATTTCCCATTTGTCCATTTCATTATTGCTTTAATTGATTTGGAATGACAGACAACATTTCTCTTTCTCATTTTCTTTCCTCCTTCTAGGTTGATGGGCCAGAACAGCTAGCTTTAGCAGATATGCACACACACAAATTCCAGTCTGTGGGGATTCAAGTGGAGTCAGAGAAATGGTAAGTCAATTTCTGCGATACCTCCCTCACAGAACTTAAATCACATAGTGGAAATCAAACTTTTTGATTACAAAATGTATCTCTGAACTCTACATGCTCCTTTGTAGCTGCGTGCATACTTTTTTAGTTACTGCCCAATTATAACCGAATGAAAGAATGTAATTTGATTAATCACAGCCCATCCATCACGTTGCATCATCCAATTGTTTGTTAAATTATCTCAGAATGTATTCCTCTTTCACTCTATTTCATCTGTATTCATTTTGTGAAACGTCTAACACTTTGTGGTAACCTACACATGAAAGTGATTGAAAACAAAATAGAAGTCCTGAAACAGGAGAAAAGCATTCCAAAACTGCCACTGTTTCAATTAAATTTCATGTGTTTTCATTAAATTAACTATGATATGTTGTAGCACTTTTGTGTTTGGTTGCCCCTTTAATAAAATAGCTGAACAAGTGCTGGAGTAACTCAGTGGGTCTACAGTTCTTTAGTTCTACAAGAATTTTAACTGTACGATTACTGTTTTTCACTTGATTGTTTAGTTTGGTTTAGAGCAGCGTGGAAACAGCCCTTCGGCACACCGAGTCTGCACCGACCAGCGATCCCCGCACATTAACACTATCCTACACACACTAGGGACAATTTACAATTATACCAAGTCAATTAGCCTCTCAAACCTGTATGTCTTTGGAGTGTGGGAGGAAACCGAAGATCTCGGAGAAAACCCACGCGGTCACAGGGAGAACGTACAAACTCTGCACCTGTAGTTGGGATCGAACCCGGGTCTCTGGCGCTGTAAGGTAGCAACTCTACCGCTGCTCCACTAGCTGTGCCGCCCTAGTCTCTCAGCTTATTCAATCTTTCTATTACTGCAGCAGTTTCATATTTCCGTTGTCATAGTTTTTGATTTGAAACAAACAATGTCATTTTTGGTTTGAAACAAACAATGTTAAATCTAACAGTTCCAACTGTTGAAAGAAAAATAAATCCAGCTGCGTATTATGTGCTCAGTTGCAGAGGGAATGATTATGGATATCGTGACCTTCTTGTGCTCAGCCACACAGTTGCTTATTAACAACATTTCTTTACAAAGAAACATTTCCAGTCTGGCGAGTTTTCGTTGTAAATTCTCACACATTAAACTTTAAGAATAAACATGCCTAGAAATTAGATGGCGTAGCAGGCGCTGTTTATTTCCACAGACAATGATTGTAAATGTACTTACCACAGAGGGAAACGCAGAAGTGACCCTCTCCTGGTTATATATACGCTGCCATTCCCACATTCAACCAGACAGATCCGGGTGTGTTTCACACTTGTATGTGTGAAATAACTTCATGCATATCTAATCTGAGTTTATGTCATTCTCCATGCACCACTCATTTTGAGCTATTATGGGAGAAATTGGAAATAACAATCATGGCCTTTATTGTACAGTGCTAGATTGGTGCCCAGCTAAAGAGGTGCTATTTTGGTGCCAATTTACAGTCCCAGCTGCAGCTGGCCACAAAGGCCCATTGCAGCCGTCGCCTCCATTCCAGTTGTCCCGCGAACCGATGTCCCTCTCCACACCTGGCCTTCTTCAGCCCTTGTTCTCTCTGATCAGCCCTGCTCCCCAGTTAGTTATTATTAAGCAAACCTCCTATTCTCACCATCTCCCCGTCGCCCCTCCCCTCTCCCGCAGAATCTCTGGATTCAGCCTCAGTTCCACATGACAGCTTTGTTCTGACATTCTCCTCCCCCTTACTACAATCAGCCTGACCCAGAACGTTGCCAACCACATTCGTCAGAGATGCTGCCTCACCCACTGAGTTACCCCAGCACTTTTTGCTCAAGACTCCATCATCTATACTTCATGTACCTACCATTCTGTCATAGAAACATAGAAAATAGGTGCAGGAGGAGGCCATTCGGCCCTTCGAGCCAGCACCGCCATTCATTGTGATCATGGCTGATCGACCCCTGTCCCCCTATCAATATCAATTTCAGCAACTAAGTTACAGAGAAAGGTTGAACAAGTTAGGGCTTTATTCTTTGGAGCGCAGAAGGTTAAGGGGGGACTTGATAGAGGTTTTTTAAATGATGAGAGGGATAGACAGAGTTGACGTGGAAAAGCTTTTCCCACTGAGAGTAGGGAAGATTCAAACAAGGGGACATGACTTGAGAATTAAGGGACTGAAGTTTAGGGGTAACATGAGGGGGAACTTCTTTACTCAGAGTGGTAGCTGTGTGGAATGAGCTTCCAGTGAAGGTGGTGGAGGCGGGTTCGTTTTTATCATTTAAAAATAAATTGGATAGTTATATGGATGGGAAAGGAATGGAGGGTTATGGTCTGAGCGCAGGTATATGGGACTAGGGGAGATTATGTGTTCGGCACGGACTAGAGGGGTCGAGATGGCCTGTTTCCGTGCTGTAATTGTTATATGGTTAATGACCCATGCCTGCCTTCTCTCCATATCCCTTGACTCCACTAGCCCCATAGAGCTCTATCTAACTCTCTCTTAAATCCATCCACTGCCCTATGTGGCATGGAATTCCATAAATTCACAACTCTCAAAGTGAAAATGTTTTTTCTCACCTCAGTCTTAAATAACCTCCCCTTTATTCTGTGACTCCGGCCTCTGGTTCTGGACTCGCCCCACATTGGGAACATTTATCCTGCATCTAGCTTGTCCAGTCCTTTTATAATTTCATATGTTTCTATAAGATCCCCCCTACTCCTTCTAATCTTCAGTGAATACAAGCCTAGTCTTTTCAATCTTTCCTCATATGACAGTCCCGCCATCTCAGGGATCAATCTCGTGAACCTACGCTGCACTGCCTCAATCACAAGGATGTCCTTCCTCAAATTTGGAGACAAAACTGTACACAATACTCCAGATGTGGTGTCACCAGAGCCCTATACAACTACAGAAGAACCTTGCTCCTATACTGAAATCCTCTTGTTATGAAGCCCAACTTTCCATTAGCTTTCTTCACTGCCTGCTGTACCTGCACGCCAACTTTCAGTGACCGGTGTACAAGGACGCCCAGCTTGCACCTTCCCCTTACCTAACCTAACCCCATTGAGATAATAATCTGCCTCCTTGTTTTTGCCGCCAAAGTGGATAACCTCACATTTATCTATATTATACTGCATCTGCCACGCATCTACCCACTCACTCAACCTGTCCAGGTCACCCTGCAACCTCCGAACATGCTCTTCACAGTTCACACTGCCACCCAGCTTTGTGTCATCTGCAAACTTGCTAGTGTTGCTCCTAATTCCTTCTTCCAAATCATTAATATATATGGTAAATTGTTGCGGCCCCAACACTGAGCCTTGCGGTACTCCACTCGCCATTGCCTGCCTGTCCTTGTAACGTTACAATGTCCTTTCAGTTTCATTGTCTTGAAGCATTGTTGATGACTGCAGAACTCCAGAATAATGATCATTGGCACACAACTGCTTCAACCATCCAGCACGCCCTTCAGAACACACTGGCATTTGTAAACCATCCTATTTCCCTACCAGTGAATGCAAGTTAGACATCTTGAAAAAGTTTTCTACATACTGCAAACAAATCTTATTCAATCTCTGTACTTTACCACAATCATATTTGTATACAGTTCACTACAAGTATCCTTCAACATGAGCACTTAGGTACATCTTAGATAAGCATCTCAGATACAGCGCAAGTGTATAGCAGTT
The DNA here is from genome assembly GCF_010909765.2 of Amblyraja radiata. NCBI lineage: Eukaryota > Metazoa > Chordata > Chondrichthyes > Rajiformes > Rajidae > Amblyraja > Amblyraja radiata. The sequence continues at coordinate 60,307,568 of NC_045959.1, forward strand.
GTGCAGCAAAATACAGAATTGCCATTTTCAAGTCCCAATTTGCAAGTACGGCGTTCTTGACCTGACCATGAAAGCCCGTTATCCTGTGGTCGACCTGGCCAAGCGTTTCTGCCATGACCTCCACCGTTGCTGGCCGCGTTCAGTCCATAATCTCAGCCTCTTGGAGCAGCGCACAGTCCAGCCGAGCCCTTAATGAATGATTTATGTCCCTAGAGGAACTCTCATGTATTCAAGCAGCCTTCACAGCCTTCTGTGGCAATGAATTCCACAGATTCACAACCCTCTGACTAAAGAAATTCCTCCTCATCTCCTTCTTAAAGTAACATCCTTTAATTCTGAGGTCTGGTGACCTCTGGTCCTAGACTCTTCCATTGGTGGAAACATCCTCTCCACATCCACTCTATCCCATATTCGGTAAGTTTCATGGAAGTCCCCCCCCCCCCCACCTCCCCATCCTTCTAAACTCCAGCGGGTAGAGGCCCTGTGCCGTCAAATGCACATCATATGTTAACCCACTCATTCCTTCTCGTAAACCTCCGCTGGACCTTCCCCACAGCACCAGCACATCCATCTTCCGATATGGGGCCCAAAAGCTTAATTAAGTCAGGTAATTTGAAACTCCGGGAGCGCCTGTATTTACGCCACAGATAATTACAAATATAAGTGCTATGTTTTCAGTTTTTCAGTCTGCAGGAGTCTGTTCTCCACCAAAATAAAGCAATATTCCAGGGAGAATATTTATGTTAGGTGAAAAGTCTATATGGGGTTCAGAGGAACAGAAAATTGTCTTGATGTTACAGTTGACTTGTTCCCATTTGACAGAGCATATTTTGTGAATTTTCAGGTTTATCTGTGTAAACAATATTAATATAATTCTGCAAAATGTTTTGAGTTATTTTCAAGAGCATGTAGTTGATTTGTAAATGTAACATTATTACATTCTTTATTGTGAAACATCCTAAATAGTTAAATGGTATACATTTTAATGTTGAGATTTTTATTTTAATGCTGATTAAAATTGATTTGGGGCAGTTATTATAGTAAATAAAACTGTCATAATTTCTGCAACTTAAGATGAATGAATGAATTAGTTTATTGACCAAGTATTCACCTACAAGGAATTTGCCTTGGTGCAATAAGATGTATTTATAACATAAAATATAATTTGATGTAATTGTATTTGATGCTTAAAATTTTTTGATTTTAGTAACTTATATTTATAAAAAATTTATAGATGAGAAATATCTGATGTAAGCATCACACAGTAGGTGGTGCAGCGGTAGAACTACTGACTTACAGCACCAGAGACCCGGGTTCGATCCTGACCACGGGTGCTTGTCTGTATGGAGGTTGTACGTTCCCCCAGTGACTTGTGTGGGTTTTCTCTGAGATCTTTGGTTTCCTCCCACACGCTAAAGATGGTTAATTGCAGGTTAATTGGCTTGGTATAAATGTAAATTGTCCCTAATGTGTGTAGGATAGTGTTAGTGTGCGGGGACCGCTGGTCGGCGTGGGCTGAATGGCCTGTTTCCGTATCCCTAAACTAAACAAAACAAACTAACAATATTATTTTTCTTTGTACACATTGTTCTCTCCACATTGTGTCTGTTACTCTACAATTCGGAGGAAATATGGTTTTTAAAGCAGAAGTCTAAAAATTGTATTTAGCAACTGCCAGGTGTGAGACCAATAAAACCAATAGCCCTTCCTCTGCAACTGAGAATCCATTAATCTGGGATGTTCCTATTTTATGTAGCTCAAACCTGCCATTGCATAGACCCACTGGATCAATGCAGGTCCAGAATACTGATATCATCTATGGTACATTTTTAATATTTTAAACGTGGAACGAATTTCCATTAAAATGTTCTAACAATTATTATTCTCTTGTAGTTTTCGAAGATTTACACGGTCAAACAGTGTGACTACAGCAGTGCAGGCCGATCTGGATTCCAGAGACCATTCAGAAATTACAGTGGAACCCCAGGTGGTTGTTTCAAATCCATTGCTAAGACAGCTCTCCAAAGACACATGTACAGCTAGCTTTCTTGGATCCGAGGACAACCATTTGCAGGCCAGAGCACAAGAAAACGCCTTTGACTCAATTTTTGATCCTTCTTTTCTGCCACCTCCTGAACCCTGGATTGACTCTACATCAGAGGCAGAAGTAGAAGCAGGTCAGAGGTCAGTGTGTCAAAGGGACGGTCGATGGTTTATGAAACTGCTTCAAGCTGAAAAGGAGCGCATGGATGCCTGGTGCCAACAGATGGAGAATGAAGAACAAGAAAATGCCCTTTCTGAAGAAAGTAAGTGAATGTAGAAAATCCACAACAGGTAACAAATTCTATCCTGCATAAGAAACAAACATAAAACCACTTGTTACATAACATTCAGGCTGGCACGGAGGTGTAGCAGTAGAGTTGCTGCCTTACAGCGCCAGAGACCCAGATTCAATCCTGGCTATGGTTGCTATCTGTACGGAGTTTGTACGTTCTCCTCATTACCCGCATGGGATTTCTCTGGGTGCTGCGTCCCACACTCCAAAGAAGTACAGGTTTGTAGGTTAATTGGCTTTGGTAAAAGTGTAAATTGTCCCTCAGGTGGAGGTTCAAGTTAGTGTGCAGGGATCACTTGTCTTAGCGGGCTGTTTCTGCACTGTATCTCTAACTAAACTAAACTAAATTCATCTAAGGTTGGCTTGTTTAATTGTTCACTGCCTAATTTTACCAAAATTAAGGCAAGAAAAAATGGGGGGAGTAGGGCTCATTTGGATGGGTGAAATAAAATTTCTGTTTAAAGTGGTGATATATAAAACATTTTTCTAAATTGTGTCATAGAGCCATACAGCGTGTAAACAGGCCCTTAGGCCCAATTTGCCCACGCTCACCAACATGTCCCATCTACACTAGCCCCCCCCCCCCCCCCACCTACATTTGGCCCATATCCCTCTAGACCTGTACTATCCGTGTATCTGTCCAAATGTTTCTTAAACGTTGCGATAGTACCTGTGACATGAAAAGAACATCAAAAGCAGTTGATACTTTCAAAGTTAGGTTGAACAATGTCGCAAACATTTTCAGATGCCACTTGGCCTTCTACTGTCCGAAAGTGGAGAATAAGAGAGGTGTGCATTTCCTGCTCAAAATCTATCACATTCGTCTTCTTTCGTGGCCTTATGCTATACACATATGTCTTCTTCTTTCGTGTCCTTATGCCACTGCTGTACACATCGTTGCGCTACTGGAGTGTTAGTGCAAGGTCTGCAGTAGTACATGGATTATCCAGCAATGGGCATTGCAGTAGGTGTTGCATTGTCTGGGTCTGTGTGCCACAGTCACAGGTTGTTGTACCCTCGATGTAGCCCCATTTATGCATTGTCACCCCTGACCGCCTGACCCCGGTTCGCAGTCGGTTGAGACATCTCCACATTAAAGACAGACAGTCTTCAGACACTAGTCTGAAGAAGGGTCTCGACCCAAAACATCACCTTCTCTCCAGAGATGCTGCCTGTCCCACTGAGTTACTCCAGCATGTTTTGTCTATCTTCGGTGTAAACCAGCATCTGCAGTTCCTTCCTACACATCAAAGACAGACAGATATTAGGACATCTTTAACAATTCCTAAGGCAGGGTTATTGGTGTATGTAATTTAGAGCCATAACTACTGCAATTCCAGCTGCAAACTGTAATACAGGCACTTTGTGTTTCACGCAGGGTTGCGTGCTTGAACAGCAGCGAGTAGATCAAAAAGGGTGCAAATCAAATAGGCCAGGCACCGCAGGCAACAGAACTGCCATGCAGTGCCAGGCTTAAATTTGAGCGCGTTAGTCCCAAAAGTAGAACCAAGTCAATTAAACTTTGGTAATAATCACTAAATGACTTGGTTGGCTTGGATAGAGTGGATGTGAAGAGAGTGTCAGAGGTTATGGGGAAATGGCAAGAGAATGGGGTTAGGAGGAAGAAATAGATCAGCCATGATTTAATGGCAGTGTAGACTTGATGGGTTGAATGGCCTAATTCTGCTCCTAGCACTTATGATCTTATGAATTACACAAGTATGTTATTCTATGAACGTGTAAATCAAGAACACACAAAGCATAAGGTGTCTGTACCAATGTTATCTTTTCCTTCTCAGTACCTTGGTACATGTGGCAATAGAGTATCATTCATTCAGAAAGTATCATTCACTCCTCAGCGACAGACACTCCTCAGCGTGAAGTTCATGACAGCTCCAGCAACTATTGTTTTTGTCCATTAAAAAACTGTAAGGAAAGGATCATTTAATCAAAATTGGAGGGAATTTTACGCAAATTCTAAAATTTTAATTGATTCACATGGGATCTGCTTAAATATATTTAATCAACATTGTTGGGATGAAGAAGGAAGGAATTAATCACACATAAATGAGATGAACATTTTATGAGAGGCGTAGATAGGGTAGACAGTATTAATCTTTTCCGCAGGATAAAAATGAGGGGTTGAGAGAGGCAAAGTTTAAAGAAGACTAGACGAAGTGGGACGCATTGGATCCCAGTCACCACAGGGTGTGTGTGGTTGGGGGGGGGGGGGGGGGGGTGTCAGGGTGGGAGGGGAGGTGTGTATATGGGCTGGAGGGATTTGCGAGGGGGGGCGAGAGGGATGTGGGGGGAGGAGGGTGTGTGTGGGGGAGGGAGGATGTGGGAGGGGGTGGTTTGGGGGAGGGGTGTTTGTGGGCAGGGGGTTGTTGAGGGGAGGGGGTGTGTGGGCGGGGGTTGTAGGCAGGGGGTGTTGTGGAGGATGAGTCTATGGGTGTGGGGGAGGGAGGGGGTTGTGAGGGGAACGGGGGGTTGTGGGGTAGAGGGGAGTTTGTGAGGGTGAGGACGGGTTGTGGGGGTTGCGGGGGGGGGGGTTGCGGGGGAGAGGGGTGTGTGGGTGGGGATGGAGGGGAGGGGTGTGTGGGCGGGGAGAGGGGTGTGTGGGCGGGGGGAGAGGGGAGGGGTGTGTGGGCGGGGGTGTGGCGTTGTCGGGATGTGTCGGCAGGGGAGGGTTGTGAGGGGTGTGTGGGAGGGGGGTATGTGTGGGCAGAGGGGTTGGGGGAGGTGTGTGGGAGGGGGGGATTGCGGGGGGGAGGGGTGTGTGGGCGGGGGGATTGTGGGGGGGAGGGGTGTGGGGGCGGGGGGGTTGCGGAGGAGATGGGTGTGGGGGCGGGGAGGAGTCGTGGGAGGGAGTGGTTTGTGGGCGGGGAGAGGGGTGTGGGGGTAGGGTGGGAGAGAGCTCGGAGGAAAGACGGGGGAAGAGCCATGGGGGAGAGTGCGGTACCACGGGGGGGAGGGGCAGGAGCCAGCGAGGGGGACCAGAGGGGAAGGGGTTGGCGGTGCGATGGGGACTCACAGCGCGCACTGGCCACCGGTTGCTTCACTTGTCATTCTTCTCCACTGGGATCAGAGTCTCCGCTTTCCGTTTGGCGACATCTCCGACTCCGTTCTGGGCTGGGCTGAGCTGGGCTAAGTTGGGGCTGGGCCGGGTTGGGTTGGGCCAGGCTGGGAACGAAACTTGGTGCAATTGCAGCACAGGAGAACAGTTAGTAAGCTGGCGAAAAATCGTAGCGCTCTCGCGTACCGTTTTTGCGCAAATAGAATGACCGCCAAACCGGAAGATAACAAGATCAGAGTTTTAGTTATGTATACATGTGTGTGGGAAGTTTTTTACACACAGAGTTATGGGTGCCTGGAGGCAGATTTGATAGTGGAGTTTAAGAGTCTTTCCGATAGGCGCATGTATGTGCAGGGAATAGAGTGATATGGATCACAGGTAGGCAGAGGAGATCATGTTCAGCAGAGTCTTTGTAGGCTGAGGGGCCTGTTCCTGAGCTGTACTGTTCTACGTTCTGTTTTCTAGCATTCTATAATTCTAAAAGATGAAAATGTTGTGTTTCTTTGTGTTCGATTTTCAAAATTGCAGTTTAAACAGACAGCAAGTGTGCCACAATGGCACAGCGGTAGAGTTGCTGCCATACAGTGCTCACCGCGCCAGAGACCCAGGTTCAACCCCGGCTACGGGGGTTGTCTGTATGGAGTTTGTATGTTGTCCCCATGACCCTGTGGGTTTCCTCCGAGATCTTTGGTTTCCTCCCACACTCCAAAGACGTCCAGGGGCTTGGTATAAATATAAATTGTCTCTAGTGTGTGCAGGATAGTGTCAATGTGCGGGGATCGCTGGTCGGTGCGGACCCGGTGGGCCGAAGGGCCTGTTTCCGCACTGTATTTCTAAACTAAACTAAACTAAAATTAAAAAGTTGCATTGGCAGAAATTTGCTAAAGTAAACGGCAAAGATTTTCAGCAGAGGTCATTGACTTAAATAATTGCTGTTGCCATATTAGAATGCACTTTTATGCACCCATTTGTGTAGATAAATGGTAGAATCCAGGAATAGTTGATGAGTATAGGTTGTGCAGAGAATTTGTAGGAGGTCACTGCAGATGCTGGTTTCAACTGAACATAGACTTAGCAGGTCAAGGAACATCTCTGGGGAAAAGGAATAGGTAACGTTTCGAGTCAGGTCAAGACCCTTCTTCAGAAATGTTCAAGTCAAGTCAAGTCAAGAGAGTTTATTGTCATGTGTCCCATATAGGACAATGAAATTCTTGCTTGCTGCAGCACAATAGAATATTGTAAGCATAAATACAGAACAGTTCAGTTCAATTCAATATACAAATAAATAAACAGATAAAGTGCAATAGGCTGTTACAGTTCAGAGTCTGTTTGTTGGTGAGTTTAATAGCCTGATGGCTGTGGGGAAGGAGCTGTTCCTGAACCTGGATGTAACAGATCTCAGGCTCCTGTACCTTCTACCCGATGGTAGCGGAGAGATGAGTGTGTGGCCAGGATGGTGTGGGTCCTTGATGATGCTGGCAGCCTTTCTGAGGCAGCGACTGTGATAGATCCCTTCGATGGTGGGGAGGTCAGAGCCGATGATGGACTGGGCAGTGATCACAACTTTCTGCATTCTTTTCTGCTCCTGGACAATTAAGTTGCCGAACCAAGCCACGATGCAACCAGTCAGCATGCTCTCTACTGTGCACCTGTAGAAGTTCGAGAGAGTCCTCTTCGACAAACTCTCCGTAATCTTCTCAGGAAGTAGAGGCGCTGATGTGCTTTCTTTATAATTGCATCAGTGTGCTGGGACCAGGAAAGATCTTCGTAAATGTGCACGCCCAGGAATTTGAAGTTCTTGGCCCTTTCCACCATCATCCCGTTATTATAAACGGGATTGTGGGTCTCTATCCTACCCCTTCCAAAGTCCACAATCAGTTCCTTGGTTTTGCTGGTGTTGAGAGCCAGGTTATTGTGCTGGCACCATTTGGTCAATCGGTCGATCTCACTTCTGTACTCTGACTCGTCTCCATCAGTGATTCGTCCCACAACAGTGGTGTCGTCAGCGAAATTGATGATGGAGTTCGCACTATGTCCGGCTACGCAGTCATGAGTAAAGCAGAGGGCTGAGCACGCAGCCTTGAGGTGCTCCCGTGCTGATTGTTATTGAGGATGACACATTTCCACCAATACGGACAGACTGGTCTGTGGGTGAGGAAGTCGAGGATCCAATTGCAGAGGGATGCGCAGAGACCCAGATCTGAGCTTGGTAACCAGCTTTGGGCGGGGTAATTGCATTAAATGCCGAGCTGTAGTCAATGAATAACAGCCTGACATATAAGTTTTTGTTGTCCAGAGCGGAGTGAAGGGCCTGTGAGATCGCATCCACCGTTGATCTGTTGTGGCAGTAAGCGAACTGCAGTGGGTCGAGGTTCTTGTCGAGGTAGGAGTTGATATGCGCCATAATCAACCTCTCAACGCATCACCACAGACGTTAGTGCCAATGGTCGATAGTCATTGAGGCACGTCAACTTGCACTTCTTGGGCACCGGTATAATTGATGCCCTTTTAAAGCAAGTGGGAACCTCTGACCTCAGAAGTGAGAGGTTGAAAATGTCTGTAAAAACTCCAGCCAGTTGGTCCGCACAGGTTTTTAGAACACGACCGGGTATACCATTGGGTCCAGGCACTTTTCGAGGGTTCACCCCTCTGAAGGATCTTCTGACGTTGTCCTCTGTGACTGTGACAGAAATATCACGGCGAATGGGGGCTCGCGTGTTCTCCCTATCAAAGCGTGGGTAAAACGCATTGAGCTCGTCAAGGAGCGATGCTTTGCTAACATTTGAGCTGCCTCCTGATTTCGTCTTGTGGGAGGTGATGGCGGAACATCCGTCTCATCCTCCAGCTTGGAGCAGATGTCCGTTTTGGCCTTTTTGATGGCCTTACCAAGGTCATATCTGGACTTTTTGTAGGTCTCTGTATCTCCAGACCTAAATGCCCGGGATCTGGACTTCAGAAGAGTGCGGATCTCATGATTCATCCAAGGCTTCTGGTTAGGAAACACTCGGAAGGTTTTTGTTGGGATGCAGTCCTCCACACATTTCTTAATGAAGTCTGTGACGACTGTGGCGTATTCGTTCAGGTCCGTTGCCGAGTCCTTGAACATTGCCCAGTCTACAGACTCCAAACAGTCCTGGAGTTGTTCCTCTGCCCCTCCCGACCAGCTCTGTACAGTCCTCACCTCTGGGGGTGCTTTCTTCAATTGCTGCCTGTAGGCAGGAAGAAGCAGCACCGCAGTATGGTCGGATTTACCGAAGTGAGGGCGAGGGTTAGAGCGATAGGCGTCTTTGATGGTCGTGTAGCAGTGGTCAAGGGAGTTTGATCCTCTGGTGCTGCAGGAGACATGTTGGTAGAAGTTAGGAAGCGATTTCTTCTGGTTGGCTTTGTTGAAGTCCCCGGCTATGGTGGTAAATGCCTCGGGGTAAGCCGTCTGGTGCTTATTGACCACGGCGTGCAGCACCCCAGTGCCAGATGGACATCAGCCTGGGGTGGGATGTAGACCGCGGTCAGGATGATGGAGGTGAATTCCCTCAGTAGATAGAAGGGATGGCACTTCACAGCCAGGTGTTCCAGGTGTGGAGAGCAGGAGTTGGATAGGACTGCCACGTCTGAGCACCATGCAGAGTTGACCATGAGGCAGACGCCCCCTCCTCTCCCTTTCCCAGATGCCAGTGTACGGTCCATGCGATGGATGGAGAAACATTCAGGCTGGACTGCTGAGTCTGGGGAGCTGAGGGTGAGCCATGTCACGTTTCAGGTCGGGACCCTGGTTCAGACAGATTGCAGTGAAGATTGAACTATGGAGGGTAGCGACCATAAACATCTCTTGAGTTTTTGCTGCAGTGTCCAGCGTTTTTGTGTTGTGTAATTTGAGGAAGGACATCCTTGTGATTGAGGCAGTGCAGCGGAGGTTCACGAGATTGATCCCTGGGATGGCGGGACTGTCATATGAGGGAAGATTGAAAAGACTAGGCTTGTGTTCACTGGAGTTTAGAAGGATGAGGGGGATCTTATAGAAACAGATAAAATTATAAAAGGACTGGACAAGCTAGATGCAGGAAAAATGTTCCCAATGTTGGGCGAGTCCAGAATCAGGGGCCACACAGTCTTAGAATAAAGGGGAGGCCATTTAAGACTGAGGTGAGAAAAAACTTTTTCACCCAGAGAGTTGTGAATTTGTGGAATTCCCTGCCACAGAGGGCAGCGGAGGCCAAGTCACTGGATGGATTTAAGAGAGAGTTAGATAGAGCTCTAGGGGCTAGTGGAATCAAGGGATATGGGGAGAAGGCAGGCACGGGTTATTGATAGGGGACGATCAGCCATGATCACAATGAATGGCGGTGCTGGCTTGAAGGGCCGAATGGCCTCCTCCTGCACCTATTGTCTATGTTTCTATGTCTAAGTTTCTATGCCTCTGTGAAGCAGAACACAGAGCATTCCCTCAGCTCCCTTTGGTAAAGCAGCCTTGACCTTAAGTCCTCCACTTTATTTTCAAGGGACTGTACGTTGGCCAGTAGGATAGTAGGGAGAGGGGGCCGAAGTCCCCTGTGCTTCAGTCTGACCTGAAGTCCTGCCCGTCGGCCACGTTTCCGGACACAATGGAGGCCTCGCCGTTGTTTCCAGGTACTGTGTTTACTGTACCTGCTGTTCTGCGAACCTGAGCTGGAACGGGGATTCCCTCGCAGACGGCAGCTCCAGCTCCGTTGCGATCGGGGATTACCTCACAGTCGGCAGCTCCAGCTCTGTTGCTGCTGGGAGATCCTGCCCGTCGGCTCCGGAGGTCTTCCCGGTATCTCCAGGTACAGTACATGTGATCCCCAGTCGGGTCAGGTGCTCTCCAGCGATTGAGGGAACGCTTGCAGTCGGGGGCTCCCGCAGCTGTGGGAGATCGCGATATCGCTAGTGCCTTCAAGTGCACTAACAGCATGTCCATTATGGCACCGATTTCTGCTATTTTTCTGATCCAGGTGAGTTGATTGTAGCTGTTATTAATCCTCTTCTGTTGAGCTGCTGGCAAATTGTTTTGCGCAGGCAGGCGCGATCTTTACGTCATGTCAATGCTGCCTGACCCGCTGAGTTACTCCAGCATTGTGCATCTATACACAGAAAATTAATGGGGAAATTAAATTGCTGTCAGAGCCAGCATTTATTTGATGTGTCAAGTGGTCTCCTTCGATGTTGTAAGAAGGGGTGACACATTTAGAATGTTCACCATCTTCAGATACCTGGACTGAGTTATCAGTTGTAAGATACTAAAGGGCCTGTCCCACTTGGTTGTCATTTGCGTCTCATTTACGCGTCATATGTAAAATATGTCAATGCCACGTTACGCGCGACATCGCGCGCAAATCACGCGTCATCATGCCGTCTGGTGCGCGTGACGACATTAGAATACCCTGCGGCACGCAGCGACGCATGGTTATGCACGGTGACGTAACCATGCGTAACCACGCGATACACGTGAGTCGTCGGGACGCCAATGCGTCAGCGTGCGTACCCAATATACGTCAGCGTGCGTACGTGATATGTCTCGCAGGTAGCGCGCACGGATTTTGTGCAGCACGAAATCCTGGAGTGCCGCGCAATACTGCGCGCAACTCCACACTCCTCCACGCCTCTCCATGCGCCCATCACGCGCTACCCGTGCGTCATAACCCAACGCCCACATTTTTGGTGGTTGCGTAAATGGCGCGCAAATGACGGCCAAGTGGGACAGACCCTTAAGAGTTCTAGCAATCCCAAACCTGCTCAGTAACAACAGTATAATAGCTGCCTGTTTCTCCATGGAGAATGACTTTCTATTACTCCTTTGTCCCTTAAATGATCACTTGCCAGATCAGATTTCCTTGTTTGCTCATTGTACCTACCTTGTTGCCACCATTCTGTTGTAAACAAAGAGGTGAGAAAGCTTTCATCTTCCATTTCTTCCAGTCTGGTTTGACTTTGATTTATAGGTTTAATTGAATACACCAAAGAAGCATAAAAATGTACAGCCATTACTAAATGTGCATGTTAAGTACAATAGATTGTATGATTTGTTACCTCAGCTGATATTTGTAATTCAATACAAAACCGTTTCCATCATTAACAATGAGGGACTCAAAGTGCTGGAGTAACTCAGTGGGTCAGGCAGCATCTTTGGAGAACATGAATGGGAGATATTCCTGCTTATGTCAATGCTGCCTGACCCGCTGAGTTACTCCTAGTTCTTTCCTGCGCACTAGGAAAAATGTACAGAACCCAAATAACCCGACAAATATGCACGACTGGAATGTGGGATGAATCAAGAGCACCCGGGGAAAGCCCATACGGTCACTGGGTGAACGTAGAAACTCCATACAGACATGGTCAGGATCGACCCTGGATCTCTGGCGCTGTAAGACAGCAACTCTACTGCTGCATCAATGTGCCCAACTGCACGCTACCTTGCTTTTTGGCATCAAGACAATAATAGTCATCTTCAAGCAGGTGGGGACTTCAGAATGGAGTGTGGAGGGGCTAAAGATGTCCACAGATACTCCAACCAGCTGGTCCGTGCAGCTTCTGAGGACAAGACTGGGGATTCCATCCAGCCCAGTAGCTTTCCGCAGGTTTGCTCTCAGGAAGAAGGGTCCCCGGCTGAAATATCACCCATCGTTTTCCTCCAGAGATGCTGCCTGTCCCGCTGAGTTACTCCAGCACTATCTTCACCCTTATGAACTTTGATCTGACATCAACTGTGATCAGAGGTACAGAGGTGTGTGGCATGAGGCCACTGATCTTCTGTTCAAAGCATTGGAGATTCTAAACATAATTTTATTCGCTCATAGCAGCATGGCAGTACAACGGTTAGTGCTGCATCTCACATTTGCAGTGGCCTGAGTTCAATCCTGACTCAAGGTACCGTCAGTGCTAAGTTTGGAGATTCTCTCCGTGACTTTGAGGCTTTTGCCAGGTGTCATAGGATCAAATAGCGTAGAAACAGGCCCTTGCGCCCAATTTTCCCACACCGACCAACATGTCCCATCTACACAAGTTCCACCTGCCCATATTTGGCCCATATCCCTCTAAACCTGTCCGATCCATGTACCTGTCTAATTGTTTGTTAACGTTGCAACAGTCCCTGCGTCAATTACCTCCTCTGGCAGCTCGCTCCATACACCCATGACCCTTTATTTGCCCCCACTTCTTCCCATGTCTCAAAGAAGCACAGTTATGTTACGAGGCAAGTCGCATTGGAGATCTCTCCCGAAACCAAGCGAAGAAGGAATTGGGAAGGTGGCGGAAAAGACAACCAAAGGCGAGACATAGCAAGGTTTGGCATGAAAATTGCAACTGCTATATCGACTTAGAAAGTAAAAAATAAATTTAGGAGCCCAATCTTTGTTCTGCAGACAAAATCATGTCCTGCATTCCTGGGTGGTCCCCACATCTGCACTGGATTTGCCTCGATTTACCAGCTGTATCCGTTTGGAAGATAAAAGTCCCATTGAAGGCCTCAGCAGAACCACTTCCTATCGAAATTCAATGACATATCTACATGTTTTTCAGTATTCCTTCAATTGCAACCAGGGATGAAGGCATTAGTTTATTCACAGCAATCCAACGGCAGCTGCTGTCTCCCAACAGTTGTCCTAGCTCCGTCACTTCATACAAGACCAGGGATTCTGCAAGGCTCCGTAAATAATGGGTAAACTCGCTGATCCACTGTGGGAGCTACAAGTTGCCCTTTACATCCGAGTGAGAACAAATCTATTTTGTTTTACAGAATAAAAATGAGTACACGTATAACAGTGCATATCTAAACTGATATTCCAGTACATGAAATGGTGGAGAAATTTAACCATTTCTTGAACAACTTCCTTTACGAGTAATCAACAAAGAATCTTAAAATATCGTAGCCAAATGAAAATCACCAAATGTAACCCTAAAGGGCCTGTCCCACTTGGGCAACCTAATCCGCGAGTTCTGGCGAGTTTGCCCTCGACTCATACTCGCAGCATGGTTGACACGAGGTTGTAGGAGGTCTTCGTAACTCTCCTTCATGCTTGAGGGTGGTTTCCGTGTACTCGAGGCCTCAGCTAGGTCGCGGCATTTTTTTCAATATGTTAAAAAAATGCCCGCGAGTAAAGAAAGGTCGCCGTGGAAAAAATCAAAACTTTTTTTACCGTTAGGTTTAGTCGTAGTAGTTCGGCATGTTAGTCGTAGGTAATCGAGGGTAGTCGAAGGTAGTCGTAGATCAGGCACGTGCCGTCAGTAATTATTCAGGGTAGTCAGTCAGTCGGCTTTAAAAATAAAATCTTAAACCGCGCATGCGCAGATTGTTCTCCTCTCCGTAAAAATAAAAAATAAAAATAAAGAAAGTAACAATTCAATTTGCCCAAGGCTTCCAAATTTGCTTCATTCTGAATTACTGAATGAGTGGGGGGTGGAGGGTGACGGCAGGTGGAGGGATGGTGGGATAAATGGGAGCACACCGGGTTGAATCAGTTGTGATCTTATTGAATGACAATAATGAATGAATGTATGAATAAGTTTACACTAATACTAATTCAAGGGACCAATTGGGGGAGAGCTTTCACAGCGTGTGGAGAGTCTGATCAGGGTTAAAGTTGTGGGGAGGGCAGGAGCACTGAGAAGGATGGGGTTGGGGATCACGCTAGTAACCCACTCAGTCACTGCTGCCGCAGCGCTCCGGGTGCGGAGCCACCGCATTGTGGCCGGGAAGGGAAGCAGCTTGGGTGGCTGCGAGTGGCCGCCGGGACCCGACAGCAGAACTGGCCACCACTTCAGCGCCTTCTGCCGGTCAGCACACCTCTGGCAGTGCTCTCCGTCTGAACATCTCTCACCTGCCGCTCACCGGCTTCACTCATGTCAGTTGCTTCCTGCAAATCCTTAACTTCCCACAGCCGAGTAACCTCAATTGGTCCCTTGAAGGAATTGTTGGAATTTAAGGATTTGCGGGAAGCGGCTGACATGTGCGAAGCCGGCGAGCGGCCAGTGAGCATGATCTCCGACCCCCTCCTTCACAACGCTCCTGCCCTCCCCGCAACTTTACCCTGGGCCACTCCTCTCACGCTGTGAAAGGAACTCTTCCCCCCCCCCCCCACCCCGGGAAACATGGTATTTAAAAACATATAGCACCAAGAAATTCACTTACCACATTATCGGTACACGAACTTCATTCTTCTTTCTTTGTTTCCTAAGATACTCTTAAGATAATGACAATCCATGTTTGAAAAATCCGCCAAGAAACTTGCGCTGCGCATGCGCAGTAGGCTCCTGCGCATGCACACAGTCCACGGTGCAAAGGCAGAATTTCTGCTGCCTTCAGCTCTCCCTGTCATTGACGGCTTGAAGCAGCGCCGACGGCACATGGGCTGCACAGACCTTCGCATGTTGCAAGTATAGCGGATGAAAGGCACGGAGAATTATGCCTACCTAACAGATCGATCTCTTAGGTAGGCATAATTCTCCCATGCCTTTACTATTTATATTTAATAATTACCATTTTATAATTTTAGTCAGGGTAGGCAGTGCCTACCTTGCCTCCCCTGATGGCACGTGCCTGCCGTAGATAGTCTTCATCATAGTCGAAGGGAGGTCGAAGGAGATCGAAGGAGGTCGTCTTCACTCTCCACTATTCGGTGTCCAATTTTCCCGAAGTTAGTCATAGCTAGTCGCAGCTAGTCGAAGCTGGTCTTCAACATAGTCGAAGGAGGTCGAAGGAGGTCTTCAACATGTCATTTTTTCAAACTCTTCTAAACTCGCCAATTAGGTCGCCCAAGTTGGATAGCCACTTAACAAAATAATAAATGTATTGTTATTTACTTTCTGCTCTGCTGAAAAACTGACTGTAAATCCAGCCAGGTGTGTTGAGGAAAAGAAAGACACAAAACACTGGAATAACAAAGTGGGTCAGCAGTATCTCTGGAGAACATGGATGATGTTTTGGGTTGGGACCCTTCAGACCCTGAGACATTTTTGTGGGAAAAAGATACCGGCAGACTACACAAGAGAATATTACAGGTTAAAGAGTTCATGGGTATCATGTGCCACTGGCAGAAACAAATCAGCACTGTTCATTTATATTAAGACAATACTACGCAGTATAATAGGCAACCATCCACAGACACAGATGGAGTGCTTATTAAAAATGGTTACATTTCTGGTGACATTCAACTACCAACATCCCACGTCGATCCTAATGCCTACAATTTCAACCTGCCTGTCTGAGCAGGCGAGAGGCACACCTGCTGTAAATCCACAAAACACTTTTCTGAAAATTGCTAATCAAGAAGACGATGCAGGGAGTCCTTTACACAGGGTAGGAGAATCAAGAACCAGGGGACATAGGTTGAAGGTGAGAGGGGCAAGAGAGGGACAACCTTTATACTCAGATGGTGGTGGGGGTATGGAATGAGTTGCCAGAGGTGGCAGGTACTATAGCAGCATTTAAAAATGTCCAATGTTCAATAGATTCAGGATCAGTTCCTGTGGATTGGAGGATAGCTAATGTTATCCCACATTTCAAGAAAGGAGCGAGAGAGAAAACGGGGAATTACAGACGTTAGCCTGACTTCGGTGGTGGGAAAGATGCTGGAATCAATTATTAAAGAGGTAATAATGGGGCATTTGGATAGCAGTAAAAGGATGAGTCCAAGTCAACATGGATTTATGAAAGGGAAATCATGCTTGACTAATCTTCTGGAATTTTTTGAGGATGTGACAAGTAAAATGGATGAAGGGGTGCCAGTGGATGTAGTGTATCTAGACTTTCAGAAAGCCTTTGATAAGGTCCCGCACGGGAGACTGGTGCCTAAAATTAGAGCACATGTTATTGGGGGTAGGGTGTTGACATGGATAGAAAACTGGTTGGCAGACCGCAAGCAAAGAGCAGGAGTGAACGGGACCTTTTCAGAATGGCAGGCAGTGGCGAGTGGGGTGCGGCAAGGCTCGGTGTTGGGGCCGCAACTGTTTACCATATATATTAATGATTTGGAAGAGGGAATTAGGAGCAACACTAGCAAGTTTGCGGATGACACAAAGCTGGGTGGCAGTGTGAGCTGTGAAGAGGATGTTAGGAGGTTGCAGGGTGACCTGGACAGGTTGAGTGAGTGAGCAGATGCGTGGCAGATGCAGTATAATATAGATAAATGTGAGGTTATCCACTTTGACGGCAAAAACAAGGGGGGCAGATTATTATCTCAATGGGGTTAGGTTAGGTAAGGGGGAGGAGCAGTGAGACCTGGGCGTCCTTGTACACTGGTCATTGAAAGTTGGCTTACATGTACAGCAGGCAGTGAAGAAAGCTAATGGAACGTTGGCCTTCATAACAAGAGGATTTCAGTGTAGGAGTAAAGAGGTTCTTCTGCAGTTGTATAGGCCTCCCTGCCACAGAGGGCAGTGGAGGCCAAGTCACTGGATGGATTTAAGAGAGAGTTAGATAGAGCTCCAGGGGCTTGTGGAGTCAAGGGATATGGGGAGAAGGCAGGCACGGGTTATTGATAGGGGATGATCAGCCATGATCACAATGAATGGCGGTGCTGGCTCGAAGGGCCGAATTGCCTCCTCCTGCACCTATTTTCTATGTTTCTAAAAGACACTTAGACAGGTATGTGGATAGGAAAGGTTTAGAGGGATATGGGCCAAATGCGGGCAAATGGCACTGGTTTAGAGGGGGACATCTTGGTCAGCATGGCCTTCCACTGCTGGAAAAGTCTGATCCACTAAATCCCAATAGCACCCAGAGTTATTGAATTCAATATCTCAGCGATCCTCGAGTACGTGCCGACACTGCAATATCCTACACATGAGAGACAATTTACAATTTTACTGAAGCCAATTAACCTACAAACCTACACGTCCATGGAGTGTGGGAGGAAACTGGAGCACCCAGAGAAAACCCATACCGTCGCACGGAGAACGTCCAAACTCCATACAGACAGCACCCGTAGTCAGGATCGAACCCGGGTCTCTGGCTCTGTAAGGCAGCAGCTCTGCCACTGCACCACCGTGCCGTCCCTGTTGTGTGATAAGCTTGTGCCCATTTGTGCTGCACAGTTTGGGAACATGAAACATGAAATCAGAGAATCCAACTCACTAGCTTTAATTGACTCTTTATCTCCGTCTTGATGTTGATCTCTTTTTTGGAGTCCCATGGCACAGATATTTGTACCTCTTTGGGTCCTGAAGTCGATAACAATCTCCTTTGTCTTGCCCGACATTGGGGGAAAGATAGTTGTATTGTTCTTTCCCATCAGTGTTATGTGCTTTTGAAGCCTTTGACCAATTCGGTGGATGTATGGTGTGTATATTGAGTGATTTGTAAGTATTTTCTGACTTACAGACAAAAACAACGTATGAATGTTAAGAGCTGAAACAGTGGTGCCCTGCATCAGAGCTGCTGCCTCACAGCCCTGGAGACCCGGGTTCAAACCTGATCTTGGCCTCTGACTGTTTGGAGTTTGCATGTTCTCCTTGTCACCGCATGGACTTACCTCCCGCTGCCCCGGTTTCCTCCCACATCCCAAAGACACGTTGGTTGGTGGGTTAATTGGCCACTGTAAATTCCCCCCACTGTGTGGGTGAGGGGTGGAATCTGAGGAGAGAATAAAATGTATGATTATTATAGATGGGTGGTTGATAGCCAGCACTGACTCTGTGGGCCAAAGGGCCTGTTTCTAATGTTCTATGACACTTAACTCTAATGTCTGTAAAAACAGAAACTGTTCATTACCAGGGAACGGCCTGTATTCTAAAAATTAAATATAACAATTTATTTATTGTTACTTCAATACTTTTTAGTAATCCAAAGCGTTTAATCATTTAATTAAATGAAAGTTTGTATAGGTTGCCAAAGAGGAACCTCAGGCTTCAATGGCTTACATATTAAGTGAAATTCTCATGATGCAATGGAATTTGTTTGAAGTTCACAGGTCATCACTTACTCTCCCTATTCCTTTACCACAGTTTTGGGCAAAATCCGAAGTGCCGTCGGAAGCGCTCAGCTCTTGATGTCCCAGAAGTTCCAACAGTTCAGTGGGCTGTGTGAAGAAAACATGGTATGTGAATGCTCATTCAGTTTGCAATGCTTCACATCCTTTGACCAAGTCACTGCAACCACGAGAACACCAAGTCACATCCATGGACAATAACACCACCACGTAATTGAGCATTCTGCTTTTGAAGTGTATTCCCTGTATTAGATTAGTTCAGTTTAGACATACAGTGCAGAAACAGGCCCTTCGGCCCTCCAAGTCCGTGCCGACCAGCGATCCCCATACACTAGTATTATCCTACAGACCAGGGACAATTTTACCAAAGCCAATTAACCTACAAACCTGTATGTCTTTGGAGTGTGAAAATCCACGCAGGTCACGGGGAGAGCGTACAGACTCTGTATAGGCAGCACTCGTATCAGGATCTAACCCGGGTCTCTGGCGCTGTAAGGCAGCAACTCTGCCACTGCGCCAACATGCCACCCCATATATTTTAACAAAGGTCGGAAAACCTGAGAAAACAAAGATCTATTCATTGTGCTTACGTCACTGTGCATGTGTTCTGAAAAGAAAACAAATACAAAGCTAACAAATTATTTTCCCGTTGCTCACAGAATCCAAATGCATGTCCTCGACTGACCTCCCAAGACTTGGCAGGATTTTGGGACATGCTACAGTTGTCTATTGAGAACGTCAGCATGAAATTTGATGAGCTACATCAACTCAAGGCAAACTGTTGGAAGCAGGTGGAACTTCCTGAAAAGAAGGTATTCCAGATAGATATTCCAGAGAGACGGGAAAAAGATAGCAGTTATCTAATTTGCAGTGCTGTTCAAGCTCAATATATTTTTGCTTTGTGGTTTCACTGTGTGGAATTTGTGACAGGAATCATAGTGGGAAACCCCTTCCCAATAATTCCATGAGATTCAATGCAGCTCAAGGGTCATCTATAAATTACATTTCCTCATGAAATATTTTGGACATCCTAAAGCTACCCAGGGTGAAATCATTTAATTAAACTCGACCAGGCTATTTCAATGGATACCCAAGAGAAAGAAAAATAACAGTAAACAGTTAAATTACTAACAGTGTGGTAAGGTCAAGAATTTATCAATATTCATTAGCCACATGAGTTCAGTTTAGTTTATTGTCACGTGTACCGATGTACAAGCTTTTGTTGCAAGATAACCAGACAACGGAAAGACAATGATTGATTACAATCGAGCCATTCACAGTGTACAGATACATGATAAGGAAATAACGTTTAGTGCAAGGTAAAGCCAGTAACGTCCGATCAAAGATAGTCTAAGGGTCTCCGATCAGGTAGATATCAGTTCAGGACTGTTGCCTCGTTGCGGTAGGGTGATTCAGTTGCCTGATCTTTGCCTTATCCCAAAGCTACCCAGGGTGAAATCATTTAACTAAACTGGACCAGGCTATTTGAATGGAAACCGAAGAGAAAGGAAATTAATGGTAGACTCAGTTAATTTATAATCAATGAGGTAAGGTCATCCCACCACAACCATAGAGCAGTGCTGAACTACCGTCTACCTCTTTGATGTCCCTCGGATTATCCTTGACTGAACTTTGCTGCCTTTACCTTGCACTAAATGTAATTCCCTAATCATGTCTCTGTACACTGTAAATGGATTGATTGTTATTATGTGTTGCCTTTCTACTGACTGCTTGGCACGCAACAAAAAGCTTTTTCACTGTCTCGGTACACGTGACAATAAATTGAACTGAAGTCGAGAATTTATCATTATTCATTAGCCACATGTTAAAGGGGGATAGGTGATGAGAAAGAGCAAGTATTTAAATAAAACATTGTCATTTATTGCTCCTGGACTACGTACCACTCACAATTACCACATATCTCTTTAGTTTCATCTAATGCTTGTAGGCCCTCTCCTCCATGGACATGTTCAGCTCTTAAGGGATTGGACAGGGTCGATGCAGAAAAAATATTCCTGATGTTGGGGGAGACCAGAACCAGGGGTCACGGTTTAAGAATAAGGGGTAGGCCATTTAGGACTGAGATGAGGAAAAACATTTTCAGCCAGAGAGTTGTGGATCTGTGGAATTCTCTGCCTCAGAAGGCAGTGGAGGCCAATTCGCAGGATGTATTCAAGAGAGAGTTCGATATAGCTCTTAGGGCTAGGAATTAAGGGATATGGGGAGAAAGCAAGAACGGAGTACTGATTTTGGATGATCAGCCATGGGCCGCACGGCCTACTCCTGCACCTATTTTTTAAGTTTTGCTGGTGAGGTGCAAATCCTAGTACAAGAAAACCATAGTCTGGTGCCGAAGTTGGGTTGATCCACTTGTCGAGCCATTTAGCTGTCAAAGAAAGTGTTCTGTTCGTTTGTGTCATTTGTTGGGCACTCCTTTTAAAATTAGACTGTGAAGAACAGAGTGCAAAGCGTCTGTACACGGTGGATGGCTGAATTGTATCATGCATAGTCTTTCCGCTGACTGGTCAGCATGCAACATAAGCTTTTCACTGTACTGCAGTACACGTGACAATAAATTAAATTCAACTCAAACAATGCATGGGAAGGATGTCTTTGATCAGGAAAGGATGAACAAAGATATTTACAAGGATGTTACTGGGTCTCGTGTGTTTGAGTTATAAGGAGAGACTGGATAGGGTGGGCCATTTTCACTGGAGCATAGCAGACTGAGGGGTGAACTTACAGAGGTCTATACAATCGTGAGGGCCATAAATACGATGAATAGAATCATAGTGTCAAACATGGAAACGGGTCTTTCGGCCCAACTTGCCCATGCTGGCCAAATTACCCCATCAAATTTAATCCCAGCTGCCCATGTTAAGCTGCCATTCACGTTTGTCGTGTAAGTAGTAAAGATTGTCCCGCAGAGTAGCATGTGACAGATGCTTGATTGTGTGTCTTCTGAGCTTCCCTGTCTGTTTGTTGAGGTGCTATTTTGATGGTGGTTACTGGAATCTCGAGAGGTTCACTTGTTTCGTATTGGGATTTCAGAGAATCTGCTCTTCACAGATGGGCATGGCTTTGCATCATTCTCTGAGATCCTCTACTCACCATATGGGGTCAGCCATCAACCTATCATTTCTAGTCATGGAGTGCGATCAATGGAGTTACGTCTGAGATACCTTTTGAGTTAAGAAGACACAGAGTGCTGGAGTAGCTCAGCGGGTCAGGCAGCATCACAGAGAACATGGATAAGCAACGTTTTGGATCAGGACCCTTCTTCAGTCTGAAGAAAGGTCCTGACCCGAAACGTCGCTTATCAATGTTCTCCTGAGAAGCTGCCTGATCCACTGAGCTGCTCCAGCACTCTGTGTCTTATTTTGCAAACCTGTACCAGCAGTTCCTTGTTTCTACACTCATTGAAGAAAGGAAGAAGATTAGACTTTATTGCCATCCATCATAGTGAGGAATGTGGGGAATCCACTGTGGTGGATGGTTATGTTAACTTTTATGTAGTTGTGTGTCTTGTTTTTTTAGTATGGCTGTATGGCAATTCGCATATCACTGTACCTTAATTGGTACACGTTACAATAAAATACCTTTGAAGCCTTTGAAACCTATGAATGAATATGTTCCTTAAACACCGGAAAAAGACACTCCTTATGTTTTAGCAAAATCTGTGAAACTTGGCAAGTGTTTGAGCAGAGTACATTACATTCTGCAGATTATAGCAATGATTGCAGGTCTAATGCCTGTAAAATGTCAGAACAGTAACATGAATTGCCAACATGAAATGCCTGGTCAAATTCTGTGTTAGATGTGGTTACCAAGAAATATTTATTTGTCTAAATATTTTTATATATACTGAACTTGTTATTGTTTATTATGGGTTTTTACAGAGTAATCGGTTTACATATCTGTGTGCTGCTGCAAGTAAGAATTTCATTGTTCCATTTTGGGACACATGACAATAAAATATTCTTGACTCTTGTAATGATCACTAGTTTAGTTTAGAGATACAGCGCAGAAACAGGCCTTTGGGCCCACCAAGTTCATGTCGCTCAGCGATCCCCGAACACCAGCACTATTGTAGATTAGGATGTCTTTACTATATATATATATCACAGATTATGCATGCTACACATTCCTGTCCTGTCCAGTTCTTCATCCCTACCCTGGGCACGCCGGTCCTATAAGCCGGTGTATCACCCTCTCTCTTTAGATTTGATGCGGACCACGGGGATGAAAGCATGTTGTGTTCCCTCCGCTTGTACTGCAATAAAGACTATGAGTTCTAACCTCTATGTGTGAGTCTGACATTCAACATGGTGTCAGAAGTGCGATACGAAGCCACGCCCCCAATTGGAGACCAACAAAAGCAGCCACTTCTTTCATCCCAGTTCCCGACCTCCCATGGTCCACGTTGGCAACTGACATTTTTGAGTGGCATGGCAAACAATACCTGGTTCTAGTCGACTCGTATTCTGGATGGTTTGAAATCGATCTGCTCAGTAGCCCCACCTCTGCATGGGTAGTCCAGAAGCTGGCATGCCATGTCACTATTCACGGATCTCCGTATCAGCTACTGTCTGACAATGGCAGTCAATTTACCAGCAAGTACTTCAAAGACTTTGCTACACGCTGGGGTTTTCGTCACATCACCAGCAGCACCGAATACTCACAGTTAAATGGGCTGGCTGAACATGCTGTCAGGAGTGCCAAACAAGTGATGGAACGATCCCACAGAGCAGGATCACACGTATACCTAGACCTGCTCAACCTGCGCAACATCTCCCATGACCCAATATTGGGTTCACCCGCCCAGCGACTGATGTCAAGGCAAACCCGAGCCACACTGCCTGTAGCGAAACAGACACTAGCACCGCATGTGATCCCATCATCCGCAATCCAGTCCAGGCTACAACAAAAGCATAATGTTCAAAAAGGATGGTATGACAAGACGAGCAGACCACTTCCACCACTAGCCAAGGGACAGGTGGTCCGTCTACAAACCGACAAGGGTCACGACCACCTCGGTGTGATTTCTGGAACTGCTTCCGAACCACGTTCATATTTAGGTCAATGCTGATAGCAGCACCAACAGACGTAATAGACAGCACATCCTGCCTGTGAACGAACCAGCACCACCTCTGTATTATCCTAAACGTACAGGTATACTTCCATCCCCATCCAGCGGCATCGGCCCGACCATACCACCACTACCATGCGCTCCTGGTCCGGTCATAACGCATATGGCCACGCCGCCTCCACCCCTGCCAAGGTCTCCTGTTTCATCGGCGGGGATGCAGTTTCAATCTCCTGCACCAATTCTACCACCGATCACATCTCTGGTGACGGGGGAAAATGTAGGACTGTACCGGACGCGTGCATGTCATATCTGCAAGCCCACTGTAAAGTACCCGGGTTACGTTTGAACTTCCTTCCAGCTTACTTACACATACTATATGTACTTTATGTAATCAGTATGCAAAATGATGTATTTTGCATGCGATTATCATATCTATTTTATTAGGAGTTCATTCTTTAAGAGGAAGGATGTGGATTAGTATGTCTTTACTATATATATATATATATATATCACCATACAGATTGTGCATGCTACACATTCCTTATGTCGTCCAGTCTAGATCTTCATCCCTACCCTGGGCACGCCGGTCCTATAAGCCGGTGCATCACTCTCTCTCTTTAGATTTGATGCGGACCACAGGGATGAAAGCAGGTTGTGTTCCCTCCACTTGTACTGCAATAAAGACTATCAATTCTAACATCTATGTGTGAGTCTGATCATTCAACAATTATCCTTCACACTAGGGACAATTTACAATTTCACCAAAGCCAATTAACCTACAAACCTGGAGGTCTTTAGAATGTGGGAGGAAACCGGAACTCTCGGAGATAACCCACGCAGTCATGTGGAGAACGTACAGACTCCGTGCAGACAAGCACCCATAGTTAGGATTGAACCCGGGTCCCTGGCGCTGTGAGGCAGTAGATCTAGCGCTGCACCACCGTACCATAGCGTGATCTCCTGGTTAAATCAAATTCTGCAAGGCACTGGGCTTTTGTTGTTCAACACGAATCGAGTGAAGTATATCAATGGAGATGTTCAATTACTCTGGCAGTTTTTGTTGTTCTATGTTTCATAAAGGTACAAAATATCAGGAAATGTAACTATTTAACTGCCGCAATTGATGTAATTTGGGTGATAGCGCAACATGCAGGCCAAAAGGTTCCCAGCTTCACTCTTCATTTGTGCTGAGTTTGCTATGGAATTAGTGAGATGCTACAATTGAAGATGCCATACGAACATAACACTAACAGGAGTGGGCCACTCGGCCCCTCAAGCCTGCCCTGCCCTTCTGAATGATTGAGCTGAACATCTACAGGGCTCATCTCTTATTCTGCATCAGTTCTCCATTGCATTTAATTCCATGAACTTGCAAAATATATCTACTTCCTCTTTAAATACACTTGCTATCTAGCCTCCACAACCTATCGATTCCTTTTACTTCCAGAGATTCACCAGCGTTTGCAAGAAGACGTTTGTACTTGCCTCACTTTTAAAAGATTGCCCTCTAATCATGTAACTCTGCCCCCTGATTCTCCCACTCATGGACTCTGTGTAGAGTTTGCACGTTCTCCCCATGGCCACTGGGGCTTTTTCCGGGTGCTCCGGTCTCCTCCCACATCCCAAAGACGTGCGTGTTTCTTGGCTAATTGGCCTCTGTAAATTCTCCCTGGTGTGTAGGGAGTGGATGAGAAGTTGAATAACGTAGAACTAGTGTGGATAGATGATCTGAAGAAGGGTTTCAGCCCGAAACGTCGCCTATTTCCTTCGCTCCATAGATGCTGCTGCACCCGCTGAGTTTCCCCAGCAATTTTGTGTACCGTGGATAGATGATTGCTGGTTGGCATGGACTCGGTCAGCCAAAGGGCCTGTTTCCATGCTGTATCTCTAAATTAAATCTAAACTAATATCTTGACATCTATCCTGCCAAGAATCTCAAATGTTTCAATACGATCAACCTCATTCTAAACTCAAAAGAATATAGATCTCATGTCTATAGATGGAACAACCCACTCATACCAGGAAATACCCGAATGAACCAATTTTACACTGCATCCACTGCCAGTTTATCTTTTCTTATAGGCACACAAAGAACTGCAAATTCTGGTGTAAAAGAGAAAACACAAAGTGCTGAAGTAGCTCAGTGGGCCAGGCAGCATCTCTGGAAGACATTTTGTCCAAAGATGCTGCCTGACCCACTGTGTTAAGGGCCTGTCCCACGAGCATGCGACTGCATGCGGCAAGCGCGACCTAATGTGGTCGCTTGAGCCGTACGGCCTCGCGGGGTGGTCCCACTTCGATCACCGGAGCCGTATGGAGTTGTCGGAGCTGGTCCCGACATTGCGCGGGGCTCCGAAAAACTGACAGTGTCTAAAAATTCCGCGCGGCAACGGCCTGCCGGCCCGCAGCCGCATTGAGGCCGTACGCACCGCCTCAACGGGCGTGCGCAGCGTCTTGACGGCATACGCCTTCACTCAAACTTCACGTCAACTTACGGGATCACTCGACCTCCGCGCGGCCCCCACTTCCGGTTTGGTCGCGCTTGCCGCATGCAGTCGCATGCTGGTGGGACAGGCCCTGTACGGGGATCACTCGACCTCCACGCGGCCCCCGCTTCCGGTTTGGTCGCGCTTGCCGCATGCAGTCGCATGCTCGTGGGACAGGCCCTGTACGGGGATCACTCGACCTCCACGCGGCCCCCGCGTCCGGTTTGGTCGCGCTTGCCGCATGCAGTCGCATGCTCGTGGGACAGGCCCTGTACGGGGATCACTCGACCTCCACGCGGCCCCCGCTTCCGGTTTAATCGCGCTTGCCGCATGCAGTCGCATGCTCGTGGGACAGGCCCTGTACGGGGATCACTCGACCTCCACGCGGCCCCCGCTTCCGGTTTGGTCGCGCTTGCCGCATGCAGCCGCATGCTCGTGGGACAGGCCCTGTACGGGGATCACTCGACCTCCACGCGGCCCCCGCTTCCGGTTTGGTCGCGCTTGCCGCATGCAGCCGCATGCTCGTGGGACAGGCCCTGTACGGGGATCACTCGACCTCCACGCGGCCCCCGCGTCCGGTTTAATCGCGCTTGCCGCATGCAGCCGCATGCTCGTGGGACAGGCCCTTTACTCCACCGCTTTCTATTTTTTAAATCCATTCTTAAATACAAGGCCCAGAATTTTTAACAATATTCCTCTGCCCCTGATGCAACAAGGAAAGAGTTTCCCTGGATCTCACCTGTCACCCACCAGCCTCCATATCCAACACATCATCCTCCAACATTCGCGTCACCTCCACCATGATCGCACCACTTGTCATATCTTTCCATCTCCATGCTTTTGCGCCTTCTTCAGAGACTGCTTCCTTTGTTCACTCATCCCTTCCCACCCAAACCACCTCCGCCCCAGCTACTTTCCCCTGCAATCACAGGAGATGTAACACTTGTTCCAACACCTCCTCCAGGGACCCCGACAGTCCTTCCCGTTGAGACAGAAGTTCACGTACCTCCTCTAGCCTCATCCGGTGTTCCCAATTTGGGCGTCTGTACATTGGCGAGACAAAGCGTAGACTCGGTGACTGTTTCACTGAACACTTACGCTCGGTCTGCCAAGGCCTACTAGATCTCCCAGTACTTAACTACTTTAAATCCCCTTCCCATTCCCATACTGGCCTTTCTATCCTGGGCCTCCTCCATTCCTAAAGTGAGGCCACATGCAAATTGGAGGAACAACGTCATATTTTGCTTGGGTAGCTTTTATCCCAGCGGTATGAATGTTGAATTCTCTAATTTTAGTTAACTTTTACAAACACTCCCCTTTGCCCTCCGCTCCCTCTTCCCCCCATTCCTCCACAAAAAGTCTATATCATCCTGGTTTTTTTTCTAACATCCAGATCTTCCCTTCCCACTCCCACCACCCCCCACCCCCCACCCCCCCTCACCCCTTCGCCTCACAAACAGTCTGGAGAAGGCTCCCGACCCTAAACTTCACCTTTCCAATGCTCTCCAGAGATACTGCTTGACCTGCTGAGGCACCCCAGCATTTTGTGTCTATCTTTGGTAGAAACCAGGTTCTGCAGTTCCTTTCCATGAAGAGAGTTGTGAGTCTGTGGAATTTTCTGCCTCAGTGGAGGCCGGTTCTCTGGATACTTTCAAGAGAGAGCTAGATAGGGCTCTTTAAGATATCGGAGTCTGGGGATATGGGGATAAGGCAGGAACGGGGTACTGATTGGAGATGATCAGCCATGATCACATTGAATGGCGGTGCTGGCTCGAAGGGCCGAATGGCCTACTCCTGCACCTATTGTCTATTGTCTATCGTTTATATTCCAGGTGTGGCCTCATGAGTGCCCTGTACAATTTTAATGACATTTCCCTATTTCTAAACTCCAATCCTCCACAAAGGTATTGCGGGCAACGCAACCTTAGTAATACAATCATCGGAAAATCTTGCCTGTAAAATATGAGTATATTATCAGGAGAACCCTGCACTTCTTCCAGTAATGCTACAGGTTCTGTGCCTTTGATTTAATTTGTCATCAGCAACAGTGCAGCCCTTCTCCCGCTCCTAAAAATTACTGACTCAGAGTCAAGACAGCTGACTCTCAGAGTCAAGGATAATGCCTTAAATGCTGAGAAAAACAAGACAAATAGTCCGTTAGAATAACACTTGAGTTATTTGTTTATCTTGTCATAGAGTCCTACAGCATGGAAACAAGCCCTACGGCCCACCTTGCCCGCACCGACCAACATGTCCCATCTGCACTAGTCCAACCTGCCTGCATTTGGCCAATATCCCTCTAAACCTGTCCTATCCATGTACCCGTCTAAATGTTTCTTAAACATTGCGATATTACCTGCCTCAACTACCTCCTCCGGCAACTCGTTCCATATACTCGTCACCCTTTGTGTGAAAAAGTTACCCCTCAGGTACCTCCCCTCCTCACCATAAACCTATGTCCTCTGGTTCTCAATTCCCCAACTCTGGGCAAGAGACTTTGTGCGTCTATCCAATCTATTACTTTCATGATTTTGTACACTTCAATAAGATCACCTCTGTACGATCAATAAAATACATTTTTTTAAATTTAACTATTGCTTCCCAGGAACCCAGAGTTGAGTGGAAGCCAGCAGAATCACAAGAACATTCCATCGTAACTCTCCCTCCCAGTCTCGAGATATCACATTGACACTGTGTAGCTGGCATGTAATACATCAGAGAAAAAGATAATCGCCGTGAGAATTGGAGATGTGGTTATGTACATAATTGTTCTATAATGCTTGAGTAATTTTCATAATCATTTGGTGCGTTTCCTTAAGAAATCACAGCAACAATGTTGCCAATTGGTATGGTATTGTACTGTATGGTATTGGTACTTTGTGGTATGGTATTATAATTTGTGGTATGGTATTGTACTTTATGGTATGGCATTGGTACTTTGTGATATGGTATTGATACTTTATTTGTCACATGTACTGAGGTGCATTGAGATTAATTTCAGTACAAGTATCACTATACATAAGCACTTAGAAACATCTTAGATAAGCATCTCAGATACAGTGCAAG
This sequence comes from Amblyraja radiata, assembly GCF_010909765.2. NCBI lineage: Eukaryota > Metazoa > Chordata > Chondrichthyes > Rajiformes > Rajidae > Amblyraja > Amblyraja radiata. The sequence goes on from NC_045959.1 coordinate 60,336,555, forward strand.
TGTACAGCAGTAGTAAACTGGGACAGTTTTGAGTCGCCAGTTTTGCACCATTTTCAAGTCCCGGTTGTTGTAGGTGCAAGGTTCTTGACCTGACCATGAAGGTTTGTTGTCCTGGAGGCGTTGCTGGGTCGGCCTGGCCAAGCGTAGCCGTGGTGTCCTCCGCCGCTGTAGGTCACGTGCGGTCCACAGGCTCAGCCTTTTGGAGCGGTGCCTGGTCCGGCCAAGCCCCAGGCTGTTGCAGGGCCTCCAGTGGCCCACTCCACCGTCGAGGCACCGCACTCCATCCCGCAGCCGGTCTGCTTACTGGCCCTCCATCCAACACCTTCCACTCTGGGCGGGCGAGCCGGGCCTCCAGGTGAGTTCCCAGCCCGCGGTGCGGGTCCTCGATGCTGTATGTATCTGCTAATTGTGTGTAACGGTATGGCTGTGCTTTGTCACACCTACCCGAAAGAGCAAGGCTTCTAAATGACTGGCATGTTTATTTCTGCAGGAGAAAAGAATACCCCCTCCCGTGCCAAAGAAACCTCCAAAGGGTCAGGTACCCCTGAAACGTGAAAAGTCGCTTGAAGCCACAGAGAAGCAAAGGCAGGAGGCACGGAAACGTCTAATGGCTGCCAAACGAGCTGCATCGGTAAGACAGAATTCGGCCACCGAGAGCGCGGACAGTATCGAGATCTATATCCCAGAGGCCCAGACCAGACTATAAACCACACTGGAGAGCAATGGTGATAACTTTCCAAACACAGACCTGGTTGTTTGTAACCTTCATGTTACAGGTTTATGACAGATACAACCTTAGTGCTTGTATCCCTTTAACCCTCTGAAGGAGCTTTCACAATCAGGACAATAATGAGCAGGTGTGGCATTCTTAATAAACCCAGGTTAAAAAAAAATTTGTAAACTGTTTTAGCATATTCTACCATTAATGTTTAGCTCCGTAAAATATTTGCTAACTGCCATGTCACTTGCATGGCTTCACTCTAATAGTTGTTGCAGGTGCTTTATTGAAACCCCTTTCTGGTGTTCTTGCTCCATTTAATCATCCACATATGTAGTTGCGTTACCAATACTGACAGTAGTTTTAAGTAAATGAAGTGGAAACAAAAAAATAAATATGTGTGCAGCAATAGAAACAACAGGTCTTCAATACTGATGAAAGGCCATTGATGTCTACCTGATTGTAGATGTTAAGATGTTAGGATCACGGTTGTTGATTTCAGAGTAGATGGAATGCATAACTCTCAACCACTCACTTTTGTAACAGGACTTTAACAGCAGTGGACATATACGTGCTAACAGCTCAGTGTATCAAAGGCAAAACCCACTGACATTGTTTTGCTATTGAAGTGCATTACCTTCAAAGGTTTGCAATGTTCAAGGGTTTGCAATGATGCATCAAACATAAATTGAAACCACTGAGGGGAACATTTAAAGCAATCCCATGGATCATCCTTGCGTTTGTAACAGTTTTGGAAATGGACCTTTTTAACATGAAAGACCAGCGATAGTTGCAGGCAACGCTAGAGGTAGATAGAATAAATGAAAGGCATGTGCAAAATGGGCTTTTGAATCTTTGTGTTCCCTGTTTCCATGCAAATTCACTTGTGACACTGGACTGCTCCTTACTGCCACTTTTTAATAGATAAGAATTTGGGAATAATATGGAAAACGATGTCTTTGTATCTGAACCATTAGGGTAATGTAGTGAATATACAAACTTTTGAAAGATATAGCCAGTCATATTTAAGGAGGAGTATCTGCCTATGAAATTCAGCAGGTAAGGGCTAGTGATTTTTTGTTGAAATGATAAGCTGTACCTTGAGGCCAAGTTGGTCAGAGCAAATGAGACTTTTTTAGCTGCGTCCTTTATCGATTTCCCTTTGATCCACAATACCTAATGTTCTTTGTACACACTGTTATTGATTGTATATGTTTTGATTAAGATTTGTCTAATAAAGTCCCGTTGAGAGTAAAATTATCGGTTCCAGGTGATGTAATTTGTCAGTCAGTTGAGCTCTTTCATTTTCTATATATGTTGATTTCAAATGAGTTGGAGACCTGGGCTGTTGGTGCATTTGCCCAAATACATTAATCTGTGCCTACACCATGTCTGATAAAAATGAATTGCTTTTAACAAAGCATATGTACGTTTTTGTCGAGGCAGTAAAATGTTTCTCAGTCCTCCTTGTTCGCTCTACCACCAACTCCACTTCCGCACAACTTTACTCAGTATAACGGGTGAAAGAGTGTTTGTTAAATGCACATCTTCTTCTTGCGTATGGCGTGCACAGCCTAAAGTTGTAGGTCAACTTGTTCTGTTTGATCTTGTTTGTGCACGTCGGGTTGATTGCATTAGTCGAAACAGTCGACCACATGAAGGGTGCAATCTCCGATCCCTTAAATGCACATAGTAAGTACTATGTCACTACTTAAGCACCTGGAAATATTAATTTGAAATTTCAAAGGTTATGTTCTTCAATGGTGAACCTTTGCTGTGAATTTAGCAGATAGCAAACCTGAGCATTTTGTTGGGAAATGGTACTTGCTATATCTTTGAACAAGTGAACAGCATCCATCTGTTCTCAATACTTGTGGCCAAGATGATAAGCTTTACACTCTCTCTCACACCTTTGTATTCACCTGAGCTGATCGGGGCTAAATGTGGATGTCACCCTGCATTCCTTTTTATACAACTATGTACCTATGTACCTGTGGAATTATTCTACTGGAATACATAGACTGCTTGTGATAGTCAGTAACTGTGAATAATGTTACTTCCAAACAGTGTGAAAAGAAAAACAAAGTTAATTATTTGTGCAATCTAGATCAAATCCTGGTGGCAACTGGCTGTTTAGCAAAAATCAATAAAATGTTGTTCCAATAAAACTATTCCTATGAAGAAGTAACCTGTTACTGATGAGATTTTAATATGATTGTTGTAATATGATGCTAGATTATACTATATTGTTTATTTGAAAGTTGTTAACTTTTTGTTACCTCATTTGTATTTATTATTTAAATGTAAATGGAATCCGTTAACATATCAATGACAAAAGGGGATTTCTCTGTAAGATGCGTTTCCCATTAATGGACGGGATTTTAAACAGAAGACAATTTCTGCAGAAGCCTGATATGGATTCCCACTCAAATTTCAAAATAGTTGGTGAATTAGGAAAGTTTACCTATTCAAATAAAGTTTCTGTAAATAAACTGAATGTTTGCCATTATATAAAAAAGATGTAATTAAAATCACAGTTCTGTGCAATGTGTCATCTGCAATTCTTTACCTTTCTAATCTTATGGCATGTATAGAAACTGCATACTTCTGCATGGGTGTAATGCAAGAAAGGTCTTTAAAACCTTCAACATGTCATTCATTTAGACCAGTACATGGATAGAACAGGTTTAGAGGGATATGGGCCAAACATGGACTAGTGTAGGTCGGTGTGGGCAGGTTGGGCCGAAGGGCCTGTTTCCATGCGGAAAGAAATTAAAGGACTCAATTTTATCCACCCATTAAGGTACGAAGAGTTTAGTTTAGAGATACAGCGCGGAAACAGGCCCTTCGGCCTGCCGAACCAGCTCCGACCAGCGATCCCTGCACATTAACACTATTCTACACACACTTGGGACAATTTATAATTTTACCAAGCCATTTAACCTACAAGCCTCTATGTCTTTGGAGTGTGGGAGAAAACTGGAGAAAAACCACATGGTCATGGGGAGAACGTACAAACTACGTACAGACAACACCTGTAGTCGGGATCGAATCTGTGTCTCTGACGCTGTAAGGCAGCAGCTCTTCCGCTGCGCCATCGTGCCGCACTTGCTATCGATTTAAACTGCAGTTTTGCAAATCGACACCAAGAGACACAAAATGTTAATCTTTTAGAATCATATAATGCTAGAAAACTGAAACTACATAGAACAGTCAGGATCAAACCTGGGTCTATGGCACTGTGAGGCAGCATATGCCACCATTCTGATATACAATTTGCGCTTTCAAATCCCACTGACGTATGAACTGGTGATTGTTTCCTGATAACGGCTGCAATAGTGGCAAGTGATTTTTGGTATCGCTCTAAATTGGGCACAATTCCAGCATGATCTATGAAATTATATGTCATAGTTCTCCTCAGCCAAGAAAGGGAGTGTTACAATTGTGCATCATTTCAGCAATGAAGGTCCCTGATTACTTTTCCCTTTCCTCAATCAGAAAGAGTAGTAGCAACTTTCCCCCCTCTGACGCCATTCTACAGATGTTTACAGGTTTAAAATTATTCTCCTCAAAATGCTGATTGAAATTGTCGCTAATTCGTCACACAGCCTGTCTGGTAATTTCAGGCAAGCAGAAAATAACTGGCATAACAGCACCTCGTGTTCCGCATGGGTAGCTTACAACTTAACGGTATGAACATTGAATTCTCCAATTTTAGGTGACTACTCACAAACACTCCCTTCCACTTAGAAACATAGAAAATAGGTGCAGGAGTAGGCCATTCGGCCCTTCGAGCCTGCACCGCCATTCAATATGATCATGGCTGATCATCCAACTCAGTATCCTGCCTTCTCTCCATACCCCCTGATCCCTTTAGCCACAAGGGCCACATATAACTCCCTCTTAAATATAGCCAATGAACTGGCCTCAACTACCTTTTGTGGCAGTGAATTCCAGAGATTCACCACTCTCTGCTTGAAAAATGTTTTCCTCATCTCGGTCCTAAAAGATTTCCCCCTTATCCTTAAACTGTGACCCCTTGTTCTGGACTTCCCCAACATCGGGAACAATCTTCCTGCATCTAGCCTGTCCAACCCCTTAAGAATTTTGTAAGTTTCTATAAGATCCCCCCTCAATCTTCTAAATTCTAGCGAGTACAAGCCGAGTCTATCCAGTCTTTCTTCATATGAAAGTCCTGCCATCACAGGAATCAGTCTGGTGAACCTTCTCTGTACTCCCTCTATGGCAAGAATGTCTTTCCTCAGATTAGGAGACCAAAACTGTACGCAATACTCCAGGTGTGGTCTCACCAAGACCCTGTACAACTGCAGTAGAACCTCCCTGCTCCTATACTCAAATCCTTTTGCTATGAATGCGAACATACCATTCGCTTTCTTCACTGCCTGCTGCACCTGCATGCCTACTTTTAATGACTGACGTACCATGACACCCAGGTCTCGTTGCATCTCCCCTTTTCCTAATCGGCCACTTCCCCTACCCACTCTCTTCCCTGGGCCCCACCTGTGTTTGCACCCATTTCCCTCCTTTCCTCTCCCCCTCAATGCAATCTTCCACCTATATTCCCCTCTCTGGCTTCACAATTCACAATTTTTTAGTTTATTGTCATGTGTTTCGAGGAACCCTGAAAAGCTTTTCTGTTATGTGCTATGCAGTCAGTGGAAAGACTATATATGATTATAATCAGGCCGTCCACAGTGTACAGATACAGGATGAAGGGAATAATGTTTAGTGCAAGACGTAATCCAATTAAAGATAGTCCGAGGATCTGTAATGAAGTATATGGCAGGTCGGGGCCACTCTCTAGTCGGTGGTTCAGTTGCCTGATAACAGCCAGGAAGAAACCGTCTCTGAATCTGAAGTGTGTGTTTTCACACTTATTTTATTCTTGCCTGATGGGAGAGGAGAGTAAAGAGAGTGACCAGATGAGACTCGTCCTTGATTATGCTGCTGGCCTTGACGAGGCAGCGTTAAGTGGAGATGGAGTAAATGGAGGGGATGTTTGGATTGCTTGATGTTCTGGACTGTGTCTACAATTTCTTGTGGTCTTGGATGGAGCTGTTCCTAAACCATGCTCTGTTGCCTCCCAATAAAATGCTTTCTACGGCGCATCTGTAGAAATCACAATCACAATAATACTTTATTAGCCGAGTATGTTTTGCAACATACGAGGAATTTCATTTGCCAAGTCAGTCATACAAGTATGTTGTCTTTTGTCCAGCCATCTGCCTATCGAACCTATCACTCACCAGGATTTGGCCTGCATCTCCTCTCTTCCAGCTTTCTCCCCCACCCCACCCCCACTCCGCAATCAGTCTGAAGAAGGGTCCTAACCTGAACACTTACTTTTCTTCAGAGATGCTGCCTGACCTGCTGTTACTCCGGCATTTGTGTCTTTTTTTTCACCTGGATAAGCTACAATATGCAGAGGATGTGATTGCTCACACTGGGAGACTAAGTTGCAGGACATCATCGACCTCTTCACTCTGCGGATGATCAACCCATAATGCAAACTTCTCTCCTTTCCACAGATACTGCCGACCCGCTGAGTATTTTAGCATTTTCTGAGGCTGAGGGACAACCTGATCGATGTAAATTAAATTATGGGAAGCATAGATAGTAGACAAAAATGCTGGAGAAACTCAGCGGGTGAGGCAGCATCTAAGGAGAGAAGGAATTGGTGACGTCTCGGGTCGAGACCCTTCTTCAGACGGAAGAAGGGTCTTGACCCGAAACGTCGCCTATTCCTTCTCTCCATAGATGCTGCCTCACCCGCTGAGTTTCTCCAGCATTTTTGTCTACCTTCGATTTTTCCAGCATCTGCAGTTCTTTCTTAAACGGAAACATAGATAGGGTCTGTCTAGCTCCTATCACTTATGACCTTATTATAACCTCTAACACCCGTACTAATCAAGAATCTGTCCATTGACTTGGCCTCCACAGCCATCCATGGCAATGAATTCCACAGATTCACCACTCACTGACCAAAGAAATTCCTCTGCGTAAAGGTCCTTTGTCTGTTTACTCGTTGTCACCTATCCCACACCCAACAATGGTCTATTGTGTACCCCATTTCCTTGATTAACTATGCTTTTTGCAAGTCTTGCATTCATTTCTCCTAAATACCGTCTATATATCTTGTTCCCCTTCCCGAGTCTGAAGAAGGGTCTCGACCCTTCAGACTCAGGGGAAAGGGGAACCTATTCTTTTTCTTCAGAGATGCTGCATGACCTGCTGAGTTACTCCAGCATGTCATCTTTGGTATGATCTTTGTATATGTCTATCTTTTGCTCTGGTATTTTATTTAATTCACGTTGTTCAATCAATAATGTTTTATTATTAATGTTTAATGTTTTATGTGTCATTCCTAACTGTCACTATGTCATGTTGTCACTTGTGGGCGGAGCACCAAGGCAAATTCCTTGTATGTGAATACTTGGCCAATAAACTTATTAATTAATTCATTCCTTGGTATAAACCAGCATCTGCAGTTCCTCTCTGCACACACCATATGTCTATGTGTAGGAAGCAACTGCAGATGCTGGTTTAAACCGAAGATGGACACAAAATGCTAGAGTAACTCAGCGGGACAGGCAACATCTCTAGAGAGAAGGCCGCATTCTCTCAATTCCAGTCGCTGCATCTCTAGAGAGGGAGTTAGAGACAGGCAACATCTCTAGAGAGAGAGTTCGATGTGGCTCTTGTGGCTAAAGGGATCAGGGGGTGTGGAGAGAAGGCAGGTACAGGATACTGAGTTGGATGATCAGCCATGATCATATTGAATGGCGGTGCAGGCTCGAAGGGCCGAATGCCCTACTCCTGCACCTATTTTCTATGTTTCTATGAATGGGTGACGTTTCGGGTCGAGACCCTTCTTCAGTCGAGACCCTTCTTCAGTCGAGAAGGGTCTGTACCCAAAACATCACCCATTCCCACTGAGTTACTGCAGCATTTTGTGTCTGTCTACCATGTGTCTACCTTCGGTATAAACCAGCATCACAAGTGTCAGAGGTTATGGGGAGAAGACAGGAGAATGGGGCTAGGAGGGATAGATCAGCCATGATTGAATGGCAGTCGACTTGATGGGCCGAATGGCCTAATTATACTCCTATTCCTTATGATCTGCAGTTCCTTGTATCTATAGGGGTAAAGTGTACCTGCTTCTCTTCATCCCACAGAAAGATTGAATACGGAAGGTGTAGTTTGTGGTATTCAACAATAGGTGCACTAGCTGAAGGCAGCACCCAGCAGTGCCAGGCTCACATTACTGCCGTCTATTCACCAGCAAACCTGCAAAACCACAAGATTCTTTGTCATTATTCCGTCCCCTTTGTGATGCTAAAAGCTGAGCCAAGTCTCAATGGTTCTCCCATCCTTCACTTTGCAGCGACTGGAATTCAGAGAATGTGGCCTCAGAGCACACCGAGCTCGCTCGTTTCTTTGCATTTTAAATTAGTTGTTTTTTTCTAGGCTTAAGCTGCCCGAGGCACTTTATCTCAATCAAACCAAACGAACAAACGGCCGCTGTGGAATACATTGATTCAAAACCAGTCCAATTTACAGATGTCCAATGATGCCAAAGGGGAGAGAAATGTTTGCTGCAACTCAACAATTAGGGTCTAAACAAAAAGAAAAAAGCTCTGTATCAACGTGGTCTGGCATCTAAACGGTGTAAAATAATCCTCTCCATCCACCATTGACCCCGAGTACTGACACAGTCTCGTTGATATACGGTCGCTATACACAGTCACCAATGTCCACTATTATAATCGCCAGACACTAGCAGAAAAGCATTTAAACCCAAATTAAGAAAGCACATTTAGTACAGGATTGACCTGGGTGGGCAATTTGCTGTTGATCATTGATATTTGCTTTGTACATTTCTCTCTCACTCGCTGGGTCAGATTTAGTTTTAGTTTAGTTTAGAGATACAGCATGGAAACAGGCCCTTCAGCCCACCGAGGCGTGCCGTCCAGCGATCCCTGCATACTAACACTATCCTACACACACTAGGGACAGTTTATAAGTTTACCGGAGCCAATTAGCCTACAAACATGTACGTCTTTGGAAACTGGAGCACCTGGAGAAAACCCACATAGGTCACGGGGATAACAGACACCACCCGGACCGAACCCGGGTCTCTGGCGCTGTAAGGCAGCAACTCGACCGTTGTGCCACCGTGTCACCCCCACTTCCTTGCTGTGAAATATTTATATAAATCATAGAAAGCAGCAGCATTACTGACTGGGAACAATTGCAAGGAATGTTAGTGGGGACTAAAGGAGAGTGAATGTAGAAGACACTGATGTGCAATCTGTCCTGTGACATTGACTCTGTTTCTCTTTCCACAGGTCCTGCCTGATCAAATGGGGACTTGCAGCATTCTCTGCTTGTCTTCCACCTTTCCAGAATCCAATTAGTTGCACAGGCATTGGATTAATCTGTGCATTCGTTTGCTTATAATAGTAATGACATAAGAGCGACCAGGAGTGTCAGTTTACCTTTTATCGCATTTTGAAGATAGATCAATGCTGAGAAACTGAATTATGTGGCATTACTACGGCTAAGAGTGTAGGAAGGAACTGCTGACGCTGGTTTACACTGAAGATAGACACAAAATGCTGGAGTAACTCAGCGGGACCTGCAGCATCTCTGGAGAGACGGAATGGGTGATGTTTCGGGTCGAGGCCCTTCTTCAGACTGGTTGCTGCGCTCTTGGTCAGGGCATAGTCAGTGACTTTGGCAGGCCAGCCTTCTGTTTTGTTTCTAGCCTATCTTTATATCATCTTTGACTTTCAATCACACACCACAGCCAGTTTTTTTTTGGACTTTTTAACGAGGCTCGAGTGGCACATTATCTACTTCAGAGGATCTGTAAGTTTACAAGCACTGACTAATATTACACAGCCTTGATTTTACAACGTTGTGGTAACTTCTGAGATGTCAGTGTTTCATTAAAATGGTTGAAGGACATTCTTTTCACCTGGTTTGCTGTCAGAACACAGGGAGGCAAAAACTTAGGAGCCCATTGATCTTTGTTCCAAACCTGGTGTGATTTTAGATGTGGACAGAGAATGCACTCTTCACCCCTTTTGTTTTTCCTGCCTCAAGATATCATTGAAAAACAATCTGCTCTGTAGCATTGTGTAGGAAGGAACTGCAGATGCTGGTTTAAACCGAAAATACACACAAAAAGCTGGAGTAACTCAGCAAGGCCAGGCAACATCTGACACACAGGATGCCAAATCAGTGAATATCAGAGATAGATAGATTCTTGATTAATAAGGGCGTCAGAGGTGATGGGAATAAGGCAGGAGAATGGGGTTAGGAGGGAGAGATAGATCACCCATGATTGAATGGCGGAGCAGACTTGATGAGCCGAATGGACTATTTCTGCTCCTATCACTTCTGATCTTAGGAGCATCTCTGGAGAAAAGGAATCGTCATCTATTTCTTTTCTCCAGAAATGCTGTGTGGCCCGCTGAGTTGCTCCAGCTTTTTGTGTCTCTCTTTGCACTATAGTATTCCTGGCACAGCTTATTCTGGGTGTGCAGGTCAGAAAATGCACACTTGTCCTTGGCAAGGTAGCGACTATTCACATTTGCGGACAAAATTGTCAAAACATTTTTATCCAACCATGAAGCACTTCAGTTTTACTGGTATTTGATACCACTCTTTTTATACAACTCTTTAAATAGTATTTCAGAAAGTTAAATAGTTACTCCAAGTCACAAAAAAATTAATATAACATTTTCAAAAGCCTTGGTCTTGGAAATAAAAACAAGAAGCACAAAATATACTGTTCAGTACATCGATTATATATTTTTTTGCTTTGCATCCAAGCAAACTTCATTGAAGTTTGGGATATTATCCATGATAATGCAGTTCAGATTTTAACAGCTACATTTAAAATGCCATACTTCGTAATTGGTTTTCTATCAGTTTCCTGCACGTATCAACATGTGAATGCTCCTGACTTTAGAGCTAATCCCTTTTTAACAACTTCTGTGGTTTTTTTAATTTTATGTATGTTCTTTCCTGTTTATGTTCCAGTTCTGCATTCAGAGTCATTAAGATCCGTTGACGTAGTAAATGAATCTAGACCAACATTTTAACGGTCTTAAGAAGGGGCCCCCAATCCAAAACAACACATAGAAACATAGAAAATAGGTGCAGGAGGAGGCCATTCGACATTTTGAGCCAGCACCGCCATTCATTGTGATCATGGCTGATCATCCCCTATCAATAACCCGTGCCTGCCTTCTCCCCATATCCCTTGATTCCACTAGCCCCTAGAGCTCTATCTAACTCTCTCTTAAGTCCATCCAGTGACTTGGCCTCCGCTGCCCTCTGGCAGGGAATTGCACAAATTCACAACTCTCTGGGTGAAAAGTTTGTTCTCACCTCAGTCTTAAATGACCTCCCCTTTATTCTAAGATGGTGGCCCCTGGTTCTGGACTCGCCCAACATTGGGAACATTTTTCCTGCATCTAGCTTGTCCAGCCCTTTTATAATTTTATATGTTTCTATAAGATCCCCCTCATCCTTCTAAACTCCAGTGAAACACCTATTCCTTTTCTCCACAGATGCTGCCTGACCTGCTGAGTTACTCCAGCATTTTGTGTCTATTTTAATTTTAAATATATCTCTCTCTCCCACTCCCTCACTCCCACTCTTTCTCTCTCCCTCATCCTCTCTTCTCCCCTCCCTCCCTCCCTCTCTCTCTCTCTCTGTCTCTCTCTCTCTCTCTCTGCCCCATTTATTTATTCTTTCACTTGCTCTTTTCCACTGAAGGCGCTGGCTCTTTCTCGAATACAATTTCAAGGCCATTAGTCAATCTATGGTCATTCTTTCAGATGGTTGCATTTCACACATTTTATGGTTGTATCCCAGTTACCAAGATCACAGATCTAGAAAAGACATTGGTTAGCTCCCAACACTGTGAATGCTGACTTAAGTTCACCATGTACACTTGTGTTGCTAACATCTATTATAGACTGTTGTCATGGTGGAGTTTAGTTAGCATGTCACAGTCCAGGGGGTTATATCTGTGACCTTCTGATCTGTAGAACTTGACTGCTCTCTTTCTAATTCCACAAACCTGCCCAAATGAACTTCAAGCTGCACAGTTTATCAGCATCACAAATTGTGATTTCATCCTGGGAATTTGCTCAATTTGACCCAGCCTCTGGTAATTTATGAAACGCAGCAGGACAATGGGAATTTCTGGCTGAATTCAAAGTCCAACTTTGTAGGAAGGAACTGAAGATGCTGGTTTACACCGAAGATAGACACAACGTGTTGGAGTAACTCAGCTGCCAGGCACCATCTCTGGATAGAAAGAATGGGTGACGTTGCGAGTCGAGACCCTTCATCAGACTGAGAATCAGGGGAGAGGGTAACTGGAGATATGGAAGGGTACAAAAGGTACACCTTACATTGTCTTTGTACCCTTCCATATCTCCTGTTTCATTCTCCCCTGACCCACCGTCTGAAGATGAGTCCCGACACAAAACATTACCCATTCCTTCTCTCATGAGATGCTGTCTGTCCCACTGATTTATTCCAGCATATTGTGTCTCTCTTCGGTTCCATTTCTTTCTCGTCTTTCAAACCACACATAGTAATGCTTCTTAAAGACCTTTAATTCTCCTTTGAGAATGTTGCTCTTGTGTATTTGACAAATTCAAAAGTATTGTGTTTTCGTTTTTTTTTGGTTTAATAGCTTGTGAATGGGCAGAACTGTGGGTGACACAGTGGCACAGCTGTAGTGTTGCCTCCTTACAGCGCCAGAGACCGGGGTTCAATCCTGACCACGGGAGTTTGTACATCCACCCTGTGACCGCGTGCCCCTCCTATCCTCCAGCCTTCTCCCCACCACAAGAAGAGTCCCAATCTAAAACATCAATTATCCGCAGAGTCACTCCAGCACATTGTGCCTCTTTTTGGAACCAGCGTCTGCGGTTCCTTGTTATTACTGTCGGCCACTACTCATTCATAGGTTCAAGCCCACTCATGGGACCTCCACACAAATTGCAGTATGTTATTTGGGGTGTGCTGCAATTTTGGAGGAAGCATTCAACCCATTGGATAGAAAACCTCATTATTCTCTCAAGATAAAGATGTTCTTTGAAGAAGGATGCATCTAATCAGTTGAATCTGATCAGTTTAGTTTAATTCATTGTCACATGTCCAAAGTACAGTGAAAAGCTTTTTGTTGCGTGCTATCCAGTCAGCAGAAAGATTATACATGATTACAATCGACACAAGATAAGATACAAGATAAATGGAATAATGTATAGTGCAAGATAAAGTTCAGTAGAGTCCGATTAAAGATAGTCCGAGGGTCTTCAACGAGGTGGATGGTAGGTCAGGACTGCTCTAGTTGGTAATAGCATAGTTCAGTTGCCTGATAACAGCTGGGAAGAACGTGACCCTGAATCTTTAGGTGTGTGTTTTCACATATCTGTACCTGTGGCCTAATGGGAGAGAGGAGAAGGACCAGGGTGAGACACATCTTTGATTATGCTGGTGACCTTGTCGAGGCAGCATGAAGTGTAGATGGAGTCAATGGAAGGGAGTTGGTTTGTGTGATGGTCTGCGTCCATAATTCTCTGCAATTTCTTGGATGGAGCTGTTCCCAATCCATTTTGTGATGCATCCCGATAAAATGCTTTCTGCCACGCATCTGTGGAAATTGTACATGTATCTGTAGACGAATGTATAAGAGTTATAGGAAAGAACTGCAGATGCTGGTTTAAATAGAGGTAGACACAAAATGCTGGAGTAACTCAGCGGGACAGGCAGCATCTCTGGAGAGAAGGAATGGGTGAAGAAGGGTCTCGACCCGAAACATCACCTATTCCTTCTCTCCGGAGATGCTAAGTTACTCCAGCATTTTGTGTCTACTTTCAATGTAAAAGTTTTGTTGAGCACATGCCGAATTTCTTAAACCTTCTAATGAAGTAGAAGCATTAGTGTGCTCACAATGAGATTTCCTGGTTGTGATCTCTTTGCTGTCTGTGGGACCATTTTGTAGGTGAATTGGTAGATGCAATTTGAGCAAGAAACTGAGTACTGGAAGAACTCAGTGGGTCAGGCAGCATCTGTGGAGGGAATGGACAGGCGACATTTAAGCTCATGTTCCTTCATCGTATGTATTTCTCCACAGTAGTTTAGTTTAATTTAGTTTAGTTTAGAGATACAGCGTGGAAACAGGCCCTTCAGTCCGTGCTGACCATCGATCACCTGTATTCTAGTTCTATGTCCTCCCAATCTCTCATCCTACACACTAGGGGTAATTTACTAACTAACTTAAAAACCTGCACGTCTTTGGAATGTGGGATGAAACTAGAGTACCTGGAGAAAACCCACGCGGTCACAGGTAGAACGGACAAACTCCGTACAATCAACATCTGTAGTCAGGATCAAACCCGAGTCTCTGGCGCTGCAAAGGAAAGGATATAGTAGAAGTGTCTATATTGCAATATAATAGTATCTATGTTGCAAAAGTGATTACCTTTGCTGTAAAGAATTTGGGGACTTTCCGATGTCATGAAAGACACAAGGTAAAAATAAATTATTTTGTTTGTTTACAGGTCTGGCAGCATCTTTTGCTTTTTTTTTTATAACCAAGCATCTATCTTGCTCAAAAATGTAGAAGCTCATAATCTATGACAACAAGATCTCATTGCAACTTCTCATGTTTTGCTGATTTACCGTTGCCAACCCACTGAAATCCACCCAAAAATTATTGTGTACGAGCTCACATCTTAATGTGGCACTTGCCATTGTAAAATGATACAATTCCAGAGGAAAAAAACACAGGTTTCAAGTAACACAACATCATAGCATTACAATGTGATATTAATAACCTTTCACAGGGCCAATTCAAAACCACCTTCAACAATAAAGATGGTGCATGTTTTATAAATCTTTCTTTAATTATCTAAAATATATGGATGAGGGGGGAACTTTGCAACTTACCGAATAGTGAAAAGCCTGGATAGAGTGGATGTGGGAGAGTCTAGGACCAGAGGCCACTGCCTCAGAATAAAAGGACATATCTTGAGAAAGGAGATGAGGAGGAATGTCTTTAGTCAGAGGGTGGTGAATTTGTGGGATCCATTGCTACAGATGGCTGTGGAGGCCAAGTCAATGGATATTTTTAAGGAGATTAGCAGAAACTTGATTATTTTGAACGTCAGGAATTATCAGGAGAAGGCAGGGGAATGGGGTTGAGAAGGAAATATAGATCAGCCATGACTGAATGGCGTGTTGATGGGCCGAATGGCCTAATCCTGCTCCTATAACATGAATTTATGAAAATTATATCCCTGAGATGCTAAAGTTGACAAGATTTTTAAACAAAATACCAAGCACTGTGTGTATTAAATGACACATTCTATACTAAACACCCATAACGTGAATGTGTTTCTATTTTTTGTTGTTATTTTGGAGGAATGTTCTCATCTTGGCCCCGTCCATTAAACAAAAGACAAAGTGTTGGGGTACCTCAGTGGGTCAAGTCAAGTCAAGTCAACATTATTTGTCACATACACATACAAGATGTGCAGTGAAATGAAAGTGGCAATGCCTGCGGATTGTGCAAAAACTACAGAACAGAATCAGTATTTACATATTAGAAAATAATTTTTTACAAAAACACAACACAACAGTAAATTAGACCCTGGTGAGATAAGAGTTTACAGTCCTGATGGCCTGTGGGAAGAAACTCCGTCTCATCCTCTCTGTTTTCACAGCATGACAGCAGAGGCGTTTGCCTGACCGTAGCAGCTGGAACAGTCCATTGCTGGTGTGGTAGGGGTCCCCCATAATGTTGCTGGCTCTGGATCTGCACCTCATGGTGTATAGGTCCTGCAGGGGGGCGAGTACTTCTCTCTGCAGAGCCTTCCTGTCCTGGGCAGAGCTGTTCCCAAACCAGTTTGTGATGTTGCCGGACAAGATGCTTTCTACAGCCCCAGAGTTGAAGCACTGAAGGATCCTCAGAGAGACTCTAAATTTCCTCAGCTGCCTTGCCTTACTCACCAGTGCAGCATTGTGTGTTGTCCATGTCAGTTCTTCTGTGATGTGGACACCCAGGTATTTAAAGCAGCTCACCCTATCCACAGTAGTCCCATTTATCTCCAGTGGCGTGTACGTCATCGGATGTTGTGCAATCAGCTCCTTAGTTTTTGTGACATTCAAGAGGAGGCTGTTATCCTGACACCAGAGTGCCAGATCAGCCACCTCCTCCCGGTAGGACTTCTCATTGTTATCGGAGATTAGGTCCACCACCACAGTGTCATCAGCAAACTTGTGGTCAGGCAGTATCTGTGGAGGGAATGGACAGGTGACGATTCGGAGGATCCTGAACCCAAATTGTCACCTGTCCATTGCCTCCACAGATGCTGCCTGAGTTACTGCAGCCATTTATATGCTCAAGATTCTAGCGTATGCAGTGCCTTGTGTCTCTCGTTTCCTTAAATCTGACCTCAGGTGTAACCCAGTCAAGACTCACCACCATGGATTCCATCTGCACTTTACGCTGCCACAGAAAAGCTGCCAAAATATTTAAAGTCTTGTCCCACCCTGGTCATTCCTTCTTCTCCAGGCAGAAGTTAGAAGCTTGAAAGCGCACACCACCAGACTCAAGAAAGTATTATCATCATCTGGAACAGCTTCTTCCCCTCTGTTGTCAGGCTTCTGAATGGTCCTCCCATAAGCTAGGGTCCTGTCCAATTCACCTCTGTTCCATTGCGGACATTGGGCTTGGGCTTTGCCTTTGGAACTGATTTGCGACAATGCTGAGAACTGTACTGTGCACTCTGTATCTTTGCCTTTGTTCTATCCTATTGTTCTTGAGTTTGAATTGATTGCATTTATGCATAGTATTATCTGATCTGATTGCATAGCATGCAAAACAAAGCTTTTCACCAAGCGCGGGTTTTCTCCAGGTGCACCGGTTTCCTCCCACATTCCAAAGGCGTGCAGGTTTGTAGATTAATCAGCCTGGTAAAAATTGTAAAATTGTCCCTAGTGTGTGTAGGGTAGTGTTAATATGCGAGGATCGCAGGTTGGCGCGGACGTACTCAGTGGGCCGATGGGCCTGGTTCCGCACTGTATCACTAAACTAAACTAAACTAAACTAATGAATTTTACATAGTTGCTTTTGAATCTCCTGCCTCGATTCTTTCAGGCAGTACATTGCAGGTCACGATAACTCACTACATAAAATGAAAAAAAAATCCAATTTCACTTCTGGCACCTTGGAATATAAAACCAGTGCCCTTTGATTACCAAGCACTTTGGCACCAAAATGTTCCCCTTTATTAAATCCTCCATCATTTGAACACGGCAATCAAATCACTCCTTAACCTTCCCCAATCTAATAATAACTATGTGCGGGAAGGAACTGCAGATGCTGGTTTAAACCAAAGATAGACACAAAAAGCTGAAGTAACTCAGCGGGACAGGCAGCATCTCTGGAGAAAAGGAATGGGTTTCGGGTCGAGACCCTTCTTCAGACTGAAGAGTGAAGTTACTCCAGCTTTTGATATAGAACTATCAAAAGATAGTGGATATATATCTCTGCTAAGTTACTCCATCTTTCTGTGTCTAATAATAACTATCTCAGCTTCTCCCATCTTCCCACTTATTTGAAGTCTGTCGTTGCCAATGTACACAGGTTGAGGTTGTTGTATGCCGCTGATGTGGAAAGGTTGACCAATTATAAACTCTTATCTGTAGCGTGTGTTGCAATCAATGGCAAAGTGTTACTCTTCATTGTCACGATTAATGTGCAATATAACCCTTTGATATATCATTCAACCATAGATACACACAAAGTGTTGGAGTAACAATGGGGAGAAGGAATGGGCGACGTTTCTGGTTGACCCTTCTTCAGACTGAGAGTCAGGGGAGAGGGAGTCAGAGACATGGAAGTGTAATCATCGACCCTTCATTGATTTATATTTCTCATTCCATAGTTGGTAGTATTAATTATTCTTCCAGTTATATTTTTTCTCCTGCTTTCATTGTCACTGGTGTCTGTTCCCACTTGTGGTCGGTGCTTAGATTCCTTTATGTTATTTTATTATCCAAACCAAATTGCCCTTGGACTTGCATAGTCCTCTAGATCATCCGAGGAAGTTTATGTGTTTAACTGGAGATACATATAGACTTTAGTTTAGTTTAGATACGGCATGGAAACAGGCCCTTCAGCCCATCGAGTCCATGTTCGACCACTGATCGCCCATTCACACCAATTCTGAATATTGATTTCTCTAATTTCAAGTTACCCTTACATTCCCTCCCTCCCTCCCCATCCCTCCCACTCCCTCCCACCCCATCCCACCCCATCCCTCCCACCCCCTCCCACCCCATCCCTCCAACCCCCTCCCACCCCATCCCTCCCACCCCCGCTGTCTTGCTCATTTCACCGTTTGCACCCCTTTGTTAATACCTAATCCACAGTCAACAATGGACCATTGTGGGCTCCGCCTTTCCTGAATCACCGGTGCCGCCTCTGATTTGTTCTGTACCTTTTCATACCTCGCTTTCCCCTCTCCCCTGACTCTCAGTCTAAAGAAAGGTCTTGACCCGAAACGTCGCCGATTCCTTTTCTCCAGAGATGCCGCCTGACCCGCTGATTTACTCCAGCATTTTGTGTCTATCTTCACACCAATTCAATATCATTCCCACTTCCTCATTGACTCTACACACCAGGAGAACATGCAAACTCCACATAGACAGCACCCCAGGTCAGGATCGAACCCATGAGGCAGCAGCTCCATCAGCAACTCTGCCACATATGGACAATATGATAAAGAACATCTAGCTGTGACTGATTTAATTCATTAATGCCAGTGAAGAATATCAGCGAACCAAATGTGTTGTTAATGTGTTGTCACAGTGGTTTCATGGTCCTCATTAGTATTCATATTCATATTCATATCAGATTCAGATTCAGATTCAGATTCAGATTCAACTTTAATTGTCATTGTCAGTGTGCAATGCAGAGACAACGAAATGCAGTTAGCATCTCCCTGGAAGAGAGACATAGAATATGATTTCAATAAATAAATCTATTTACATGTACACAGACATAGTGTATTTTCCTGTGGGAGGAGTGTCCGGGGGGGGGGTGATTGGCAGTCACCGAGGTACATTGTTGAGTAGTGTGACAGCCGCAGCCACCTCAACCTAAATTCCCCCAGTGGCTGTGGTGAGATTCAAGTTCAATAAGATGGACACAAAATGCTGGAGTAACTCAGCAGGACAAGCAGCATCTCTGGATAGCCCAATAACCCAGGCCTCTGGATAGTATTCCCTAACTTAACTCTGCTTCGGCACCCAAGTGAGGTTAGGGGAAAAACCCTTTGACCCAATCAGTGGTAAAACTACGCTTAAAAAATTAAGGTGCAGCTGGTAGAGCTGAGTGCCGGAGACCCGGGTTTGTTCCTGACCTCAGTCGCTATATGTGTGGAGTGTGCACATTCTCCCTATGACCACGTGGAGTTCCTCCAGGTGATCCAGTTTCCTCCCACATCCCAAACACATGTGGGTCTGTAGGTTAATTGTCCTCTGTACAATTGCCCCTAATGTTTAAAATATTTGGACACATGGATAAGATATGCTTAGAAGAATATGGGCCAAACGCAGGCATGTGGGACTAGTGTAGAAGGGACATGTTAGTTGGTATGGGCAAGTTGGGCTGAAGGGCCTGTTTCAATAGACAATAGGTGCAGGAGTAGGCTATACGGCCCCTCAAGCCAGCACCGCCATTCAATGCGATCATGGCTGATCATTCACAATCAGTACTCCGTTCCTGCCTTCTCCCCATATCCCCTGACTCCACTATCTTCAAGAGCCCTATCTAGCTCTCTCTTGAAAGTTTCCAGAGAACCGGCCTCCACCGTCCTCTGAGGCAGAGAATTCCAGACTCACAACTCTGTTTGACTCTATGACTATATGTGTAAGGAGTGGATGAAAAGGTGGGATATATAGAAGTAGTGTGAACGGGTGATCAATGGTTGGCATGGAGTCAGTAGGACAAAAGGCCTGTTTCCACTGTTTCTTGAGACCAAGCTAAAACAGACATCAGATCTGATTCTATACGCTTCACTTTCACATTGTGGATCATGCTAATGTCAATTGAAGGAGCTTGCTTTTTTATAATTCAAGTAATATTAATGGTGCTGGGATTAAGATAAAATCAATGAATACAATTGATATCTCAGGTGCCTTTCTCATCACCACTCTTCATCTGCAAACATTTTTAATGGAATAAATGTAAGACTGCCTGTAATAAATGTTTATGGTTCCAAACTACAGATGGGTTGAAAAATAAAACATGTGACTGCTATTGTTTACAATTCTAAGGTCTGAGTTAGTGTTCAGATTGGAAATGCATTTGTGTTTCCTTTAAATTGAAATTATAATTGCACATTGAGAAGCCTAAATCTGATCCAAGATAGTGTTCAAGCCAGGTGATTGGTCACAAAAGTGGACCTACAATCATGCATTACAATCGCTCCGCTCTTTTAAATCTCCACTCCAACTGCAGCATTTCTAACTTTAACTCTGCTACTCCCTTTATCATTTATCTGTACACTGTGGATGGCTGGATTGTAATCATGCAGTCTTTCCGCTGACTGGTTAACACGCAACAAAAGCTTTTCACTGTACCTCGGTACGCGTGACAATAAACTAACTATAAAGCAGCATTTAAAATACTCAATTTGAAAGAGACTAGCTATGGGAAGCAGCTGGGCTGCGAATGGTAGCAGGAGAAGGTGCGGTGGACCTCAACGGTGGAGTGGGCCGCTGGAGGCCTTGCAGCAACCTGGGGCTTGGCTGGATCAGGCACCGCTCGAAGAGGCCAAGCGTGTGGGCCGGATATGTGCTGCAGCCGCACAGAGCAGTGGACGACACCACCGGCTAGGCTTGGTCAGACCAACCCAGCAACGCCACCAGTGCAACAGGCCTTCATGGCCGGGTTAAGAACTCTGCGCTTACAACTGCAACTTGAAAATGGCACCCAACCTGGACTCATTAACAAATTTGCAGATGACACAAAGCTGGGCGGTGGGGTGAACTGTGAGGAGGATGCTATGAGGATGCAGGGTGACCTGGACAGGTTGGGTGAGTGGGCAGATGCAGTTTAATGTGGATAAATGTGAGGTTATCCACTTTGGTGGCAAAAACAGGAAGGCAGATTATCTGAATGGTGTCAAGTTGGGAAAAGGGGAAGTACAACGAGATCTGGAGTCCCTTGTTCATCAGTCACTGAAAGTAAGCATGCAGGTACAGCAGGCAGTGAAGAAAGCGAATGGCATGTTGGCCTTCATAACAAGAAGAGTTGAATATAGGAGCAAAGAGGTTCTTCTGCATTTGTACAGGGCCCTAGTGAGACCATGCCTGGAGTATTGTGTGCAGTTTTGGTCTCCAAATATGAGGAAGGGCATTCTTGCTATTGAGGTAGTGCAGCGTAGGTTCACGAGATTAATTCCCGGGATGGCGGGATTGTCATATGTTGATAGAATGGAGCGGCTGGGCTTGTATACTCTGGAATTTAGAAAGATGAGAGGGATTCTTATTGAAACATACGATTATTAAGGGTTTGGACACGCTGGAGGCAGGAAACATGTTCCTGATGTTGGGAGAGTCCAGAACCAGGGGCCACAGTTTAAGAATAAGGGGTAAGCCATTTAGAATGGAGATGAGGAAACACATTTTCACACAGAGTTGGGAAGCTGTGGAATTCTCTGCCTCAGAAGGTGGTGGAGGCCAGTTCTCTGGAATACTTTCAAGAGAGAGCAAGATGGGGCTCTTAAAGATAGCAGAGTCAGGGGATATGGGGAGAAGGCAGGAACGGGGTACTTATTGTGGAAGATCAGCCATGATCACATTGAAATGCGGTGCTGGCTCGAAGGGCTAAATGGCCTACTCCTGCACCTATTGTCTATTGCTGCTATGCTGAGGATCTGCGGGTCCGAGATGTACTTTTCCAGCCTCACATGGTGCTTCCTGTCTGCCAGGATGTTGGTGATCCACTGACAGAGGGGTTCAGGCACAGTCAACTTGGAGAGTTTGGAGTGTAGTAGCTCTGGCACAATGGTGTTGAATGCAGAGCTAAAATCCACAAACAAAATCCTTGCATAGGTCCCCTGGCAGTCTAGGTGCTGGAGGATGAAGTGCAAACCTAGGTTGACTGCATCATCCACAGATCTATTGGCCCGGTAAGCAAACTGCAGAGGGTCCAGCAGGTGGTTTGTGATATTTTTCAGCTGGGCCAGCACAAGTCTTTCAAGGGTCTTCATGACTACAGAGGTCAGTGTGATAGGCCTGTAGTCATTAAGACCAGTAATCCTTGTCTTTTTGGGTACAGGGACAATAGTAGAGATTTTGAAGCAGGCAGGGACAGTACAGGTTTGCAGGGACTGGATGAAAATGCATGTTGTTCAGCACAGACCTGGAGGGTAGAAGGAGAAACATTGGAGATTTCCAGCTTTTCTGTCTTCGGAATAATCTCCTCAATTTCTATTGTTGGTGATGGAGAAGTGGCCAGACTGATGTTGGGCAGCAAGGAGGGGGCGGGTAGTGGACGGGGAGGGGGGGGGCTGTCTTTGCTGACTGGAATCAGGCTGTAAGTGGGTGTTAAGTGGTGATTGGAGAGGGGTAGGTGGGGAATGGCCCAGTCTTTGCAGACTGGAGTCGGGCTGTAAGTAGGTGTGAAGTGGTGATTGGGGATTGTTACTAAGGTTAAGTTTCTGTTTATCGAACCTGCAGTAGAACTTGTTCAGGTTGGTCATCTGGCAGTGGAGGTCAATTCAGAAGGCAATGGAGGCCAATTCTCTGGCGGCTTTCAAGAGAGAATTAGATAGATCTCTTAAAAACAGAGTTGTGAAGGGATATGGGGAGAAGGCAGGAACGGGGTACTGATTGTGGATGATCAGCCATGATCACAGTGAATGGCGGTGCTGGCTCGATGGGCCGATTGGCCTACTCCTGCACCTATTGTCTATTGACTCTTGTATATTGCAGTGAATCCAAGTGCTTATGTTTAGTAATACTTATACTGAACTGTATGCAAAAAAAGAATGTCACTGTACCTCAGTATATGTGACAATAAAGTACCATTGAACCATTGATTGAAATAAAGTAACTTCACGAACTTGCAACGAATTGAAACAGGATACAATTTACTCAAGACTTTATCTCTTGTGGTTATCAGCCAGATCATTTGTTCTTGATCTGAGGGTATATTGTATAGACAAACATTTATACATTTGTGCCAAACAATAGGGATATGACTGTATCTGCTCACGCTCTGTCAACTTTCGAGAACAGTGGCTACTCGGGATAAGATAGTGCAAGATATATGTGGAACGATGCTTTAACATAAATTCCTTCATTCAGAAGAGTCGGATGTTACATTCTTGACAATTGTATGGGCTGCAAAGTAATTGACGCACTGACTTTCCCACTCTCTCTCTCTCGTGTTTATCAAATGTTGAACTGAATGACACAGATCAGAATGTCCCAGCGCTGCTGCTGCTGCTGCAGTCTGTGCTAAATCAGTTGATCCCAGCTCAGTGCCCTGGGAGAAGGGTGGGGAAAAGCACCCAGGATTTCCCCCATCAGAACTCTGTTCAGTATCTGTAGACACAAAATGCTGGAGTAATTTAGCGGGCCAAGCAGCATCTCTGAAAAATTAGGTGACGTTTCAGGACGGGACCCCTCTTCAGACTGAGGGTAACTCCTGCCAGGAGTATGTGATTATTGGGTGAGCGATGCTCGACTTTGGTACCTCCTGAGATGTCAAGTCTTAAACAGCAAACATGCGTGAAATACAAGGTGCCGCCCTTAGTTTAGTTACAGCTGTAACTACAGCGGCAGTTGTGGCAGGTACTATCGCAACATTTGGAAACCACATGGACAGTACAGGTTTAGAGGGATCTGGACCAAAGGCAGATGGGACTAGCATAGTTGGTCAGTGTGAGCAATTTGGGCCAAAGGGCCTGTTTCCACGCTGCACACTCTATGACAGCTCAGAAGATCATTGGTTCCCATTCTGCCAATGGACACCTCATTTCATTAACTATCCTGATATTTGTGCTGAAATCTCAATCTCAATGCTGCGATGAAGAAGACTACTGCCCATCACTAAAGGACACAAAGTGCTGGAGTAATTCAGCAGATGAGGCAGTGTCTCTGGAGAACATTTTCTATGTTTCAATGAACATAGATAGGCGACGTTTTGGGTTGAGACCCTTCTTCAGACTGTCCACCTATTTTCAAATAGACTTGTTACATGGGTTTGCTGAAAAATAATTTACTTCGAGATACAGCATGGAAACGGGCCCTTCGTACGTTCATAAGTGATAGGAGCAGAATTAGGCCATTCAGCCCATCAAGTCTACTCCGCCATTCAATCATGGCTGATCTATCTCTCCTTCCTAACCCCATTCAGCAGGTTAGGCAGCATTTATATTTACCTGGGTCAGATCTTGCCTCCTGTGATTGAGTTGGCTGCTGTCCATTGACCCTCATGATGTATTGGCAGCACTTTCTACTAATAAAACAATTTGATTCAACTTTAAGAATACATCCTGCATTGCACTCCAAGTATGGAACCATTACAAGTCGAGACACTTTAAAGACTTGGAATACACTTTTGGGGCAAAGTTTCTGTCAACAATAAAATTCCTAATTATATACAAGCTAATCCTTTTACAGTGCGATCAACAGCACCCAGTGGTGTGGCGGGGTAGAGGGTCCAGAGGTTTACGAGAATGATCACAGGAATGAGTGTGTTAACATATGACGAACATTTGACAGCACTGGGCTTGAACTCGCTGGAGTTTAGGATGAGGGGGGGGGGGGGGATCTCATTGAAACTTACCGAATAGTGAGGCTTGGATAAAGTGGATGTGGAGAGGATGTTTCCACTAGTGGGAGAGTCTAGGACCAGAGGTGATAGGCTCAGAATTAAAGGACATTCCTTTAGGAAGGAGATGAGGAGGAATTTCTTTAGTCAGAGGGTGGTGAATCTGTGGATTTTTTTTGCCTCAGAAGGCAGTGGAGGCCAAGTCAATGGAGTGATAGATTCTTGATTAGTACGGTGTCAGGGGTTATGTGTAGAAGGCAGGAGAAATGGGGTTAGGAGAGAGAGATAGATCAGGCATGATTAAATCACGTACACTTGATGGGCCGAACGGCCTAATTCTGGTCCTATCACTTATGTGATTAAGATTCATTTGACCAACAGGTACATTATTTGTCAACAATGGTACGAGTCAACCAAAATTTATTCATGACATGGGATGTCGTTTAATGATTCAATGCACTGTTCAGTGAATCAGCACGACTACAGTTGTGGAGTTAGCGGAAGCTTTAATATTAGGGATGAAGAGTTCACAAGCCAGAGAAGGGAGCAAGTTATCTTTAATTGCTTTTTTTATTTACTGTTTCAGTTTTCTCTATCTCACTGATCATCACAACCAGGTGGTTATTATTCCAAGCAAACAGCACCAGAGATCAGGACCAAACCCAGGTTTCTGGTGCTGCAAGGTAGATGCTTTACCAGTAGTGCCACCCCCGATTGGGATGTTTGATGAGATGTGATGCTGGCCACAACTCACTGGACCATTTCCAATGCGCACTCATTACAACTTCACGCTATTAGAGTAGGATCACCCCTCACACATATGATCACTGCGCTACACTTGCCAACTCAGGCCACATTACCCAACCTCAACCCTGAAGATTGAAGAAGGGTCTTGACCCAAAACATCACCCAATCCTTCTATCCAGAGATGCTGTCTTTCCCGCTGAGTTACTCCAGCATTGTGTATATCTTCGGTGCAAACCAGCATCTGAAGTTCCTTCCTACATTCACGTTTTCAAGAGAGTTAGATTAAGTTCTTAGGGGTAAGAGAATCAAGGCGAAGAACGAGGTACTGATTTTGGATGACAGCCATGATCATATTGAATGGCGGTGCTGGCTTGAGGGGCCAAATGGCCTACTCCTGCACCTATTTTCTATCTTTCTATGTTAACCCTGTTACTATTGTTCAGACCCCTTTCCTGGCCCAAAGGCAGATAGTCCTCCCACATAGAGAAGAAACAACCAATTAGGAAGGAATAAAGTAATTTATTATTATTTTTAATCAAACTTGGGTACAATGTGAAACTGCATTCTGATGCCCCCACCCACCTTGTATTAGGAAGTGAGAAGAACCCTGCCTGCAGAATCCAGTGGCAAGGCAAAGAGGAATACTGCAGCTTTAGTCAGTCTTTACAGGCCTTTGCATCCCGATTCATCGATAAGGCAAAACATCAATGCAAAATGGACCAGGTTCATATAGTACAGTCTACACTCATTCTTTACAATTTCAAAATGATCACAGTGATGAAAACTGTACAAATACCTTCTAGGTCGAAGGATTAAAAATAACATCTAGTTTAAAAGTAGGACACTCTACTTTTCTTTTTTAAAAAGTTACAGATTTATGATTAATTTTCATCAAGAAATACACTTCCACACAGTATTGTTGACCAACTATAAAAAAGATGCGAGATGACTTACACCAGTGATGAAATTCAAATTAGGACTGCTTCAGAGACCGTCACGTTAACAGTGCGTTAATTCAGCTGCCTTTCAAAAGTCATTCATTAACAGCACGTTAGGACTTCAACATCACTGATAATAAATTATACAGAGCGAAAAAAAAAGGTCACAGAACCAGACTTCATCCCCAACATACCGATCACAATTATTTTCAAGGTGGTACAGACATGGAGACCAGATTCCCTTTTTAAAGTCAGTTTCGGAATCTACTGCTGGATCTTTGACTTGATCAGGAGGCAAGATCCAACCCACCAAATTAGGACCTCACAAAATCATATAACTGCAGGATGCATCCTCGAGAGGTAGGGTACAACTCCAACATCTGTACTCCTGCTCTACAGTGGTCAGAGGGGGGTGAAGGACCCGATTCTTGCTGTGAATTACAGCAGCAGCAGCCCATGGGCAAATGAATAAATGAAATGAAAAGCTCAATTGCTACTCTTTCTGTTAAGAGGCGCCACCGAGCTCTCTCCAAAGTACAACAGGATGCCCAGGGCAACCAGAGGACACTTGTAGCCCACCCCCACAATCTGCTATCAAGTTGCGTCACAGGCAGAACAGCAGTCAATTTACATAACCGCGGTTTGCACGAGAAATCGGCGACTGATGCAAAAATCATAACCCTTTCTCCAATTCACAGAACTACTTGGGAAAAAAAGTTTACATTAGTCTTACCATTTTGCTAGCTCTTAGGTGTACGAGATGGTAAAAATCGAAAGCATCATAATTTACGCATTTTCCTGCTCGGAAAACAGAAAGGCGAATAGAAATAGAAGGTATATAAACCCGATAGAATATATATTAGGAGAAGGAAATGACGAGTTTAAATAGCTCTCTTCAGCTGAAGGAAAATCACAAGATACAGCTCATATACCTTCATCCAGGATTCAACGGTGAATTGTTTTTAAACTAACTGTTGAAATAACAATCCGTGACAATTTTCAAGTCCCATTGTATTTTCACTCACATCTCATGCTAAATAAATGGTGTGCAGGGTATATTATTACAACTTTTTTTCTGGGATTCTGCCCGGAAGTAAAAAAGGATTTTCTCAAATGACTGCTAAGCTAAGGATCAGCAGCTAAGTTTAGTAAAAAAAAAATTCCCTTAAATTTAGTAATATTATCAGCAGAGCTTCATGTTGAGGAATCTAGTAGTACTGCAAAAAGAGAAGAGGGATGTGTATAAAACAGGGCCTGGTCTTTGGGATAAGGTGCATTGTCGGGTTGACAGGAACCAAAACCGGCACTGGGTGGCTACACTTATATACTCACTAGTGTCAAAGCTTCCTTGTGATACATTTAAACCTTTTCCTGATGTTCCACACAGCTTCACCTGTGCTCCCACCTAACTCAAGCAAATACCACCCGAGCACTTCCCTCCCATGAATGGTGTAAACAGCGCAGGAGTTTAGGAAAAAAGCCTTTTGGAAGCTCCGTTCATTATGTAACAGCGGTTCTAGTCCTTCACTTAAAAGTCGGTCTCAACTTCGTGAGTTACAAGCTAGAAAATTGAGAAAGCACAGCGGAACGGCCATCGTCGATGGCTTTCAAACGTGACAGACCTCCATTCAAATATCGGCAAGACAATAACAATGGAAGGTGGCAAACTGACAACACACACCTTCTGTCATTATCTCACCCAGACCTCACAACACCAGTTTTAAAGGCAACAAGCCAGCAACTGCACCACTAATGGAGGAATGACCTAGACTTCTGATTGAGTGCCAGTAAATGCACAAGCTCAGCCAAAACCATATGTATCAACGAGGCAGCGGATGTACATTCAAGACTTTTGTGCTAAATTGAGATTTATGCCAGCCCAGCCATAAAATACAAAATATCAGCGATCAGAGCCAAACATTCAGGGCTGGCTCTGCTCTCACCCTCTCTATTGGTCATCATTTCTTGTGCTGATGCAGCCTTACAGTTTGGGGGAAGCATGACTAGGTTCAGATGGCTTCACGCCAAAGAGCGGGAGTCAGAGTTGGGAGGAGTCAGGAATGCTTGCGTGCAGGTTCTACTGTGGCTACTGCATGTGGAACCTGAAAGCCCAGCAAAGTCTACTACACATAAGGAGTTACTGCAGACCGAAAACTTTCAGCCCCCCGGGTCCTTGGTCGATTGCCTTATACTGAAATAAAGACTGAATGCAATAAGGAAAACTCAATTTAGAAACAAGCCCCAGTGACAATACATAATTATATATATATAAAAAAAACTGTTATTCTAAACAATGCACGAGCCGCATATTTCCATGCAGGAATGATAAAGAGTGATAAGGAGGCTCTGTATATCTAAATATTGCACAGACTGAAAGGAAAGAATCACATAATCATGGGAAATTCTCACATTATCAACAACTACAAAAAACAAAAAGATTCATCTAACTATAGTAGTCATGAGTTCAACAGTCTCCATGTGAGCAATTTTTTTGTTAAGACAATTCTGTGATAGGAAGCCAAGTTTTGGGATTCCCTTGTGCAAATAAGAAGGCATCATGCTGCATAAAGCATCTGTTTTGTTTGTTTTCTCTGCCCCAAACGGAACAAGCTTTTCCTGTAGTGTTCTTCCCTCAGGTCAGTTTGACAGGTAGCATGGGTAGGGTCTAAGCCACAGGCTTGGACTGCGATTCCATTTCCGCAGCTCGCTTCAACGCAACATCCACCAGCAGCTGAAACCCACTGAAATCTTGGTTGAGATCGGGAGGAGTGGGCGGAGGAGTGTTAAATAGTCCACTCTGGTGGGGTGGATGGGAGCCCATTTGGACAGCATCTTTGGAGCATCCAGGAGTGAGATTCATTAGGCCCGCACTTGACAAAAGATCCATTTTAGACATTCCCTCTAGGCTGGTCGGTGGGCAGTAGTGTAAAGGCACGTCGTTCGGCGTCGAGACGGTAGTGTGGCATATGACTGAAGGTCTCGGCACGAGGGCACCCCCGGAAGAGGTGCTACGCGGAGATGCCTCCCCACTGTCGGGGCAGGAGCTGGTGGAGCCGAATGATCTCTCGTCGAGGTCCGGGACAAAGCTACTGGACGCTGATGACGTTTGAACGGGGGTGTGCTCCATGCTCTTACTCCCGCGACGTGAGATGGTGAAGTTATTGGGGTCTTGACCGTCCTTCCTCAGCATGTCTGGTAGCAGTCTGCGGCGTGCATTAATGAACCAATTACAGACCTGGAAGGCAGTAGGCAAGAGGATAATCAGGTTGTGTACATCTTAACTGTAGATTTTATAGAGACACAGTGCAGAAACAGGCCCCTCAGCCCATGCCGACTAGCAATCACACGTGCTATCCCATACACTAGGGATAATTCACCCTTTTTTAAAAAACCACAGCCAATTAACCTACAAGCCTGCACGTCTTTGGAGTGTGGGAGGAAACCAGAGCACCCGTAGAAAACCTACTCAGGTCACGGGGAGAATGTACAAACTCCATAAAGACTGCACCCGTAGTCAGGATTGAACCCGGGTCTCTGGTGCTGTAAGGCAGCAACTCTACCGCTGCACCACCATTCCTGAAATCTACTACAAAAATAATGGAAAGAAAACATTGCTGCAGGCAGCACCAAAACATTTTAAATATGTAAATCCACTTCCATGTAAGCAAAAATAAATGCATGTCAAAAGGTAATGTTGGAGAAATCCAGACTGGCAAGGAATTAAATCAGAGGAAAGGATCACATAAAAATTTAATAATCTGCAGTTGCTGGAAATCTGATATAAATATATAAATTGCTGGGAACACTCATCAAATAAACCAATAACTGTTACTTTCCAAGGGTGCTGCCTGATAAATGTTTCCAGGATATTTTCTTATTGTAACTGGATTACATGTTTTAATCCAACCCACCAAAGCTCATTTCTTGAAACTTTCCCCGCCCACCGTGTGCAACTATTTGTTTGATAGACACAAAATGCTGGAGTAACTCAGCGGGACAGACATCATCACTGGAGAGAAAGAATGGGCGACGTTTCAGGTCGAGACCCTTCTTCAGACTGATGTCAGGACTGATGTGTGACATCAGTCTGAAGAAAGGTCTCGACCCAAAACGTCACTCATTCCTTCTCTCCAGAGATGTTGCCTGAGTTACTCCAGCATTTTGTGTATATCTTCGATTTAAACCAGCATCTGCAGTTCTTTCCTATGCAACTATTTCTTGATCCATTATGAAAATAAACTGAAGTACAACTTTAATCTCAATACGGCCGTCAAATGTAATATAGCAGTGTTTCAAGGAGCCAGCACTGTCTGAAGTAGCCAGAGGCATTAAGTTTTACACGGAAAATCAAACTATAGAAGTCTCCATTTCAGATGCTCATCCATCTTCAGTCCCAGCCTGTCAGCGTGACCGGACCTCATAGACAAACTCCCAGCCTTATGACAGAACACGCTGCTTGGTGAAAACGTTTGGAAATCGAGGAACTTCACTATCAGAAACATAGGGCCACGCCTGTTATTTGGAACAACTGTAAGTATGAATGGTGTGTTTTTTCTGATTTAGTTTAGGGATACACTATCCTACACACAGATGGGATAGTTTACAATTCTAACAAAGCCAATTAACCTACAAAGCTGTATGTCTTTGGAGTGTGGGCGGAAGCCAGGTACCAGAGAAAACTCACCAAGTCACGGGGAGAATGTACAAACACCCATAGTCAGGATCAAACCCACAGCAATAGAATTCCTGCCTTACAACGCCAGAGACCCGGGTTTGATCCCGACTACGGATGCTGTCTGTATGGAGTTTGTACGTTCTCCCCATGACCGTCTGGGTTTTCTCCAAGATGTTTGATTTCCTCCCACACTCCACAGACATACATTTGTAGGTTAAGTGTAAATTGTCTCTAGTGTGTGGAGCATAATGTTAATGTGTGTATATCGCTGGTCGTTCCAGACAAGGTGGGCAAAAGGGCTGTATCTCTAAAAATACTGTGGCTGTAGCATGCTTCAATCTGTGTTTGATGCAATATACTAGACCAGGGAAGATTTTAATGCTTAAAACTGCAGGATTTCCATTTCCCAATGATGATGATGATGATGGCCTGTGTGAACTCAATGGGCTGAAGGGCTCATTGCTGTCTGACTCTGTAAAATGCTTGGTGCAGAAACTCAGAAGGGAATCGTTCTACATCAACTAGCATACCGAATTATACAAAGTCTAATGTTGATTATAACATGATACATGGATGCTTAAAAGGTATACACACAAGCAAAATGTGCAGGAAAGGAGTTTAACTTGGCATCATGCTCGACACGGACATTGTGGGCCGAAGGGCCTCTTTATGCGCTATACTGTTTTTTTGTAAACTGCCATGGAACTGGTTTCCTTGCACAATATAACCCATCGGAGCTACAGGGCACAGTTGTAAGCAGGTATTAGGAGCTACAAATTTAATGAAATGCTCAATAATAAGATTCATAATTGGTTTGACACCCAGGTTTCAGAATGACATAAAAGCAGCACAGTGGTGCATTGGTAGAGTTGCTGTCTTAGTGCCAGAGACCCGGATCGATCCTGACTATGGTTCTGTCTGTACAGAGTTTGTATGTTTTGCCTGTGACACGCATGGGTTTCCTTCGGGTGCTCCGGTTTCCTCACACATTCCACAGGTTTGTAGGTTAAGTGGCTTCTGTAAATTGTCCCTAGTGTGTAGGACAGAACGGGTGATCGATGGCAGGCGTGGGCTCAGTGGGCTGAAGGGCCTGCTTCCACGCTGTATCTCTAAACTAAAAAAATTAAAGGATTAAAAATTGTTTTCCTTCTTGTCTACTTTGATAGCTTTAGCAATTAAATCCAAATTGCTTTTATGTGTTCTTTTCATGAGGCACATTTAACCTGTTATGATACAAAATTCTGGAGTAACTCAGTGGGACAGACAGCATTTCTGGAGAGAAGGAATGGGAGATGTTTTGAATTGAGACCCTTCTTCGGACTCAGGTACTCTGTATCCTGGTATTTGGTTTAGGGATAATGGGACAGTGAATCTGCTGCATAACACGAATGCTCAAACAAAAGATCTTTGACTTTTGAGAATCAACTGCCCCTCTTTAATGAATTAATATGCTTAAAGTCAGAGGTTTTTGCCTTCTACAACTTATTAATTGGACCTTTTAAAAACAGGAAGCACGTGCTTATTTATTTATAACGTGGTCCGCAGTCACTGCAGCACTGCTGTCACTTTGACCATGCAGCAGTAATGTTGCAATGCCTATAGATAACCCAAAATGCTCCTCGTAATTCAGTGAGCAACATGCTTACGATTAGAATTTTGCTGCTGCATTCAAAGCATCACTAGCAAACCTCATTGAAGTCACTGCACATTACTCAGCACAAAAATGCCTCCAAAGTCAAGACATCTTTTCAGTCCAGTCATTACAAAATAATTTGAAAACAAGTTGACTGTTGTGTAGGAGGAAACTGCAGATGCTGGTTTAAACTGCAGATAGACACAAAATGCTGGAGTAACTCAGCGGGACAGGCAGCATCTCTGGATAGAAGGAATGTATTCTGCAGACTGATGGGTAGTTTAAATCTCTTTTGCACTTGGACACAATTATGCCACAAAGCAGGACTAGTATTATGCCACTAATATTGCTTGCAACAAACTATTCCTCAACCTAGATAAAAATATTTTTTTGTAATTATCGGTATTCCTCACCTCTCCATTCATCAAAATAAAAAGAAAATTCATTAACGGTGCATCTCCACGTTGACTCAAAGGTTAAGCATAATACCTGGTCGAAAACCGATCACAGGAGGAAGGTTTTGCAAGCTTTGAATCAAAGTCTGAGCACAACCAGTATTCAATTATATTCAACAATGCAGGTGGAACACATACACCAAGGCTATTAAATTGAACACAGCAACTGGCAGATAAAAATCAGCTCAAGCCTCATTTATTATTGTTGTGACCAATGATTATACATATTGTACAAGGACATTACGCAAAGATAGGATTGTTTACAGTTCTGGGTAGGAAGGAGCTGCAGATGCTGGTTATACGAAGATAGACACAAAATGCTGGAGGAACTCAGCGGGCCAGGCAGCATCTCTGGAGAGAAGGAATGGGTAACGTTTGTGTCTGAAGAAGGGGCTCAACCAGAAACATCACCCGCTCCTTCTCCCCAGAGATGCTGCCTGTCCCACTGGGTTACTCCAGCAGTTTGTTTTCAGCTCTGATGTCCCCTCACAATGGAATATTTGATGCATTCCTCCTTTCCCAAGCTCACACAAAGAACTGCTAAAACATAAAAGTAATTGGTCATGGTCATCAAAAGTAACTAAGCATCTACGGAAGTGCATAGGAATAACCCACCTGGGAAACACAACCCCAGAGTATAAATTCTAACCTCATTTTGTGGTTTGCAGTTGTGGAGAAAGCAGCACAACTCAGATAAAGTGAAAACAAAAGTGTTGTGATCTGGGGCATAGATAAGGAGAAGAGCCAGAGTCTTTTCCCCAGCATAGGGGAGTCCAAAACTACCAGGCATGTGTCTAAGACAAGAGGACAAGATTTAGTACCAGAAAGGCAACTTTTTAAAACACAGAATGTGGTGCGTAAGTGGAACAAATTGCCAGCGGATGTAGTAGGAGTGGGGTTAATCACATTAAATTGGACAATTGACAATTGGACAGGTGTATGAACAGGAAATGTTGTGCAGAGTTCTGGGCCAGGTTCAGGCAATTGGGACAAGCTTGGTTAAGCAGAAGATAGACACAAAAAGCTGGAGTAACTAAGCGGCACAGAGTACTCTTGATGGTTAAACTCTGCAGGAAATATCTATTTTATGTTGAATCACACATAGCATTAGAGTATGTAGCATGTCACAAATAAATAAATGTCAACATACTATGTAAGAAAGGATTGGAGAGAGAAAATAAGATGCATACAAATCAGTTAGCCTGATAGTCGGGAAATGTATGGATTTGTTATAAGTGATAACAGACCACTGAAAATAATTACAAAATTGGACAGTCAACATGGAATCATGCAAGTGTATTCATATTTGACAAATCTATTGATCTTTTAAGTTATTGTTAACAGTACAGACATGGAGACATGGGAGAACCAACAAATACAGTGCATTTAAACTTTCATAGCTCTGCACAAGAGCACATGGAATTGCAGTTTTAGTTTAGGATAGTTTAGAGATACAGCATGGAAACAGGCCCTTTGGCCCACTGAGTGCGTGCCGACCAACAACCACCCCGTACACTAACACACACTGGGAACAATTTACAAGTGGCCTAATTCTGCTCCTGTCGCTTATGACCTTATGACAATTTTATCAAAGCCAATTAACCTGTAAACCTGTATGTCTTTGGAGTGTGGTAGGAAACTGGAGCACTAAAAAAAAAACCCATGCGGTCATGGGGGGAACATACAAACTCCGTAGAGACAGGACCCGTAGTCGGGATCGAACCAGGGTCCCTGGCACTGTAAGGCAGCAACTCTACTGCTGCGCCACCAGTAATTGGGGACAGAGTAACCAGAGAATTGAGGACTGGCTAACGAACAGAAAACAATTGGAAAGAGCAGGGCAATTTTGAATTGATAGTGGGAGTCCCACCACCACCCCCCCACCACCCCCACGGATCAGTACCAGGGGTGGGGTGGGAAGGCGGGAGGGGGGAGAAGAGAGAAATAGTCACAACAACATGACTGATTTGCATCAGGGGATTGAACATAATACATCCACGTTTGATGATGATACAAAGCTAAGCGACAGTTTAGGTTGGGAGGAGAATACAACAACATTTAATGGGGGAATAGAGATTGAGTTAAGGGATACGAACAAGGCAAATTGAATATGTAAAAATACAAGACCATCTAATGTGGTTGGAGACTATTAAAAAAGCCTTTCTTATTTTAATGGTGGCAACATTGAAATACATTAGCAGTCAGAGGGATCACAAATCAATGATACAGGGTTAGTGCAGGAAAGTGATGGTGAGTTTAAGCAGGAGCCATTATCTTATTTTAATGGCATAAATAACCAAAAGGGGTGAAATTATCTACTTGTGTTAATATTTCTGATGTTCTAATATAGAATATCATGGCTCCGCATTTTTGATTAATTATGTACTTCAAGTACAGAAAACTATTGACTACTTGTTAACTCATTTTCAATAAACACAGACGGGGGGGGGGGGGGGGGGGGGGCAAGTATGAAATACGACCCATCACACCCAGATCAAACAAACTCCCTTGACAGGTTTGGCTCCGCATAGCTTTTTTAATGATTTAAATTCGGTCGCACACAGGTGGTGAAGACATATTTTTGGGAAGAATTTATTCTTTGTTTTATTAATAAAACACAGAGCAAATTGCCACAGTGCCAGGCACCACAGGTGTCTGTCTGTTTATACAATTTCAATGCTGGTGTTCTCATATACAGCCCGCACTCTTATCTCCAGTGTAATACTAAGCTCAACCACCTCAGCTCATCTCATCTCCCAGATGAGATTCCTTCTCCATTGAAGTCGACAATGCTGAATCACACATCAGGATAACTGCTACTTCTCGTAATGTCAAAATTGCTTTTACTGTTCCGCCATTCAATACCCAGCATAGTTCTTTCAACATTGTGCAAAAAGACCTTTGTGCTATTTCAAGTACCGGCAGAATCATGTGTATTGCTAATGGGGGAAGAGATTGTGTCATTCTTTTTGTGCTTTGCATACCTACTCCAGTTTCAGTTTATTGTCTTTGATTATCAACTTCATAGCTATGCCCTCCTCGTTCTCACAGCCACTAAGCTGCAACTTTACAGAAATATTCTTCCAAGTCTTGACATTGTGTGCGCCCATCTCCCAACACCTGTGCCACGACCAATTTACATCTTGTGTGATTAATATCCTATCCATAGGAAATCCTTTACAATTACCCCAGCCTATTCCCAACTCTCACTTTCCAAGGGAGGCCCAAGGTCTTCTTCATTTAACCAAGCTTCTAGTCACCATTGAAACTTGATTACACTCCTCCTGTGCATCCTAGGATGTTATCTCACTACATAAAAGTAAATCAGTGTTATGGAAATATATTGAAAATATTTAAATGCGAAATGGGTGTTCTAAAGTCCCACTCAACCACACAAAATCGCAACATGTACCACTCAACCACACAATTTATAATATGGAGATTGCTTGGTAATTGGAGAGTGAATTAAGTTTGCAAAACAATTTTTTTGAGTGTCCAATTTACTCACTTCAACCAAATAGGAACTCTACATCGAGGTTTAAAGTTTACAAAGATAGACATGGAAAATATGAAGGAACATTGTTTCCACATGATCTAGGTCAGAGGGGTGCCGATTTTTCTGTGGAGAACCACATTATATTTAGTATGGGTGTCAGGGGTTATGGGGAGAAGGCAGGAGAATGGGGTTGAGAGGGAAAGATAGAACAGCCATGACTGAACGGAGGAATAGATTTGATGGGCCGAATGGCCTAATACTGCTCCTACAAGTTGTCAAGTATGGAGCTCAATGGATGACGCATATACAGAAATCTGCACAACAAAGATCCTCAAGAACTACCGATGCTGATTAATACACAAAAGGACACAAAGTGCTGGCGTGACTCAAAAGGCCAATCAGCATTTCTGGAGAATATGGATACATGACGTTTTGGTCTGAAGAAGGGTCCCAGCCCAAAATGTCACCTATCCATGTTCTCCTGAGATGCTGCCAGACCTGCTGAGTTACTCCAGCACTTTGTGTCCTTTCGCAATCCACTGCTGTGTTGATAAAAGGATGTGCAAAACATTCTTAATGCAATAAAACAACAAATGATTAACTAATCCCGAAGATCATTTTAATATGTACTGATAACCATGTAACAATGACATGTTGATCACCATTCTTGTAGTAGTCAGTTACAAAGTCATCCTGCATCTCAATAATCATCTGCCACACCAGTTTAAAACTAGCTACCTTATTTCTCTGCACACTAGTACACCAATCACCAGTACTGATTCTTTTTAAAAAATCACAATAAACTATTTATTGTTGTGCAAACAAATGTGCTCCTTTTCCCTGCGAAATGTACCATCCTAAATTAAAATTCTCATCCTTGTTTTCAGTTTTCATTATTGTCTTTCCCATCCCCACTTAGTCATAGAGTCTTACAGCGTGGAAGCAGGCCCTTTGGCCCAACTTGCGCACACTGTCCAACATGTCCCACCTACACTCGATCCACCTACCTGCATTTGGCTCATATCCCTCCAAACCTGTCCTATCTTGATCAGTACGTGTGTCAGGGTTTATGGGGAGAAGGCAGGAGAATGAGGTTCCGAGGGAGAGATAGATCAGCCATGATTGAATGGCAGAGTAGACTTGATGGGCTGAATGGCCTAATTCTGCTCCTATCACTTATGGACCAACTCTAGAAATTAGAGAACATTTACTTTTTGTCTATACGTTTTCTTCAAGAGTTCCACTGCATTTCTCATAGCCAACCAAAGAATTTGCATTCGGTGCATACATCTTCAAATATAATGATCACAAAGTAACGTCATTTTTGTTACTGGAAAAGCAGACATCTACTGTCCTTTCCTCAATGATTGCTAATCTGAGTGTCTTGCTGGGTCATTTCAAAGGACATTGAAAGAGTCGGCAACTTCTGGAGTTACATAGATAGAAGGACTGGCAAACTTCCTCAAAAGGGTTATGGCAGGTAATGAGGATGACAGTAATAGAATTCAGAGGGCCGAATGGCCACACATGGTAGGTTAAATTTAAGAGAGAATTGTAAACCAATAGATTTTGGCAGGCGATAGAATAAGAAACAACACAAAGTAACACCGTTCTAAAGGAATATTTAGTTTAGTTTAGAGATACAGCGCGGAAACAGGCCCGTCGGCCCAACGGATCCACGCTGACCAGCAATCCCCACACCTTAACACTATCCTACATACACTAGGGACAATTTGACAACTATATCAAGCTAATTAACCTACAACCCTGTAAGTTTTTGGAGTGTGGGAGGAAACCAGAGCACCCAGCGAAAACCCACGCAGGTCACGGGGAGAAGGAACAAATTCCGTCCAGACAGGCACTCATAGTCAGGATCAAACTCGGGTCCATAGCCGCTCCATATAAATGCATACACGTGACAGTGACAGGACATTTTAAGAAAGTGGTAATGCACAAATGCTTCTAGGTCTGTTGTACAAAAGCAGGAAGGTTGCATTAAACCTCGTAAAACTGGTTAGGCCACAACTAGAGCACGTGTCCAAATCTAGTAACCACAATTTAGGAAGGATTCCAGGGTCATAGGAAAGGCACAGAAATGTCTCAACTGGTGGATTTCTGCTACATCAGACTGGAAAAACTGAAACGGTTGTTTTCAAAAACAAAGAAAGTTAAAAGAAGGCACAAGAGACTAAATGCTGGAATCTGGTGATTTGACAGAGATTTGTAAACAGAGAGAAGAGACCCACATTAGACAATGCCTCAACGACCAAGGGAACAGACTCAGGGTGACACACACATTATATTTAAAAAAAAACTTTTTTGCTCAACAGTCATTGTAAGTAAGTTTATTGGCCAAGTATTGGCCAATGAATTTGCCTTGGTGCTTCGCCCACAAATAACAACATGACATACAGTGACAGTTACGAATGACTCAGAAAACACTAAACATTAATAATAATAATAAAACATTAATGATAAAACACCATTGATCAAGCATGTGAACCAACAAAATACCAGATCAAAGGTTCTGGGCTCTGGGGCTGAAGATGCAAGAAGCTGCAGATGCTGGAATATTGAGCAAAGCAAGAGGAACAGACTTCGGGTTGAGACCCGTCTTCAATTTAGTTTAGTTTATTGTTGGGTGTACTGAGGTACAGTGAAAACCCTTTCGGCGCATGCTGCCCGGTCAGCAGAAGACTATTCATGATTACAATCAAACAGTCCACTAGACTAGAGTCTGAAGAAGTGTTCTAACGTGAAACCCTCTAAAGGTGCTGCCTGATCCGCTGAGTCCATCCAGCATGTTTTTTATTTTGCTCATGATCTGGAACTTATTGATCTTAAGAATGATGAAATGGGGCACATAAGAAAAACATACTTTTTCCCCCAAAAGTACTTGAAAGAAGATAATCTGCAGGGTTATGTAGAAAGAGGAAGTGGATGGGACTGACTGGACACAGTAAAGTGGGTTGGCGGCGCGACCGACGTCGCAGCGGCCTCTGCAGTCCGTCTGCCTTTTTTTATTTTATTGTCCTGTTGAGTGTATAGTTTGTGGTGGGTTTTTGACTGTGTATGTGTGGGGGGCGGGGGAAACTTTTAGATCTCTTCCCTGTACGGGGACCCGACCTTTTCCCTGTCGGGTCTCCGTTGCCGTTGGGGCCTAGCACCGTGGAGCGGCCTCCAACCGGAACGACAGCTCAAGTCACGGAGCCTGCGGAGCTGCAGACCTACCATCGTGGAGCTGGCCAGCTTCGGAGCGTGGAGAGCTGCGGTGGCGCGCTGCTGCGACCCGACTCCGGTGGATGGTGACACCGGGAGCTCGCGGGTCCCCGGTGGGAGACTGCTTTGCGGGGCACCGGCAACGGCGCCTTCTCCCGCTCGAATTGTGGGGTTGAGAGTGACCTGGAGCGGGGCCTTACATCGCCCGGCGCGGCTTTAAATGGTCGCGGAATTGCTAGCGCCCGCCGGGGGCTCCAACATCAAGACCCAGGGCAGGGCCTTACATCGCCCGGCGCGGCTTTAAGTGAAAGTGGGACTTGCTAGCGCCCGCCGGGGGCTTTGACTTTGATTTCGGGAGAGGAATGGAGAGCAGGGGAGAGACAAGACTTTGCCTTCCATCACAGTGAGGAGCAGATTCACTGTGATGGATGTTTGTGTAAATTGTGTTGGTGTGTGTCTTGGTTCTTTTCTTGTATGACTGCAGAAACCAAATTTCGTTTGAAC
This sequence comes from Amblyraja radiata, assembly GCF_010909765.2. Taxonomy (NCBI): domain Eukaryota; kingdom Metazoa; phylum Chordata; class Chondrichthyes; order Rajiformes; family Rajidae; genus Amblyraja; species Amblyraja radiata. The sequence goes on from NC_045959.1 coordinate 60,376,851, forward strand.
TTCATGTGAGGTTCAAATGACAAATAAACGGTATTGTATTGTATTGTATTGGATTGGTCCAAAAATAATAGCAAAGATTTAATGGCATGCATGGTGATTCTAGTTATTTCCCCAAGCTATACTATACAAGATGAAAACGTTCCTTCTTAAGCTTCAACATCACTTTATTTGTTAATTTTCCTCGGCATTACTATTCACGGTGAATATGGAAGTCAATGGTGTAGGAAGGTTTATGTTTGGTTTATACCGAAAATAGACACAAAATGCTGGAGTAACTCAACGGGTCAGGCGGCATCTCTGGAGAAAACAAACAGGTGATGTTTCGGGTCAGAGCCATTCTTCAGACTGAAAGATAGAAGTGGTGAGAGGACTGGAGGTGAGTAAAGGCCATAACATAACAAGGCCAGTAATAGATGACCTCAGGAAGGGTGGAGTCCACAATTGCCCATTGTTGGCTGGAGAAGATGTGCTAACGACAGGGATACAAGGACATGAAGAGTGGAACCAGTAGGATAACTAGTGTGGGGGAGGGGGAGAAAGGAATGCAGTGGCCTTGTAATGTCCAGGTTCAGGAACAGCTACTTCCCCACAGCAACCAGGCTATTAAACACAACGAATAAGCTATGAGCTATGAACTGCAAAAGACTATATTAGTATTTGCTATTTGCACTATATTTGTTATTTATTGAACTTTTTCTTTTTCCCCCCCATTATATACAATGTTTACATATTCACATGTTCTGTTGTGCTGCAGCAAGTAAGAATTTCATTGTCTCGTCCGGGACATACGACAATAAAACACTCTTGACTCTTGAAATCAACATTCATTCCGCTGGGTTGTAAACTGCCCAAGCGAAATACGAGGTGATGTTCCTCCAATTTGCATGTGGCCTCACTCTGACTGCCAATTAAGCAGACTTTCTTCCTGAATGATGTTGAGCATCTTATAAGCAGCTGCAATTACAACCAGATGCAACCTTGCTGATTTGGTTCTCATTTGAGCTTTCACAAGTCAATTGACTCTCCATTTTGTGAATAAAGCATATTAATTCAATATTGACATGCTTTGTTCAATTAACATTGTATTTAATGTCGGCACCTCAGGTTACAGACACCGATGCTTCTGCATCATCTACAACCCTTTTGCTGGATGCCTCAGCCCCAGAGACCTGGTTTGATTCTGGCCTTGGGTGCTAGCTGTCTGGAGTCTGCACATTCTCCCAGTGACTAGTTTTCCCTGGGCTCTTCAGTTTCCTCCCACATTCCAAAGACATGCATCTAGGTAAGTTAATTACCTGTCTGAAATTGTTCCCAGTGTGGAGGTGGTTGATAGATTAAAAAGAGGGGGGAGTTGATGGGTATGCAGGGAGATAGATTAACAGGACAATTAATGAGGGAATAGGGGCACTCTGTGAATTAACTTAGATGCAATGGGCCAACGTGCACTTTTTATATGTAGGATGGAACTACGGCTGCTGGTTTACACTGAAGATAGGCACAACAACTGGAGTAACTCAGCGGGTCAGGCAGCATCTCTAGAGAAAAAAGGAATAGGTGACGATTCATGTTGAGATCCTTTTTCAGGCTGACAGCTCTGGCTCTCAGTCTGAAGAAGTGTCTTCACCTAAAACGTCACCTATCCCTCTGCTCTTTTTATATTGTAGGGACGTGTGGAGGGGAAAAAAGGGCTCAAAGGAGAACAAAGTCAGGAAGGTTGCATCTGGTTGTAATTGCAGCTGCTCATAAGATGCTGAACATAATTCAGGAGGAAAGTCTGCTTAATGAACAGTGGAGACAGAAGCCACTTACTCCATCACTGACACTAATGTCACTGCAGCAACTTACAATGCTCACTTTGACTGCATCTCCCAGCCTAGCGACTTGCACTACCAACAGCCCGAGTGCAGCCACGTCACGGATTCATAACCAGCAGGCTCCCCTTCACTCACCAGACTGACGTGGAGATATACAACATTGCAGTCACTGAATCAGTGTCTTAAGAACCCTTACCAGACACTCTGGTCCCACAATCACCACAAAACACAGAGCCTCTATGACAGCTCATGCCAGTTTTTACAAAACAACTCACCAATTAATGCAAGAACAAAGTTGGTTAAAAAACGGATGGCACAGTTACTTCATTTAAACACACATTCACACCTGCATGGTTACTGTCTACCATCCGCTTACCCTACCCACACTTAGTTGAGGGGCTCTGTAAAGTTCATCCCGTGTACATGTCGTGTGTAGGAAGGAACTGCAGATACGGGTTTATGTCAAAGATTGACACAAAGTGCCGGAGTAACTCTGGGCCAGGCAGCATCTCTAGAGAAAAAGGATGGGTGACGTTTTGGGTCGAACTGTTCTTCAGACCCCTCGAAATGTTCTGACCTGAAAAGTAATCCATCCATTTTGTGTGGATGCTGCCTGACCCGCTGCGTTACTCCAGCACTTTAGGTATATCTTCTGCAAATGTCATATTTTGTAAAGCTTGCCCCAAAGAAGAGGATGTTGCCAAGACTTGAGGGCCTGAGCTATAGGAGAGGTTGGGCAGGCTAGGACTTTATTCCTTGGAGCAAAAGAGGAGGCAGAGGGGTGATCTTATACAAGTGATGTATAAATTCATCAGGGGGAAAATATAGGGTGATTTCATTTAATCTTTTTACCCAGGGGGAATAAAGAACAAGAGAACATCGATTTAAGGTGAGGGGGAAGATAGGAGCCTGAGGGGTAACTTTTTTCACTCTGGTTATATGGAACGAGCTGCCAGAGGAGGTAGTTGAAACAGATACTATAATAGCATTTAAAAGGCACTGGGTCAAACATGGAACTAGCTCAGAAGGGGCATATGGGTCGGCATGGATGAGTTGGGCTGAAAGGCCTGTTTCCAGATGATAACTAAACAGCTCGCATACAACACATCAGCCAAAAGACGACAAACATATTTGGGGGGGAAAGCCCAGGTTGATAATAAACAAATAAGGCAAAACAGTGCGAGTTGTGCCACTAAATACCCCAAGTGTTCAAACGCATACAAACACAGCGCCCGGCTGCATTATTGAACAGAGCAATTCTACAATCGCCAGCTGACTTCAACAAATTGTAGAATGGCAGATCCAGCGCTGGGGGGGGGGGGGGTAAACTGCAAAACTACTGGATATTGCAGACGATTTAATCCCGGGTGATATCCCTCGTTGCTCGCGGGGCCCCGGGGAGGGCGAGTGGGTAGATAAACGGACTCACCTGCAGTACGGAGAGCTGCGCCTGCCTCGACAGCTGGGTCTTCTCCTGTTCGGACGGGTACGCCTTGTAGCGGTGCACGTAAAGCCAGTCCCGCAGGATCCGCACGGACTCCTTCGGCAGGTTGCCCCGTCTCCGCCGCTTGCCCGAGTGGGAGAGGTCAAGGGGGATTTCCAGGCTGTCGTCCTCGTCGGTCTCGCTGCCGCACACCGGCCCCATAGCTGTGGAGGATGGAATGAAGGGAGAAACCAGATCAATAGAAACCCGCCTTGCAGCAATGTCCCGGCACGTCTGCCCTTAACACATTCACTGCCTCCTTGTCAATTTCGTGCGGGCCAGAGAAGGAATCAAAACGGCCAATTCAATTGGCAATGTTGTTGCACTTTAAAGAAGAAAAAAAACGCCTTTTAATTCCTTCGATTTGTTGGCTAAAAATGACTTATCTGTCCCCACTTAATCTCCCAAAGTAGCTCCGGCTACTCACCGAGGGGAGGGATCTGACTCAACGCATTTCAGTTAGGAAAATCCGAGTTTCTGCAAACAATAACAAATGGCTGGAGGCGTCCTTTGGAGACTTCAACGCGTCGAGTCGGTAATGGTTAAGAACATAGTGTTTAGCGGGCCCTGTCTGTCCTCAGACTACCCCGTGAGTCGCACAGGACTTTCCAATCAAGCAACAAGCTCTCCCAAAGCTCTGCCCCCTTGTTCATGGAGAAAAACGTCTGGTTGGCTGAGTTTGAATCGAATCCGATCGGGACTGTCAGTTTGTAAAGTGATACATGCCCGCTCCCAGCGCTTAACAGTAGCCATTAGCTGTTTGGTGCAGAACAAAAGAACATAAATCTCCCCAAACAACTCGTGCTTCTGCCTTAGCAGCGAGTCCCGACCGAAGGGAATACCGGTGGATTTAAAAAAAAGTGTTATTCGGACAGTTGAGGAGTTCCATTTCACACATTCTACATGATCTGCTTTGAAAAATCAAAGTCGAAACTTGTGGCCTCGCCAGACACGTGTTGCTAACCGATGTTACACTAAATGAAAGCAAATTCGAATAGTAACTAAAACTCATTCTAATATTGTTCACAAGACGACCAACGGTATTGGGCGACTGGAGTAGGAAATGATTAAAATAAAATAAAATAAATAATTTCCCCATGAAAAAACGAAAACTTTCAGCTTTCCATGTTAAAAGAATCTTAAAGTCCTCTCGTTAATTACATAATTTCGTTTACAAAACACCATTGAAACAGACGGCAAAGACAGTGTACTGCGGAACCTGTCACAAACATTCTTTTACTTGGCTACAGTTCAAGAGAAGGAGGGGGGGAGGGAGTGAAAAGTTTTACATTCCGACATATTCCACAACAGGATAACTTTTTTAAAAATCCTTCAGAACCCAATGCACAAATCTACCGCGATTGAATCCCATCTCCCGAACACTAAACACACTTTATACAAAATGGTGACTGGATTTGCCAGTCTAGTCCTTTGAAATTCGAAGTACTGTGACTTTAATTGAGTGAATGGAGGAGAAAACAAAAGTACGTTATGCACGGTTGAGTGTTTAATAAGTGGAGGGTTTGCAGACTAACAGAAACTAACCGTCCTTGTAAATCATTTCCCAGATACCGCCCACGTACAATAGGGATTTTTGAAAAGTTGTTTCAATGCTTGGCCTTCGACTCATTTCGATAGGAAAAAAAATGCATCACTCAATGTTGTATGATCTCACTGTGCATATTCTATCATTGGGAAAACCCCCTCACCTACAAAACTTGAAACTCGTGGCAACCATGGGACTTATAAACTTTTATCTTTTAAAAAAAAAGAGAAAGGGGGAAACGCGATTAAACGTCGTAATGCGAAGCTCGTCATTGGAAACGCGAGGTTTGTCACAGGAGGAAGAAAGTTTTTTTTCCACGAGGTGAGAGACCTCAAACAAAGCCTTTAAACTCTCTGGGCACCCTCCTTTTTTTTTCAACCAAAAAAAGGTACATTTGCTCATTCTCTCGTTGGCAAACGATGGATTGCCCCCCTCCAGAAACTCCACTAACAAAAAAATATATAAAATACTTAATTAAATAACAAAACGGGTAGACGACGGAATAGTTGAAGGAAATGAACATGACTTGACAACGTGCCAGCAGCGTGGACAGAGTAAAGCAGCGTTCACCTACCTTTCTTCGCTTTCATCTTCTCCACAAACGTGTCTCCAGGCGAACCAGTGGGTGGGGAGGAGGAAACAGCCGTTAAATCAAAACAAGTCTCTTTTTCCAACAAGTTTCCAAGTTAGAAAGTAGGGAGCGAGGCAGCAGAAACAAATAATATCACGGGTTTTTTTTGTGTGTTTGGTGCTGTCGAGTGGAACCAACTTCTTGTAAGTATCGAGGTGGGCGCTTGGTGCTCGCTCTATCCCAGCGTGTTGCTCGCTGGAGGAGTCAAACAAAAGGTAAACACATCGCTGCTACCTGACGCTCGGAAGCACTCGGCTCAGCTCGGCTCGCCTCGTCTCGCCTCTCAGCGCTGACTGCCTCCACAGGAGCTGACAGCTCTCTCTCTCTGACAGCTGCTGCCTCGGCTCTGGTGGGTCCGCCCACAAAACCCAGGCTGTGCAAAGCGAGAGAAACAACTCTCCTCTTTTGACATCAAGCCCATTCAAAAAAAAATCCTTATTTGCATACACCCAGGCAATCCAATCCAGATTTGTTCTTGGGTACTTTTCGTATGAAAAAAAGTTGTTTTTTGTGTGTATTTTGACACAGGGAGGAAGAGAACGAGAGAGAGAGAGAGAGAGGAGGGGGGTTTGTTTCTGATACTCGTTACAAGTAAATCAAATGAAACTGTTTATAATTGAAGTGGTTGTTGTTTCTTTGTGCCTCGCTGGTTAATATCCGGTGAGAGCGGTCTAGCGAGACGGTTGCCTAAACTCCCCCATGGAGTAGGGAAAATATATTTTTATTCTAAGTGGATGAGGTTAAATATTAAACTTGGCAGCGCCGTCGGTGTTCCTTGATAAGGCAGCTCCTATTGTGTGTGTTTTTAATTTATTTTTTTTAAGGAAATGTTTTAAAAGTTCACATCGCACATGTTTGCTTCACTTCCGCACATGTTTGCTCTTTTGTTTCCACATGTTACACTGGCTGGAGGTTGTGCCTTGTGGTCTATTAAGTAAGCCACGAGCTAAATCAAAATCGTTTCCAAAGTTTTTTTTGGGAGAAAAAAAAAACTGGAGCATTTGGCCGATCATTAAAGTAAAAACAACAGCGGATGTAGTTTCAGAAACGTTGCCGTAATTTTCGGAGTAAATGGGGGGTTTAGAAATGTGCTAATGACCCATGCCGCGCATATAGAAACGAGGGGGTGAATCCGTCTGTTTGTCATTAAAATATCCCCCCCCCCCAGTCCACATGTTCAGCTCTGGGATCCGGTGTACTTAAAAAAAATCAGGGAAATTCGTGTATCGTCTCCTTTCAGATGTTAATCAAGAGCAGAATATCATGGGTTTTCCTGGAACTTATTTTAATCTAGGGCGCATTGTTGTTACTTTGTATGGCTTTGAATGCACCCACGTTGTATGAAAGAAACTACAAAGTGGATGAGAGAGAGAGAGAGAAATATTAATTGGTAAAAAGCAAATCGGATTGTAACCATAACTGTCCTTGCAAACGGTTTGACGCGGACAAAACCCAATTTGCATTTTGCCAGTCCGTGTCATTAGTGATTGAATAGCTGGTGGATAGTTCCTCGTTATCTTGCCCCCATACAAACCGGTTGTGAGAGTTGAGATTGCCCACAAAGAGGCCGGCAGTGGGGGTGCTTGATCCTATTGTTCTCTGGAAATTAGGCTGTTTTCAACAATTGTCACACCTTCGTCAGTAGCTCTGCAGCAGAATGAGGATATTGACACGTTCGTGTTACTCCCATCGCACAAGCGACGCGTCGCTCACTTAAAACATCCCTGACAAACGGTTCAAAGTTTTCAACAGAGGCGGGCGCATCTCGGCCATTGCATAATGGCATAAATTACATAAATCAGAAATCCCCGAATTCAAATCAGATGATTTTGATTGGGTTGTTTACAATTTGTTGTTGTGTTTAAAGGAGTATGTAGGTACAACTAATACAACACTACGCTCGTTCATGTTCCTTAATACAGCCTCAATAAAGAACAAAAGAAGCAGGATTCATCTAATCGGCCCGTCAAACCTGCTTCTCCATACCATTAAATCAAGACTGATACAATTTCGGCATCACCGCTTTCTCACTGATGCCTGAATTATGGGGTATTAGCTACAGCGAGAGGTTGGGCAAACTTGGATTGTTTTCTTTGGAAAGCCAGGGGTTGAGGGGATACCTGATAGAAGTACATACAATTATGAGAGCCACAGAAATGGTAAACAGTCAGAATTTTGTTTTTGCTGGGATGTATATTCTTTGCTAGGATGTATATTCATCAAAAATGAATAAACTGATAATCCCCCCCCCCCCCCCCCATTACATTCTATCCACCAATTCCTTGCTCAATCAATAGATGTGTTCCCATTTGAAACATCACCCATTATTTTTCTCCATAGATGCTGCCTGACCCGCTGAGTTACTCCAGCAATTTTTGTCTATCTTTTAGACATATCAAATACTCAAGGACAGAGCTTTAAACATGAGAGGGGTCGAGTTTAACGAGAATCAAGTGTTTTATTGTCCCATGTCCCAGACAGAACAATGTTGCAAAACATTTTTACACGGAAAATGGTGAGTGCCTAGAACGTCAGGGGTGATGGTGGTGGAGCCAAATATGATAGTGGCATTTAAGAGATTTCTGGATAGGCACATGCATGTGCAGTGAATGTGGATGTGGATTATGTTCAGGCAGATGAGAGTTGGATTCACGTTCAGCACATATATTGTGGGCCAAAGGGCCTGTTCCTGGGCTGTACTGTTCTATGTTCTCACTCTCTCCCTATATCCCTTGGATCTATTATACTTTAAATCTCTGCCTTGGATTATGTGAGGTTACCCTTCAAAAATGAATAAACTGATAATTCCCCCCCATTACATTCTATCCACCAATTCCTTGCTCAATCAATAGACCTATCTATTTGGCAAAGTGATGTAAACCAACCTACAACTACAATTGCCTCCGTGCAATTTAATTAATGGTATCAAAGGCACACAAGACTGATAAAAAGGAACAATTATTGAATTGAATTGAATCCCTTTATTGTCATTCAGACCTTACGGTCTGAACGAAATTTCATGCCTGCAGTCATACATACATCATACAATAATAAACAACAGTAAACACAAATTAACGTCCACCACAGTGTATCCACCAAGCACCTCCTCACTGTGGTGGAGGCAAAAAAATCTTAGGGTTACTGTCTCTTCCCTCCTCTTCTCCCTCTGCGCTGAGGCGATTCCCCACCGGGCGATGGCACAACAGTCCCGCGGCTCACCGAACCCCGCAAACGTGGAAATGAGAGGAAACTAGTTCTGTCACTTGTAAGAACAAATATATGTATATATGTTGGACTTTTGAATGTAATAATAGTATGCAATCTCGATCGTATGTAGGGGTGTTTATATTGCAGGTGTTCGTAACGCACTGATGGCTTATACAATATAAATATCATTTGTACATGAATGCAAGAGGCTGATAATGGTGGAGTCAGTCTGGTTCATCACAAGCACAGTCTGCCCTACCATCAGCGGCATCTACACAAGGTGCTCTCTCAAGAAGGAGTCATCTATCCTGAAGGATCCCCATCAGACAGGCTAATCCCTTTTCTTGAAGATAGACACAAAATGCTGGAGTAACTCAGCAGCAGCATTTCTGGAGAGAAGGAATGGGTGGCGTTTCCGGTCTAGACCCTTCTTCAGAAAAGTATTTCCTATACAATCCCTTTTCTTGACCCGAAACATCACCTATTTCTTTTCTCCAGAGATGCTGTCCGACCCGTTGAGTTACCCCAGCTTTTTATGACTATTATACAACTCTCAGGGTCTTGAACCAAACTGGACAAACTTAATGTGTAGGAAGGAACTGCAGATGCTGGTTTACAGTGAAGACAGACACAAAATGCTGGAGTAGCTCAGGGGGACGCATCTCTGGAGAGAAGGAATGGTTTCAGATCGAGACCCATTGGGCCTGAAGAAAGGTCTCGACCCAAATCGTCACCCATTCCATCTCTCCAGTGATGCTGCCTTCTCCATTGCAGGTGATAGACTTCTGACCGACATTTACTATAAACCCACTGACTCACATGGCTATCTAGATTACATTTCTTCTACATTACTTCCCCGGAGCTTACCACACGGCGACCCGAGCAAGGCATCGCCTGCTCCGCGATGGCGCCCCAGCGCTGCGCCGCCGCCAAAGCCGAAGTTCTGGCCGGTCCCGGCAGGAAACGCCGCTCCAGTCCCGGTAGTAGGTCGCGAAGAAGGGGCGAAGACACGGCCCGGATAAAAGCCGCATCTCCAACTAGGTAGGGATTAAGAAAAATAGTTTCCCCCATCACCCCCCCCCCCCCCACATAAAAAACATTAGACCTCCAAATTAACTTTTAACATACTAAAAAATAAAAGAGTGAAAGGATGGACAGCTGCAGGCTTTAATCCTTTAAAGCTTTAATCGTGAATAACGTGTTAAATATAGGAATAAATCTTCATTCAGGCTCGTCTCAGCTAGCTGAGCCATTGTGATATCATCATTTGAACCTGGTGTTTTTAATTTCAAAGTCTTTTGATGTTTTTAAATTTTAATCAGTAATAAGTCGAGAAATAAAGCATTAAATGTTCACATAAGGTGCTCCCGGCCTCGACGAGAAAAATGTCAACCGCAATATGTAAAAATTATCGTTACCACGTAGTTTTTTCGCGAAGATGTAAAGACAACCACATATACACACAGATAAACACACTAACAAGATCAGAGTTTCAATAAGTATATGATTAAGCTTTTTATGTATTGTTTGCGTACGTGCCTATGATGTTGTTGCAATTAACATTTTCTTTGTATGTATACCTCACTGTACCTGTGCATATCACAATTTGATTTGACTTCACTTCACATAGCCTGCCTGATATGCATTTAACTTGGGAGAGTCCAGAACCGGGGGACCACAGTTTAAGAGGTAAGCCATTTAGAACGGCGATGAGGAGAAACTTTTTCACACAGAGAGTTGTGAGTTTGTGGAATTCTCTGCCTCAGAGGGTGGTGGGGGCCCATTCTCTGGATGCTTTCAAGAGAGAGCTAGATAGAGCTCTTAAAGATAGCGGAGTCAAGGGATATGGGGAGAAGGCAGGAACGTGTACCAATTGTAGATGATCAGCCATGATCACATTGAATGGCAGTGTTGGCTCAGAGGGCTGAATGGCCTACTCCAGCACCTATTGTCTATTGTCTAACTCCAAAGGAAACCAGTGAAAGAAATACCAGTGTACGATCTGTTTTACTTTCATAGTTCATAAGTTCATGTCATAGGAGCAGAAATAGGCTATTCGACCCATCGAGTCTACCCTGCCATTCATTCACGGTTGACCTACCTTTTCCTCTCAACCTGCTTTCTCCTGCTTTCTCCCCATAACCCTTGATCTCCTTACCAATCAAATATCCATCAATCTCCGCCTTAAAATGCCCAATGACCTGGTCTCCACATTGTCTCCGACAATGAATTCCACATATTCACCACCTTCTGACCAAATAAATTCTTTGCTGTGAATTTAGCAAATGTTAGAAGATGAATCTGAATTGTGAAACTATTGAAGGGATGGTGCATGATATTTTTAGTCGTCTTTCATTCTTGGCTTTTAATGAGTACAAAGAAACCCATGAAAAATTGCACTTGTGATTTCCACACATCATGTGCCAATACTCTGAGAGTTCTTGCTGTATTTTTTTCCATTAGTTCACTACCCACCAGAGCCTTTGATTCCATCAATCAGCAGGGAATGTGGAAACCTCCCTCAAATTAGGCTGCCTACAGAAATTGATGTTTGTTTCATCAGAGTGAGCCTACCCAAAGGATCTTCAACAGAATCCATTTCAGTGGAGGCTGGTACAAAAGGGGCTTTTGCTGGTTGGCTGATGGTGACTAGTGGTGTTTTGCAAGGGTCGGTATTGTGTCTGCTACTTTTCACATTGCATATTAATGATTTGGATAATGAAATTGATGGCTTTGGGGCTATGTTTGTGGAAGTTACGGAGATAGATGGCGGGGTAGGTAGTGTAGGGAAAGCAGGGTGTCTGCAGAAAGACTTGGACAAGTTGGCAGAGTGGGCAAAGTAGTGGCAGATGGAATACAGCATAGCAGTGTGCAGTCATGTACTTTGGTAGTAGGAATAGAGGCATAGACTATTTTCTATATGAGGAGAAGAATTAGAAATCAGAGGTGCAAAGAGATATGGGAGTGCTGGTGTAGGATTCTCAAAAGGTTAATTTGCAAGTTGAATTGGTAGTAAGGAAAGCAAATGCAATGTTAGCATTCATTTTGAGAGGACGAGAATATAAACGCTGGGATGTAATGCTGAGGCTTTATAAGGCACAAGTCAGACCACATTTGGAGTATTGTGAGCAGTTTTGTGCCCCATACCTGAGGAGTAATGTGGTGACATTGGTCAGGTTCGAGAGGAGGTTTACGAGAATGATCGCAGGGATGATTGACAAGTTCAGTAGACAGCACAGGTGGGAGCATGGCAGGGAGTGAGGAACGATGGTGGCATTAAATTTAATTTATTTCAATCCTAGAGTCCTGACAGGTAAGGTAGATGAACTCAGGATGTGGATAGGTACATGCAGCGTAGATATTATAGCCATTACAGAAAGCTGGCCAAGGAATGGACAGGACTGGTAGCTTAATGTTCCGGGACACAGGTGCTACTGGTGAGATAGAAATGGGGCAGCTCAGTGGTGTGGCGGTAGAGCTGCTTCCTTACAGCGCCAGAGACCCGGTTTGATCCTGACTATGGGTGCTTTCTGGACGGCGCTTGGATATTCACCCTGTGACCGGATAGGTTTTACCCGGGTGCTCCATTATGCTGTCACACTCCAATGAAGTACAGGTTTGTAGGTTAATTGGCAGCAGTAAAATTGCAAATTGTCCCTAGTGTGTAGGATCGTGTTAGTGTACGGGGTGATCCCTGGTCGGCGTGGACTCGGTGGGTTGAAGGGCCTGTTTCCACACTGTATTTCTGAAGTTTAAAGTGTAAAAGAAGAGGGAGATTTGATTAATTAATTAAGGAGAACATCACAGCAGATGACATTACTGAAAGATCGAGGCTATATGGGTGGAGCTAAGAAATAAAAAGCGAATGGTTACCTTGTACTACAGGCCCCCAAATAGTCAGCGGGAATTAGAAGAATAAATATGCCAGGAGATTGCAGACAACTGCAAGACTAATGGGTTTGTCATAGTCTGGGATTTTAACTTTAATACTGTCAAGAACTTTGATGGCGTGGAATTTATCAAGTGTGTTCAGGAAAGTTTCCTTAGGCAATATGTAGAGGGCCCTACAAGGGAGAAGACAAAGCTTGGCCTGCACTTAAGAAATAGGGCAGGGCAAGTGATTGAAGTGTCAACGTGCAAGGGACAACCAGTCTCTCTATGGTTCTAATAGATTTTAAATAGATATGGATAAAGACAGGGCTGGTCCACAAGTGAAAGTTTTAAATTGGGGCAAGGCCAACTTTAATGTTATTAGACAGGAACTTGCTAAACTTGATTGGACTGGGTTGATTGTGGGTAAAGGGATGTTCAGAAAGTAGGATGTTTTTAAAAGTAAGCTATTGAGAGTTCAAAGTCTGCATATTCCTGTTAAGGGCAAGGCAGGTAGAAATAAGGAACACTGGATGATGAGAAAAATTGAGGCTCTGGTCAGGAAGAAGAAGGAGCCATGGGTCAGGTGGGATCAAGTATATCACTGAAGGAGAATGGGGGTTTTCAGGAGCATACTTGAGGATGAAATCAGGAGACCAGAAAAGGAGACCAGACCTCTCTCAGACGGCACCTCCAACATTTAGAAACATAGAAATTAGGTGCAGGAGTAGGCCATTCGGCCCTTTGAGCCTGCACCGCCATTCAATATGATCATGGCTGATTATCCATCTCAGTATCCCGTACCTGCCTTCTCTCCATACCCTCTGATCCCTTTAGCCACAAGGGCCACATCTAACTCCCTCTTAAATATAGCCAAATGAACTGGCCTCAACTACCCTCTGTGGCAGAGAGTTCCAGAGATTCACCACTCTCTGTGTGAAAAAAGTTTTTCTCATCTCGGTTTTAAAGGATTTCCCCCTTATCCTTAAGCTGTGACCCCTTGTCCTGGACTTCCCCAACATGCAGGAACAATCTTCCTGCATCTAGCCTGTCCAACCCCTTAAGAATTTTGTAAGTTTCTATAAGATCCCCTCTCAATCTCCTAAATTCTAGAGAGTATAAACCAAGTCTATCCAGTCTTTCTTCATAAGACAGTCCTGACATCCCAGGAATTTTGTAAGTTTATATAAGATCCCCTCTCAATCTCCTAAATTCTAGAGAGTATAAACCAAGTCTATCCAGTCTTTCTTCATAAGACAGTCTGGTGAACCTTCTCTGCACTCCCTCTATGGCAATAATGTCCTTCCTCAGATTTGGAGACCAAAACTGTACGCAATACTCCAGGTATGGTCTCACCAAGACCCTGTACAACTGCAGTAGAACCTCCCTGCTCCTATACTCAAATTTGCAACAATCTTCCTTGGATTCTACTCTTTGTTTTCTCTAATTCTGCAATTTAAGGCATTCAAATATTTTCTAGCCCGATGAAAGATCACCAACCTGAAATGTTAACTATTTTTTGCCATACAGATTCTGTCTGGCGTAACATAGAGCACAGGTCATAGAAAAGTATTTACAGCACAGGAACATTGCCTTTTGCCCACAATGTCTGTGATAAACATGATGCCGAACTAAACTAATCCCATCTGCCTTCACGTGATCCACACCCCTCCATTCCCTGCATAACCATAGTTGGCGTGGATTCGGTGGGCCCAAGAGCCTGTTTCCAGGATGTGTTTCTAAACTAAACTAATGATTCTTGATTAATTCCAGTCAGGAGGAAAGCTTGTTGTCGGTGAGCTGAGCATTGGTTTTTTTTAATAATCTTTTTATTAGAGGCAGGTACATATCATATTAAAAACATTTCATGTATATCATTCCTACATTACTAATATTATCAATTGATATTAACTCTGCTTCTAGTATTTTTTTTTTATATAGATAAAAAATAAGAAAGAAATAAAAAAAGAAAAAAGTATAATAAAGAAGAATGGAATAATTTACTAAAAATACAACTTTGGAGATAAGTTTGTAAATGATAAAGTATAACTTTTCTTCTGATCCTTAATTCTGAGCATTGTAAGAGATTATTGAGAAGAGGGTTCTGAGGGATGAAAGCCTTGCTCAACACCAATCTACACTGTGTTTGTGCCTGTGTTGGACCCATTAGTTAGGATTGTGGCTTCCATGTCATTGCGTGGCAGACATTGAATTGGCACAAATGTCTGAGGGAGGCAGATAGTATAACCATCTGTCAGGCATTTGAGAATGCAATGACTCCCTATGTCCTTCAGCCAGTTTACTTTTGCCTGTGACACACAAACTTCTCCACTCACTTTCCCATGTGTGGGAGGAAGGAGGATGGATATTATCAGTTAAGTAAACCTTTCGGTATGCAAGTTATGTAGTGACATCATATATGCTGTACCGTCCAGTCCCACAAAAGTTGCTTGAACAATCAACAAACATTGAGGATCAAAGAGAAATGAGATGACGCCAGAAATATAACATTGGTTATTTGTTTTATTTTCAAGACAACGGCACGTTCTGAATTTCTAGCTTAGACGTTCTATAATGCCTCATATAATTTCTTGCTCCTAGAGCAAAATAACATTTTAGTCATAGTGTCATACAGCGCGGAAACAGGCCCTTCCACCCAACTTCCCCACACTAACCAACATGCCCCATCTACACTAATCAAACCTGCCTGCGTATGGCCCATATTCTCCTAGACTTATCCTATACCTGTCCAAATGTCTTTTAAATGTTGTGATAGTACCTGTGTCACTACCTCCTCTGGCAGCTTGTTCCATACACCCATGACTCTTTATGTGAAAAAGTTACCCCTCGGGGCCCCATTAAATCTTGCCCCCCTCACCTACACCTATGTTCTCTGATTTTTGATTTCCATACTCTGGATAAAAGATTCTGTGCATTTACCCTAACTAATCCCCTCATGAACTAAAATAAATCCTCAATTTAACAATGCACTTCCATCCCATTTCTCTTTCCCAATGTTGGAGGATCTTTCCTGAGGGTGAATCCTCAGAAAGCGTTTGGCCCCAATGTTGTAGCTGGCCTTATTCTCAAAAGCTGGATGGAGTTTTCGCGGACATCTTCAATATGAGAACATCACCTGCAAAACTCCTGCAAATACTCTGCATGTTTGGAGTGTACTCATTTAGGTTATGTCCGTTCTTCAAATCCATTCTTGCAATGGGTTATCACTTAATAACTCTCCCTCTCACCGTAACTATCACCTCATAGAGTCATAGAGTGGAAACAGGTCCTTTGGCCCAACTTGCCCACACCGACCAACATGTTGCAACTACACATAAGTCCCACTGGCCCATATCCCTCTAAACCTGTGCTATCAATGTACCTGCCTAACTGATTCTTAAATGTTGCAATAGTCGCAGCCTCAACTACCTCCTCTGGCACAAAAAGCTGGAGTAACTCAGCAGGACAGGCAGCATCTCTGGAGAGAAGGAATAGGTGACGTTTCGGGTCGAGACCCTTCTTCAGACTCGACCCGAAATGTCACCTACCCCTTCGCTCCAGAGATGCTGCCTGTCCCGCTGAGTTACTCCAGGTTTTTAGACAATTGACAATAGGTGCAGGAGTAGGCCATTCGGCCCTTCGAGCGAGCACCACCATTCAATGTGATCATGGCTGATCATCCCCAATCAGTACCCCGTTCCTGCCTTCTCCCCATATCCCCTGACCGCTATTTTTAAGAGCCCTATCTAGCATCCAGAGAACCCACCTCCACTGCCCTCTCTGTGGGAAAAAGTGTTTCCTCGTCTCCGTACTAAATGGCTTACTCCTTATTCTTAAACTGTGGCCCCTGGTTTTGGACTCCCCCAACATCGGGAACATGTTTCCTGCCTCTAGCGTGTCTAAGCCCTTAACAATCTTATATGTTTCAATGAGATACCCTCTCATCCTTCTAAACTCCAGAATGTACAAGCCGTTTTTGCACAAATTTTATTACAACGCAGACCGGAAGTGGTCAAGATGAGAGTTTTAGTAATATATAGATAGAAGAAGATAGATAGATAGATAGATAATGACCAAAACATGGGCAGGTGGAACTAGAGTGGATGGGGCATTGGGGTTGACATGGGCAAGTTGGCTTATCTTGACTTGACAAGTTATGACTTGACTTGTGTAGGCAAAATCAGAAGCTTAAAATATTTTTCTTTTACTTTAGACTTTACTTTAGAGATACAGCGTGGAAACAGACCCTTCAGCCCACTGAGTCCATGCCGACCTGTGAACACCCCGTACACAAACACTGTCCTACATACTAGGGACATTTTACAATTTACAGACACCAAGGATGGTGAATCTGTTTAATTCATTGCCACAGAAGGTTGTGGAGGCCATCAATGGATATTTTTACGGCAGAGATTGATAGATTCTTGATTAGTAAGGATGTCAGGGGTTACGGGGAGAAGGCAGGAGAACTGGGTTGAGATGGAAAGATAGATCAGCCATGATTTTATGGTGGAGTAGACTTGATGGGCCAAATGTTCTAATTCTGCTCCTATAACTTATTAAGTTATGAATTAACCTACAAACCTGCATGTCTTTGGTGTGTGGAAGGAAACCAGATGACACGAAGAAAACCCACGCGGTCACAGGGAGAATGTACAAACTCCATACAGGATCAAACCTGGGTCTCTGGCACGGGAAGGCAACAGCTCTACCACTCTGCCACCCAAAAGGAAAATTCAAGTTGTAAAAGTGTTTTAATTTTGTATTCAAAATTCAGTACATATTCTGTGCCTATGTTTACAAATTAGTTACCACCAGTGCTGTCAGTTATGAAGCCCCGGTCAGAGATACATCAATTCGTGAAAAGGTGACTCAGCTGGTTAGAATTTCAATTACACAAGACTGTTCTTATCCGCATTATACAACTAAAAATTGACCTTTTTTGGCTGGAGTGAAACACAATAGCAGCCATTGTTTCTTCTCACTGCAGTAGTGTGTGTGACCTGGCACTTCTGGGTCTGAGTCATCCTTGTGCCCTGCATGATACAATTGCAGTGATGCGTGGCATAACGTCATTCCCTATGCAAGGCTCATTAGTCATAGGAGTCGTATTAGGCCATTCAGCCCATTGAGTCTACTTCACCATTCAATCATGACTGACCTATCTTTCCCCCTCACCCCATTCTCCTGCCTTTTCCCTTATACCCATGATACCCGTACTAATCAAGAATCTGTCAATTTTGCTTTAAAGATACCCAAAGACAGCCTTCATAGCCATCTGTGGCAAAGAATTCCACAAATTCCTGCTCATCTCCTTTCTTACCTCTTTTTATTCTGAGGCTGTGCTCCTTGCTCCTAGTCTCATCCTCTCCACATCCACTCTATCAAGGCCTTTTATTATTCAGCAAGTTTCAATGAGGTCCCCTCTCATCTAAACTCCAGCGAGTACATGCCCAGTGGCTTCAAACGCTCATCATACGTTAACCCAATCATTCCTGGGATCATTCTCGTAAACCTCCATTGGACCGCTCCAATGCCAGGGCATCCCGCCTTAGATACGGGGCACAAAACTGCTCTCAATATTAAAACTGACCAGTCTGACCTGTGCCTTATAAAGCATCGGCATTGCATTCTTGCTTTTATATTCTAGCCATCTCAAATCGAACGCTAACACAGGGGCCGTGGAGCGTTTTTGAAAGTGGGGGGGCTGAGCAATCACTGATCACCGACCTCGTGTGTGTGTTTGTGTGTGTGGGGGGGATGCCCTGCCCTCACCCAGCGTCCCGGGTTCGTATTCGCAGCCAACAAGTGTGCATCCAGCCTTCACCGCCCCACTGCTGCGGGGGTCACCAAACGTCTCACCTGGCCGACAAGGGGGTCTGGCGCCGGCACGGTACCTGGACGTGGCGCCGACAGACAAGAAGCCGAAGCAAAGAAGTCGAAAGCAAGGAATGGAATGAAAACGAGGCCGAAACGCCAATAAACCGTAAGAGTACGATGACGAAACGCCTACTAACCGAAAGGATGGGACGCCTAAATGCAAACTAACCGAAAGGGCGGGACGCCTAAAAGCCAACGAATCGAAAAGCTGCATAGCGTAAAAGCAAACTTACCAAATGGCCGCTCTGTCAAAACACTACCTACCCGAATGGCAGTGTCGCTTACAAGCCAAAGGAGCGACTACCGCTCAACAGAAACGTCCAATAACGGACATGACATTGCCGGGGGGCGGGACTTGTAGCGATTAGACGGCTGCAAAGGTCAGCATCAGCTGAACTTTTGTCTGATCAAACCCTCCCTATAATATCACCCACATAGACATCACTCCGGTAGACACAAAATGCTGGAGTAACTCAGCGGGACAGCAGCATTTCTGAAGAGAAGCCAGCTGGTGACGTTTCAGGTCGAGACCCTTCCTGTAGGGTGAGTTATTCCAGCATTTTGTGTCTACCTTCGATTTAAGCCTGCATTTGCAGTTCTTTCCTACACATATCATTCCGGCCTGCTTTGGTCTTTAGACTACACCCCTTTAGACATTAGAGATGCAGCGCGGCAACAGGCCCTTCGGCCCACCGAGTCTGCACCAACTAGCGATCACCCCGTACAGTAGCCAAAAAAGTGGGGGGGCTACAGCCCCCCCCCCCAACCCCTCCCAGTTCCACAGCTCATGTAACATTGTGTTCGCCTTCCTCACTACCAATTCAACTTGCAAATTAACCTTTTAGCAATCCTGCACCCGCACTCCCAAGTCCCTTTGCACCTCTGATTTCTGCATGCTCTCCCCATTTAGAAAAAAATCAATGCCTTTATTCCAACTACCAAAATGCATGGCTTCACACTTTGCTATACTGTACTCCATCTGCCATTTCTTTGCCCACTTTCCTAACCTGTTCAAGTCCGTCTGCAGACTCTCTGTTACACTACCTGCCCTTCCACCTATCTTCATATCATCTGCAAACCTAGCCACAAAGTCATTAATTCCATTATCTAAGTAATTAATATACAATATGAATAGTAGCGTACCCAACGCCGACACCTAAGGAACACTGGCAACCATATCCATCGGGTGGCGGTCTCACCAGCAGCTATCCGTCCTTTCACCCTTTCTTTGTTATTTTTAGTATGTCAAAAAGTTTATTTTAAAGGTTTCTTAGTCTTTTTTATGTGGGGGGCGGAGGGGGGGGGGATGATAGGGGGAAACCGTTTCCAGTCACTGGCCTGGACAGAGATGCGTCTTTTCAGAGACTATCAGAGCTTCTTCACCCAACCCCCCCCACGGCCTTCCAACTGGATTGGCGCGGCCTTTCCTGCCGAAGACCGGCCAGAGCTTAAGCAGCATCGCACATGAAACTTAAAACATTTCACACATAATAACAATAAAAACAATCCAGTCCCTGATGAAACAGTATAAATAGTTAAAAGCAGGTTAAATTCTATCGTGTATTGTGTTCTTTTTATTCGTATAACTGTATGGTAATTCAAATCTCACTGTACCAATTGGTGCACGTGATAATAAATATAACGAACTTGAACTTGAACTTGAACCAGAAAACACCCCCTTTATTCCCACTTTTCTGCCATTTAGCCAAACTTCTATCCATGCTGGTATCTTCCCTCTAATATCATGGGCTTTCATCTTGTTTGGCAACCTCATGTGTGGCACCTTATCAAAGGCTGGTAGTTTATCGAAGGGTGTAGTTGGGACATGTACAATAACAACATTCAAAAGACATTTGGACGAACATGGATAGGAAAGGTTTAGAGGTACATGGGCAAAAAGCATGCAAATGGGACTAGCTTAAATGGGGCATCTTGAATTGCATAAATGAGTTGGGCCTAAGGGCCTGTTTCCATGCTGTATGTCTCTATGACTCCATAACAGGAATTATTAGGCACAAATGAGCTGCTGGAGGCATTCAGTGGTCAAGCAGATTCTGTGGAGGGAAATGGACAGTCAACCTATCATGTTGGGGCCCTTCATCTGGACTGGTCCTTAGGCAAGTTATTCCTGACAGTAAAAATGCTCATACCAAATAGAAAAATACCTCTTGTATTTCTGGTTGACAAAAAAATGCTGGAGAAACTCAGTGGGTGAGGCAACATCTATGTAGAGAAGGAATAGGCGATGTTTCAGGTCGAGACCCTTCTTCAGACTGATGTCAGTGGGGGGGGGGGAGTGGGAAAAAGAAAGGAAGAGGCGGAGACAGTAGACTTTGTGGGAGAGCTGGGAAGGGGGAGGGGAAGGAGGGAGAAAGCAAGGGCTATCTAAAATAAGAGAAGTCAATGTTCATACCATTGGGGTGTAAACTACGTAAGCGAAATATGAGGTGCTGTCCCTCCAATTTGCGCTGGGCCTCACTCTGGCAATGGAGGAGGCCCAGGACAGAAAGGTCAGATTGGGAATGGGAGGGGGAGATGAAGTGCTGAGCAACCGGGAGCTCAAGTTGGTCAGTGCGGACTGAGTGGAGGTATTTCTGGCTGTGTATCAACTGCAGAGGAAAGAAAGGTCCTTGACTCATGTAAACAGTACAATATAAGATCCTGATTGGGTCTCCATCTTTCTCCACTTCACATGGCGCCCGGGCTGAAATGGGACACTAAATGATATTTGCCTTACCTTGACTCCAAGGTCACACCTTGGAAAAGATGAAGTCAAATTTACTTTGGCTGAATCAAATTAGATTTATCTGACACTTGGGAGGTGAGTACTAGGCGTTGAAATAACAAATGTCAGTAACTTCTACATAATCAAACATCCCAGAAGGAATACTTGCAAGAAAGTAAAAACATAGGAATGTATAGACATAGTCAATTTTCACCAGTTATTTTAGATCTCAGGTTAGATAATTAAATCATGTGCAATCATCTTCTTGTCTATTTGTTTTAATCTCTTGGGAGACATCAATAAGATTAACTCTGAGCTATCTCTTCTGTATTCGGCAGGATCTTACAGCTTGGGTAAATATAGCACCCTTTATCAGGGCATCCCAAATTGCTTCATAGTCTGTGACTTGCCTTCAAAGTGCAATCAGTATTGTTTTGTAAGCAAATGTGTCCACTAACAGCAAATTATTTGAACAAGCCTGGATTGCTTTGGTGGAATTAATTTAAAGGCAAAAATGTTTGCCAAGACTCTGTGAGAACATTTGGCCCTTCCCTGAAATGAATGATGTAATTTTTATGGCAGGGTGTGGTGGAGATGCCCCTCAAAATAAGGGAAGGGATTCCATGCCAGGGGGCCACATAAGTGGCAAGGGTGGGGGATAAATTTGTGTAATTTGTGTTAGCAGTATTGAATGTATGTATAGCCTTAGAGAATGTCGGATGGAGTTTTGTAAGGATCATGTATTGTATATATTTATTTCTCGAATAAAGTATATTTTGAAATAAAAAAAAATAAAAAATATATATATATTTATTCAGGCCACTCAAAGCAACAGAAAAGAGAAATAGATTCCCAGTTGAACATTTCAAAGAAAGGATGTATAAGTTTCTTACAACTTATAATCTTCATTCTCCATTCTCTGATGGCAGACAGGGTGAAATTCAACTTCAACAGGAATTAAAGGGTAAGATTATAGTGCCATCTGGCAAGAACATTTTTCCTCTGTATCCAGTAGCTCCGCTCTTGCATTCCCTCCCCCTAGTCGCAAAAGGGACTGAGTCCCCCTAGTCTTCATCTTTCACCCCATCAGCCGTTGCATACAGCACATAATCCTCCAACAAATTTGCCACCTCCAACACGAGTCACATCTTCCCATCTCCACCTCTTTCTGTTTTCTGCAGAGACCATTTCCTCCCCAATTCCCTGGTTCACTCATTTCTGCATGACATTTGAGTGATATATCAACCAGAGGGCACAGGTTTAATCTGAGGGGGGAAAGATTTAATAAGAACCTGAGGGCAACTATTTTACACAAAGTGTGGTAGGTATATGGAATGAGCAGCTGAAGGTGGTAGGTGGTACTATCACAATATTTAAGAAACATTTGGACAGGTTCATGGACAGGATCGGCTTGGAAGGATATGGGCCAAATGCAGGCAGGTGAGACTAATATAGATGGGGCATGTTGGTTGGCCTGGGCAAGTCGGGCCGAAGGGCCTGGTTCCACGCTTTATGACTATGACTCTATATGGGGAGTCTACCAGGCACGTGCCGTGAGTAATTACTCAAGGTAAACAGTCAGTCGGCTTTTAAAATAAAATCTTAAACCGCACATGCGCAGATTGTTCTCTCCGTAAAAATAAAAATAAGTAACAATTCAATTTTTCCAAGACTTCTAAATCTCCTTCATTTTTTAATTACTGAATGGGTGGGGGACGGAGGATGAAGACAGGTGGAGAGATGGTGGGAAAAACGGGAGCACACTGGGACAAGTTGAATCAGTTGTCATCTTATTGAATGACAATACTAATTCAAGGGACCAATTGGTGGGAGAGTTCCTTTCACAGCGTGTGGAGAGTCTGTGCCAGGGGTTAAAGATGCGGGGAGGGCAGGAATGTTGAGAAGGAGGGGGTCGGAAATCATGTCAGACTCACAGCTGCCGCAGCGCTCCGGGCACGGACAGCAGAACTGGCCACCACATCCGGGGAGGGAAGCAGCTCGGGTGACTGCGAGCGGCCGCCGGGACCCAACAGCAGAACCGGCTGCCACTTCAGTGCCTTCTGCCGGCCCGCTCACCTCTGGCAGTGCTCTCAGTCTGAACACCTCTCACCTGCTGCTCGCCGGCCTCACTCATATCAGCCGCTTCCCTCAAATCATTAAATTCCGACAACCGAGTAACCTCAATTGGTCCCTTGAGCGCGCTGTCTGAATTTAAGGATTTGTGGGAAGCGGCTGATATGAGTGAGGCCAACGAGCGGCAGGAGAGAAGTTTCTCAGATGGAGAGCACTGCCAGAGGTGAGCGGGGACCGGCAGAAGGGGCTGATCGGTCCTGGCGGCCACTCTCAGCACCCAAGCTACTTCACTCCCTGGCCACAATGCGGTGGCTCCGTGCCCGGAGCGTCTCAAGTGGGTTACTGGCCCCGATCCCCTCCTTCACAACGCTCCTGCCCTCCCCGCAACTTTACCCTGGGCCAGACTCCCCAAACACTGTGAAATGAGCTTCCCCCACCCCGGGAAATACGGTATTTAATAACATAAAGCACCAAGAAATGTACTTACCACATTATTGGTACACAAACTCCATTCTTCACTCTTTGTTTCCTAAGATACTCTTAAAATAATGACAATCCATATTTGAAAAACCTGCCATGTGCAGTAGGGGGGTTGTGGGGGGAGGAGGGTTGTGTGGGCGAGGGGGGGGGGGGTTGTGGGGGAGAGGGGCATGTGGGTGGGGGGGTTGTGGGGGGAGGGGTGTGTGGGCAGGGGAGGATGTGTGGGCGGGGGAGAGGCGTGTGGGCGGGGGAGGGGTGTGTGGGTGGGGGAGGGGTATGTGGGTGGGGGCTTGTGGGGCTGGGGAGAGGGGGGTGTCACGGGGTAGTGGCAGGAGCCAGCGAGGGGGACCAGAGGGGAAGGGGCTGGAGCTGGCAGTGCGATGGGGACTCACAGCGGGCATTGTTTGCTGGTCGTTCTCCTCCGCCGGGATCAGAGTCTCCGCTTTCCGTTTGGCGACATCGGCGACATCTCCGACTCCGCCCTGGGCCGGGCTGCTTCCAGTCCCTTCGAAAATTGTGTCTGGTTGGAGACCTCGGCTGGCCATCCAGAGCGTCCCTTAGCTCCAGTAAAGATGCGATGGCGCAGGAAAGGGTGACAGGAGAAGAGAATAATCCACGCGGTGCTGACTGGCAGGAGAGGAGATCGATCTGCGCACATGTGTTTTTAAAGATTTTTTAAACCTTGTTAACTTTTACAATATGCCATCAATCGGAACGAAACTTGTACTTAGCAGCACAGGAGAACTGTGAGTGAGCTGGCGAAAAATCGTAGCGCTATCGCGTACCGTTTTTGCGCAAATAGAAAAAACGGGCAAGGCGGAAGATAACAAGATCAGAGTTTTAGATAGATAGTATAGATAGATATTATGCAGAATATAATGGTTTCAGGTTCACATACCTTGACTCCATCCTATCCCCCCTGGTCCAATCCCTCCCGACCTATGTCCAAGATACCTCACATGCCCTTCATCGCTTTAATAACCTGATTTCCGGACCCCCACCCTCATCATTACTATTCTAAGGAAAAAGGGTCTTAGCCCGAAACTTCACCTTTTCTCTTGAGATGCTGTCTGATCCGCTGAGACTGCAGCTTTTTGTGTCTATCTTCAATATCTTGCTCAGTGGATTGGCTGGTATTGGAGGTCAGGAATGACAGAAAAAGACACACTGCAGATCAGTTGAGAAATTTAAGATATTTCACACTGATTAAACTCTGTGTTGGCAATATATTTTGCAATGTCGTAATAGAATATACTCGGAAGTGGCCTGACTAGGGTCATTCATAGGGAAAAAAAATTGGAATAAAAAGGGCTGCATCATGGTCTGGTTCGGCAACTTGAATGCCCAGGAATGAAAACGATTGCAAAAAAGTGGTGAACATGCTCCGGTCCATCACAGATACTGACCTCCCCACCATCGAGAGGGATCTACAAAGGTCGCTGCCTCAAAAAGGCAGCCTGCTTCAATAAAAACCCACACAATGCTGGCCATCCTATCATTTCATTCCTGCCATCAGGAAGAAGGCGTAGGAGCCTGAAAACTGCTACGTCCAGGTTCAGGAGTAGCTTCATCCCTACAACCATCAGGCTATTGAACACTACAACCTCCAAATAAGCTCTGAACTACATAGATTTTGAGGCATTATTTTTGTCTTTGCACTATTATTGTTTGATTTGTATTTTATAAACTGATTTTGTTGTTTATTATAGGTAGACTAAAATGCTGGAGAAACTCAGCGGATGAGGCAGCATCTATGGAGCGAAGGAAATAGGCGAAGTTTCGGGTCGAGACCCTTCTTCAGACTGATGTGGGGGTAGGGGGGGTGGGAAGAAGAAAGGAAGAGGCGAAGATAGTGGGCTGTGGGAGAGCTGGGAAGGGGAGGGGAAAGAGGGAGAAAGCAGGGACTACCTGAAATTGGAGAAGTCAATGTTCATACCGCTGGGGTGTAAACTACCCAAGCAAAATATGAGGTGTTGCTCCTCCGATTTACGGTGGGCCTCACTCTGGCCATGGAGGAGGCCCGGGACAGAAAGGTCGGATTCGGAAAGGGAGGGGGAGTTGAAGTGCTGAGCCACCAGGAGATCTGGTTGGTCATTGTGAACCGAGCGGAGGTATTGGGCGAAGCGATCGCCAAGCCTACGCTTGGTCTCACCGATGTAGAGCAGCTGACACCAAGAGCAGCGGATGCAATAGATGAGGTTGGAGGAGGTGCCGGTGAACCTCTGCCACACCTGGAAAGACTGCTTGGGTCCTTGGATGGAGTCAAAGCGTCAAGTGGAGCATTTCTGTGGTTGCAAGGGTAAGTGCCAGGAGAGGGTGTGGTTTGGGTGTGAAGGGACGAATTGACCAGGGAGTTACAGAGGTAGCGGTCTCTGCGGAAAGCTGAAAGGGGAGGAGATGGGAAGATGTATATGGTGTTTACAGAATACTATGTGTAGAAAGGAACTGCAGATGCTGGTTTACACCGAAGATAGACACAAAATGCTGGAGTAACTCAACAGGTCAGGCAACATCTCTGGAGAAAAGGGATAGATTACGTTTTGGGTCCAGACCCTTCTTGAGTCTCACAAAATGTTTACATATCTGTTGCAATGCTGCAAGTAAGGATTGCAGGGCATATAACACTCTTGACTCTTGAGACTCTCCTTCTCATTATCAATTTGGATCTAATTGATTATAGAAGCCAAAAAAGTTGACGTACTTCCTTTATTTTAAATAATGAAAAAAACAGAATTTGCTTTAAAAATGTAATAACTGCAAAACGCACCCAGAATGAATTAGAAGTAAAAAGCAAAAAATCATTAATATCTTAATTAAAATGTCATACACGGTTGTCCAGAGAGTTGTATTGTCATGTGTCCCAGATGGGGCAATGAAATTCTTACTTGCTGCAGCACAACAGAATATGTAAACATAATACAAAACGGAAGATAAAAGTTCAGTGTGTCTTTCGACCATATATACACAAAAATAAAAAACAGATATAGTGCAATAATAATAACAGACTGTTATTGTTCAGAGCTTATTTGATGTTGTGTTTAATAGCCTGATGGCTGTGGGGAAGTAGCTGTTCCTGAACCTGGACGTTACACTTTTCAGGCTCCTGTACCTTCTTCCCGATGGCAACGGTGAGATGAGTGTGCGACCAGGATGGTGTGAGTCTTTGATGATGTTGGCAGCCTTTTTGAGGCAGCGACTGCAATAGATCCCTTCGATGGTGGGTAGGTCAGAGCCGGTGATGGACTGGGCAGTGGTCACAACTTTCTGCAGTCTTTTCCGCTCCTGGACGTTCAAGCTGCCGTCCCAGGCCACGATGCAACCAGTCAGTATGCTCTCTACTGTGCACTGTAGAAGGTCGAGAGAGTCCTCCTTGACATACTTGTCAACTTTCTTGCACTTTGGGCTCACACATGAAAAGGGAGGGCAAATATTACCTGGCATCTAATCTGACAAAAGGTCTGGCCATCTGCCGGGACAAAAGGCATCGTGGCGAGGAGTACCCTTCAAGTCCGATCATTTATTTACAGCCAAGAACCTCCCCTACAAAACATGGAAGGCTGCCCTTGAAATGGTTGGCTGCTACAGAGAAGAGATTGTTTACAGCTCAGATGGAATGCAAGTACTGGACAAAAATTCTGTAGAAAATACAACTGTTTGTTGCTGAAGTATAACGTTAACAATTCTATCGCTGAAGATTCTGTCATCAATGGTCTGTTCCATTGAAATTGCTCTTGAAAGAAAAGTTAATGATTAATCAATTCAGGCTAAGAACACTGTCTCGTGTATTGGAATTTTGCTGCAGTTCAACACAATACATTGTTAGACTGCCAGTTCTAGTCTCACAATTCATGTACAGGCACAGTGGCGCAACTGGTAGACCCTACTGCCTCAGAGTGCCGGAGACGCTGGATTTGATCCTGACATCAGGTTTTGTTTTACGTGGAGTTTGCATGTTCTCCCCGGTGACTGCGTGGGTTTCCTTCAGGTGCTCTGGTTTCCTCCCACTTCCTAAAGACGTGTGGGTTTACAGGTTAATTGACCCCCATGTAAATCGCCCCTAGTGTGCAGGAAGAGGCTGAGAAAATGGGATAACATAGAACTAGTGTGAACGGGTGTTCGATGTGGACTCGGTGGGCCAAAGGACAGTGTCCACTCAGTAACAGACTACATCAATATAAGCACATTTCAGATTACAAATCGGTTCACATTTTGAAGGAATTATCAAACAGAAAACAAGTGTTGTTGCTCACATCCCGTAAAATGTTTTCAAAGCGCCAGGATATCTTGTTCTCGTATATGAGACACGCTTTTTTATTCATGACCTTCTGATTGAAAATCATCAAATAACGAGACACCACATCTCGACTGGCACAAGGTGAAGGACTGTAAACTGTAAAATATTTAAAATAACAGACTTATCAAATTAGGACCTGATGAAATGTCAATCAGCATAGGACGGAGGGACACCAAAATAGAACGTGTAAATATTGTGGGATTACAGGCCTTGCGGTTATCAGGCTATTACTTAGACTCCATACATGCTTCAGTTTTCTTTTTCCCGGTTGAGATGGGTGGCACGGTGGTGCAGTGGTAGAGTTGCTGCCTTACAGCACCAGAGACTCGGGTTCGATCCTGACCTCGGGTGTTGTCTGTGTGGAGTTTGCATATTCTCCCTTGGTGGAAGTTTTCTCAGGGTGCTCTGATTTCCTCTCACACTCCAAAGACATACAGGTTTGTAGGTTGTTTGGCTTCGATAAAGATTATAACTTGTCCCTAGTATGTAGGACAGTGCTAGTGTACGAGGTGATCGCTGGTCGGCGTGGACTCAGTGGGCCAAAGGGCGTGTTTCCGAGCTGTATCTCTAAACTAAACTAAACTAAACTAAACTAAGATGCAGATATCAAAAATGTGCAATTCCACTCTACAGTTGGAGAAGTTACATCCAGAAACCTTAATCCACTGGATTCCTGGCTCAGGAAATATTTATCTTCCTTAAGACACCCTTGAGCGGCTGGGCTTGTATATTCTGGAGTTTAGAAGGATGAGAGGGTATCTTATTGAAACATATAAGATTATTAAGGGTTTGGACACGCTAGTTGGGAGAGTCCAGAACCAGGGGCCACAGTTTAAGAATAAGGAGTAAGCCATTTAGAATGGAGATGAGGAAACAGTTTTTCACACAGAGAGTGGTGAGTCTGTGGAATTCTCTGCCTCAGAGGGTGCTGGAGGCTGGTTCTCTGGATACTTTCAAGAGAGAGATAGATAGGGCTCTTAAAGATAGCGGAGTCTGGGGTTATGGGGAGAAGGCAGGAACGAGGTACTGATTGGGGATGATCTGGGGGGAGGGGAGTCAGTCTCAGTCTACGCCATGACAGAAGGGGGAGGAGTTGTACAGTTTGATAGCCACAAGGAAGAATGATCTCCGGTGGCGTTCTGTGCTGCATCTTGGTGGAACCAGTCTGTTGCTGAAGATGCTCCTCAGGTTGACCAGTGTGTCGTGGAGGGGGTGAGCTGTATTGTCCAGGATGCTCTGCAGTTTGAGGAGCATCCTCCCCTCCAAGACCACCTCCCATGAATCCAACTCCACCCCTAGGACGGATCCAGCCTCCCAGATGAGCTAGTTGATCCTATTGGATATCCTTCGCCCTGCTGCCCCAGCACATGGCAGCAAAGAAGATGGAACTGGCTACCACAGATTGATAGAACATCTGCAGCATCTTACTGCAGACGTTGAAGGAGCGGAGCCTTCTCAACATGTACAGCTGGCTCTGCCCCTTCTTGTACAGGGCTTCAGCTTTCCTGGACCGGTCCAGTTTACTGTCCAGGTACACTCCAAGGTACTTGTAAACTGCACATCCACACCATTGATGGAGACAGGGGACAGGGGTGTTCCTCTTCTCCTAAAGTCCACCACCAACTCTATAGCCTTGTAAATGTTGAGCTGCAGGTGATTCAGCCCACACCACTCAACAAAGTCGTTGACTACACCTCTGTACTCAACTTCCTTCCCCTCACTGATGCAGCCAACAGTTGCAGAGTCATCTGAAAACTTCTGCCGGTTGCAGGAGTTTTTTATGAAGTCCGAGATATAGATGGTAAACATGAAGGCAGCGAGGACTGTCCCTGTGGGGCCCCTGTTTTGATCACCACCATGTCCGAGACATTGTTCTGCAGCCAGGTAAGTGCGGGGTTCGCTAGTTGGCGTGGACTCGGAGAGGACGAAGGGTCTGTTTCCGCGCTGTATCTAAACTAAAAAACTAAAAACATTTTTGTTTATGTGTTGTTTATAATGAACATGAGAACGTAGATTGAAAGAGGAAGACTAAGTAAATGGTTCTGATGTATTAGGTACTATCGCAGCATTTAAGAAACATTTCGACAGGTACATGGATAGGATAGGTTTAGAAGGATATGAGCCAAACACAGGCAGGTGAGACTAGTGTAGATTGGACATGTTGTTGTGGGCAAGTTGGGCCAGAGGGCCTGTTTCCATGCTGTATAACTCTATGATTCCATGTAATTCTTACAGAGGGCATTCAAACCTTTGGAATAGAATTACTTAAGCTTAATGCATGTAATTTGACCAGGTAACCAGATGGTCAATTGGTAGGTAGGCAAAAGAAATGTGCTATACAGGCAAAAGCCTGTAAATTCTTTATCTGAATTTGAAGTCAGATACATTTCTTTCTTTCCTTATTACTTTGTTCCAATGCCTGTTTCTAGTTTCACAGCAGCTGGGTGATAACGAGTTATACCATCAATGAAACTAGTATGACGACTAGGGATGGGAGGGACTGAGAGAGAGGGGATCCTTTTACTTTCTCTGTTCCTTACATGCAGGGTTCAACACACCTTGTTAAAACCTCTTTAAATTCTACTTCATTCAATGTAATATATTGCATAATGTGCCCTGTTCCTAATGCTGTCTCTTTGTCTGGTTACAGATTGGGTGATTGCTTTGCTGAAGATCTTAGTTCACACTGCAAGTGTAACCATGAGCTTCTGGTTGTCTCCAATTTCAATTCTCTGTCCCATGCCCTGGATGGCTGTCACAACGTATTTAGGAACTGATGCTGGTTTAAACCAAAGATAGACCCCAAATGCTGGAGTAACTCAGTGGGACAGGCAGCATTTCTGGAGAGAAGGAATGGGAGACCTTTCGGGTCGAGTCTGAAGAAGGGTCTCAACCCGAAACGACACCCATTCCTTCTCTCCAGAAATGTTGCCTGTCCCACTGAGTTACTCCAGCATTTGTGTCTATCTTCGGTTGTCACAATGTATTCCTTTGAGCAATGTGAGGTGTGGTACCTGTGTTTACTTCACTAGTACCAGCAGTCTTAACCCAAAAATACATTCACAAATCAAAAAAAATGTTGATAACATGATCAGCTCTCCAAACATGGCTGGTTTTTGCACTTTTTTGCTCCAATATAAAGCTCTCTCAAGAAGCTAAATATGTGTAGCCTCGGGCTGGTAATAAGCATAGCCATACAGTATATATCTAAGTAAATAAGTCACATTTGAGTGTGATGTAACTGCCTGTGCAATATAAGTAGATGTACAGTATTTGCCTTCTGTAAAGAGTTAACATATTTTGCAGTTCTTGATGTTTCCTTGAATTGAATTAATTAGTTATCAATCGCTCAAGAAGAATGGCTGACAGACCACTTGCCAATTCAGCTGGTGATAAGGAAAGGCAAAACAACTGATGCATATTGGACCCAGAAAAAAAAATGATGATCTTTGAAGAAGCTCTTTATAAAACCTGCTGAGCATTGGTGGTTTGATGGCACTGAAGACAAAAGCTGACAATTCTTTTCAGAAGGGGGAAGTAGAAACAGTCAAGACATTGAAGGTTTCATTGCAGCATGATAAGTCAGTAATCCTGTATGCAGGGCAGTGGCAATTAACAAAAGCAATGATAGTTAGTTATCCCGTGAGAGGCCGAGTCATTGATATGAAAGAATTAAACACAAGGAAATTGAACAAATTATAATGTTGCCTTGTTCCCTTTTTATACAGGAAAAGGTTCAAAATGGCTGCTTGAGTGTAGCAGGATATATGAGCAATCTAGTAGTGAAGAACTGACAATATATTTCACAGTATATATGGAGAAAGTTTAAATGGTCTTTATTACTAATCATGTTTCAGAGATACAGGGTCTTATTCAAAATGCATCACAAAGAATATTGCCATAAGAGGGGTGGCACAGTTGCGCAGCAGTAGAGTTGCTGCCTTACAGCACCAGACCAGAGTTCGATCCTGACAACGGGTGTTGTTTGTACAAAATTTGTACATTCTCCCTGTGACCACATGAGTTTTCTCTGGGTGCTCCGGTGGACCCACACTCCAGGACCCACACTCCAAAGACATACAGGTTTGTAGGATAATTGTCTTCGGTAAAAAACTTGTCCCAAGAGTGTAGGATAGTGGTAGTGTAAGGGTGATCGCTAGTCGCCGTGGACTGGGTGGGTCGAAGGACTTGTTTCCGCTCTGTATCGCTAAAGACGAAAAACTAAAGAGAGCACCATAAAGTTGTTGCTATTGACAGACATTGGCTCTGAAACCTATTGTTTGTTTATTAATCTGATAGTCCCACCAAAAGCTGAAGCTGATTTATACACCGAAATAGTGTAGAAATTGAAGGATAACATATATTCATAATTATTTGAAGCAGCAGAAAGTTACAAATAGTGAATACAATTTTGCATTAGATCAAGGGTTCCCAACCTGTGCTAAATTTACCCCCAGGGGGCAAATATATTTCCCTAGGGGGGAATTTATCCCCAGGGGGCAAATTTCGCCTACCCAGGGGGTAAATTTGTTGATTCTGGATTTGTTAAAAACAGTATTTTTAAATGTCCCCTTTGTCGGTTGCTTTATTATGGTAGAAGTGGCAACTCAAATTACTGAACAAAACAGGGTTTGGGGTAAATTTACTTTTGAAAAGTTGCCAGGGAGTAAATGGGACGAAAAAGGATGGGAACCTCTACATTAGATGATTCATCTGGGTATTAATACTCTAGTGAATTAATAAATAATGCGTTGTGGAATAGATTGTATTGTGCATGCAGAATCTTACATTAGTCCTGGAAGTTGATTTAGTAGCAGAACAACATTTGCACAGCATTTATCCCAGTCTTGCTAATGGCAGGAAGCAGTAAAATGTCATAGTTTAAATAGAGATGAACATGGAAAGAGCAGAGGATTTTGTTTAGGGTAGAGATATCTACAATTTACATATAGCCAAATGACTTTGACAACAATTACTGTGTTGAAATATACTCATATATAGTGAAGGTTCTTGATGTCAAATAAAATGTATTGCTTTTTATAATAGTCAATGGTTAGAATTGAACAGTCAAGCTAAATGTACAGAGTAACTAATGCTGAGGATAGATACTAAATGCTGGAGTAACTCAGCGGACCAGGCAGCATCTCTGGAGAGAAGGAGTGGGTGACGTTTTGGGTCGACACCCCTCTTCAGACCTTCAGTAACTAATGCTATTTGGGGAGGGTTGAATAAGGAAACGAGATCATTTGGAGAGATATTCAGAGTTTATGTCCTTATTCTGCAAGGCCGCACTTGCAAACAAAAAGATGCTTTAAAGATATTGTAATTACTGACTATCAAAGCATATTTTTAACAAGTCTGGTGTCGATCCAGTACAATCTAAGCTGGTGCAATATTTGCAAAAAAATCAGGTGTAAGAGGAATTAGGCACAAGATGGAGAAGAACGATCTGTACAGATATCAGGGGTTATAGGGGGAAGGCAGCAGAATGAGATTGAGAGGGAAAGATAGATCAGCCATGACTGAATGGCAAAGTAGACCTGTTGGGCCGAATGGCCTAATTCTGTTCCTGTAAACTATGAAATAATGACGAATGGGGTCCTAGCGAAAATGAGACAGCTCATTGGGATTACTGCCTTACAGCGCTAGAGACCGGGTTCAATCCTGACTACAGGTGCTGTCTATACAGAGTTTATACATTCTCCTTGTGATTGTGTGAGTTTTATCTGGGTGCTCCTGTTTCCTCCCACACTCCAATGACCTACAGGTTTGTAGGTTAATTGGCTTCTGTAAAATATGGCAAATTGTCCATAGTGTGTAGGATAGTGTTAGTGTACGGCCTGTTTCCATGCTGTATCTCTAAATTCCAGTCATTGTATCACACAAAGCTCATAATGCAGGTAAATCATATGGCAACCATAAAGTGATCCTTCTATGGCTGCTCTGGAATATAACTATGTAATTGGCTTTTAGTCTTCCAAACATAAATGCTGGACAATCTGCAATATGATGATTCTGACGTACAGTACATATCAAGAATGCACTTTTTAGCTTGAATTTATGGACGACAACTTTTCAGTCAAACTGAACACCAAAGATTGCTCTTCTGAAACTCTTCTGTGAGCAAACTCTCAAAGATTGCATTGATTAAGATACAGTAAGTATTGAAATGTGGATAATGCAACAATTTTATAATTGAAGATTTAAATTGTCATTTGATTTATAATGTCTCAAGAGAGGATATACAATGAATACCTCCAGACCAGAGAAAACAATATAGTGAATTACATGTACAACATACTGACAATGTACTGTACGTATGGAAGTTATTGTCAGAGCTTAGTTTGCTGGACAGGTATATTGGATTTACTGTCAATATATATATATAATGTGTCTAAAAGCTAAATCAATGCAACTCATTGGAAATAGGCAAAGGGAAGTAGTTGGAGCAATATAAGGAAGTGAGATCATTAAGAGCAACAAGCACAATGTGCTGAAGTGGGATATCGGTGAGATATTTAGCTGAGATGGCAAGGAAACAGGCCCTTCAGCCCGAGTCCATGCCGACCATTAAACACCCGTAGACTAGTTCCAGATTATCCCATTTTTGCATATTACACACTGGCGGCAATTTACAGAAGCCAATTTACCTACAACCCTACTGTGCAATGTTGGAGGAAACCGAAGCACCGGGAGAAAATCACAGGGAGAATGTGTAAACTCTGCATAGACAGCACCTGTAATCAGGATTGAACTTGGGTCTTTGGCGATGTGAGGCAGCAGTTCTACCGCTGCGCCACCGTGCCGCTCATATTTCGAGATATTGCATGTTTACCACATAAATATCAACGTTCAAATCGGAGGAAAGGACAGAAATATCCGTGCTGTCCATGTGCTTGCAGTTAGAAACGAACGAGAAAATATTGGAAAAATATATAATGAATTTATTCCAGAAGTAGACATACAGTAGACCAATCATTGAAGAGGAAACACAGTCAGTGGTGAATTAAAGTTAGACACAAAGAGCTGGAGTAACTCAGCGACTCAGGCAGCATCTCTGGAGAGAAGGAATGGGTGACGTTTCAAATTGAGACCCTTCTTCAGACTCGACCCGAAACGTCACCCATTCCTTCTCTCCAGAGATGCTGCCTATCGCTGAGTTACTCCAGATTTTTGTGTCTATCTTTGGTTTAAATCAGCATCTGCAGTTCCTTCCTACACAGTGGTGAATTAAGTCAGGATGTCACACATTCTTCAGATCAAGAAAAAAATCAACATCTACGAAGCCGGAAACCCAAACACAATTAAGATGGTCAAACTTCAGAAAATGACAGTCAACAAACTGAACCTATAATTGTTGCACACATGTGAAATGATACGATACTATTAAACTTTATTCATCCCCGGATGGAAGTTGGTCTGCCAACATTCACAACACACAAGGCATATAAAACTTGAAATTAAAAGTGCAAAAAAAAAGCTTACGGAAAAAGTAGAACATTATGTTCGTATACAAATTTGTAAAAGTTATTATACATGTGACAGTATGATGTAATTGTATGTATGATATTGTAAGCACATATGGCATTTATTAGGAATGTTCAAAATGTTACCACATTTTGTAAAGATTGTGGTGTCTCTTTAAATTCTTATTTCCTCATCAGCTCTACAAAAGACCACAATCATCTTTAGAAAATTAACTGCATTATTCTATTCTTCACAATTTTCTTCCAAGTATATATTCTTGGTGACTCTTGTCATCCCTTTTACAGCTTCTTCTGGCAGCTCGCTCCAGATATGTTTAGGGATTTAAAGTAAGAGAACATAGATATGATTAAATGTGAGTCAGGAAGCAAGGGGAACATTTTTTACCCAAAAGGATGTGGAATGCATAACTGCAGTTAGTGATTGCAGCAGATTGTCAACATTTAAGAATAGATTAGATAGGAGCTGAAGGATAAAAGGATATTGTTGCATGGGATTAGGATCACTACCGATATGAAGGATAAACAGCAGCACAGACTTTGTTGAGGTGAACTTCCTGTTTCTATGTTGTAATTTCTGAGTCATTCAGCAAACAAAAAATTGCATTTACATTACATCATTAACATTATGATACATCTTAAAGTACATCACCAGAGTATAATTATTACACAATATTATATTACACAATAAATAATTTCTTGCTGAGCATTATAGAGCAATCTTTCATTCTTGGCCTTGAGAATTAAACATTATTTTATTTTAAATCACTCATTTAGCTGTTTAAAAAAAAAATCAAAAATAAACTCTATTCATAATAAAACAATCAGAGTGCAAAGCTGTTTACATTATGTAGATCAGTCTAAACATTTAGTGTTGCTCGTTCTACACATAGTGTTAGCACCTCTATTTTAGTACATAGCGCCATAGCCACTCATGAGGCACCCTGGTGATATATCCTTTCGTTGTTTGAACAGCAGCTCCTCAATGCCCAGTAGAATGAGGACCCCAGAATGCTCCTTCCCCACAGAGCATTTACATTGGCTGAACCAAGCCTTAAGGGCCTGTCCCACCAGCATGCGATTGCATGCGTCTAGCGCGACCAAACGTGGTCGCTTGAGGCGTACGGCAGCGCGGGGCCGGTCCCACTTCAAAGCGCGGAGGCGTATGGAGTTGTGCGGGGTTGGTCCCGACATCGCGCGGGGCTCCGAAAATCCTGCAGTCCGAAAATTCCGCGCGCCAACGGCCTGTCGGCCCACAGGCGCATTGAGGGCGTACGCAGCATCTTGACGGCGTACGACTAGCGCGTGGTGTTGCGCGATGATGTCACCGCCCGGCGTGCTGTTGCGTGATGACGTCACCGCCCGACACCGTGCGACGTCCAAATTCAGTCGGCCCACCTCCGGCCCAGCTGATTGGTGAGTATGATGTCGGGACCAGCCCCGCACAACTCCATACTCCATACGCCTCCGCGGTTCGAATTGGGACCGGCCCCGCGCGGCCCTACGCCTCAAGCTACCACGTTTGGTCGCACTAGACGCATGCAATCGCATGCTGGTGGGACAGGACCTTTAATTCATCCCTCAGCACATATTCTAGCAGTCTGCAAAGCATTCCCTTATGAGCATCTCGCTGTGCTGACAAGCCAACAGGTTTCGGACAGACCCAAGCGTGTCCTTCACCGTGTTGGTTATCTTCCAACATGACTCGCCGATGTCCATCTCTACAGGTATAATTGGGTACA
This sequence comes from Amblyraja radiata, assembly GCF_010909765.2. Lineage (NCBI taxonomy): Eukaryota > Metazoa > Chordata > Chondrichthyes > Rajiformes > Rajidae > Amblyraja > Amblyraja radiata. Next base: position 60,414,080 of record NC_045959.1, read on the forward strand.
GTCCGTATTTCATAGCCCTTTGTTACGCTGATGCTCGGGATGAATCAGGACACAGACCATTGCATCCTTCTGCAGACCGTTTAGGCAAATCCACAGTCTGCAAAGAAATAGGTGACCATCTTCACTCCATCACAGTTATTTCAAGGACAATGTGTTTTGGGAGTGATATACGGTCAAATACGGTCTTGGTAGTTGTTGGTAAATTCTGATACATGATTTGCAATGGTTGCTCAGGGAACTAACCCTGCGGTATCCATCAAGTCTATGTTCTGCACTGTTGGATCTCTGGTCGATCTCTCTTCCCTGCTGTACTCACTCTATACTCATGACTGCGTAGCCAGTCACAGTGCGAACTCCAACATCAAGTTCGCTGACGACACCACTGTTGTGGGACGTATCACTGATGGGGATGAGTCAGAGTATAGAAGAGAGATCGAGCAACTGTCCATATGGTGCCAGCGCAATAACCTGGCCCTCAACACCAGCAAAACCAAGGAACTGATTGTGGACTTTGGAAGGAGTAGGAGGGGGACCCACAGCCCCATTTATATCAACGGATCGATGGTTGAAAGGATCAAGAGCTTCAAACTCCTGGGCGTGCACATCTCTGAAGATCTTTCCTGGTCCGAGAACACTAATGCAATTATCAAGAAAGCTCATCAGCGCCTCTACTTCCTGAGAAGATTACGGAGAGTCGGTTTGTCAAGGAGGACGCTCTCTAACTTCTACAGGGGCACAGTAGGGAGCATGCTGACCGGTTGCATCGTGGCTTGGTTCGGCAATTTGAGCGCCCTGGAGAGGAAAAGACTACAAAAAGTAGTAAACACTGCCCAGTCCATCATCGGCTCCGACCTTCCTTCCATCGAGGGGATTTATCGCAGTCACTGCCTCAAAAAGGCTGGCAGTATCATCAAAGACCCACACCATCCTGGCCACACACTCATCTCCCTGCTACCTTCAGGTCGAAGGTGAAGGAGCCTGAAGACTGCAACAACCAGGTTCAGGAATAGCTACTTCCCCACAGCCATCAGGCTATTAAACCTGGCTCGGACAAAACTCTGATTATTAATAACCCATTATCTGTTATTTGCACTTTATCAGTTTATTTATTCATGTGTGTATATATTTATATTATGGTATATGGACACACTTATCTGTTTTGTAGTAAATGCCTACTATGTTCTGTGTGCTGAAGCAAAGCAAGAATTTCATTGTCCTATCAGGGACACATGAAAATAAACTCACTTGAACTTGAACTTGGTCAATGATGTTTTGAAGAACTTTTCCACAAATAATAGATGGTGCGGCAAGGTCCGTCTGACTGGTATACTGAATGGTAAAAGGGTTAGATGCATCCTTTGCAATATCAGACATGTTTAACCTCAGCAAGTACCTGCACTTGGTGCATGCTTATTGCTTACTAGGGTGCCTTTACCTCCTCCCCCATCTCCATCCAAAGACCCCAGCAGTCCTTCCAGATGCGACAGAGGTTCACGTGCACCTCCTCTAACCTCATCTACTGCATCCAGTGTTCCTGATGTGGCCTCCTTTGTATTAGGGAGGAGATGTAATTGGAGACCATGCGTAGTCTTGGCAACTGTTTTGCTGAACACTTGCCTGCTGGGTCCCCGGTAGCTAACTCCTCCTCCAATTCTCTTACTGACCTGGGCCTCCTCCATTGGCAGGAGGAACACCGCCTTATATTCCGCTTGGGCAGCTTACATCCCAACGATATGACCATTGAATTCTCAAATTTTAGGTAACTACATAACCCCCCCCCTTGCCCTCCCCCCCAGTGCCCCACCTGGAGTTGCACCTATTTCTCCCCTCTCGCTCCCCTTCTACTGACACTCCTTTCTGTAGCATCCGTCTTCCATCTCTGGTCTTTGTCCAACCATCTGCCGATCAAAAGACTCTCTTCACCTCAGGCACGTGCCGTGAGTAATTACTCAAGGTAGGCAGTCAGTCGGCTTAAAAAAAAAGTCAAACTGCGCATGCACAGATTGTTCTCTCTGTAAAATTAAAAATTAAAAAGAGTGTAACAATTCAATTTGCCCAAGGCTTCCAAGTCTCCTTTATTCCGAATTACTGAATGGGTGGGGTGAAGGGTGATGGTAGGTGGAGAGACGGTGGGAAAAACGGGAGTACAGGGAAAAGTTGAATCAGTTGTCATCTAATTGAATGACAACACTTGTTCAAGGGACCAATTGGGGGGAGAGTTCCTTTCACAGCGTGTGGAGAGTCTGTGCCAGGGGTAAAGTTGCGGGGAGGGCAGGAGTGTTGAGAAGGATGGGGTCGGGAATAATGCCAATAACTTACTCACCGATGCCGCAGCGCTCCGGGCGCTACCGCATTGTAGCCAGGGATAGAAGCAGCTCGGGTAGCTGCGAGCGGCCGCCGGGACCCGACCTACAGAACTGGCCGCCACTTCAGCGCCTTCTGCCGGCCCGCTCACCTCTGGCAGTGTTCTCCGTCTGAACATCTCTCACCTGCCGCTCGCCGACCTCGCTCATGTCAGCCACTTCCCGCAAACCTTTAAATTCCCACAGCCGAGTAAACTCAATCGCGCTGTCGGAATTGAAGGATTTGTGGGAAGCAGCTGACATGAGTGAGGCCAGCGAGCGGCAGGAGAGAGATTTTTAGACGGAGAGCTGCCATATTTGATATTTCAAATCCATATTTGAAACCCCCCGCCAAGAAACCAGCGCTGCGCATGCGTAGTAGGCTGCTGCGCATGCGCAGTGCTGCAAAGGCAGAATTTCAGCTGCCTTCAGCCCCGCTTGAAATTGACGGCTCGAAGCAGCGCTGACGGCACGTGGGCTGCACAGACCTTCAAGAGTTACAAGTGCTGTGGATGAAAGGTACGGAAAATTATGTAGGTATGTTACAAAACTTACCTTCAGTGGCCCTGCAGTTCTGCCACTGGCCATGTGCGCGACTTTGGCGCCTTTGAGAGGGGGGCGGGATTAAAATGCCGTTTTCCCCTGCCTGTCGGAGTCGATCTTTCTCAGCCTGTTCAGTTGCTGCAGAAAAATCGCTCCGACATCCGTTCTCTGAAGTTTTTTAAAAACATCGCTGGACAATTTAAGGGCTGGAGTAAAATAAAAATCGACTTCTAATGCCGTCAACGCCGACAACGGGACGGATCTCCCGTACGGGACAAATAAAGGTAAGCCGTTCATTTTACATATAAACTTGCTTCTTAGGACTACTTTAATCCAAATTTTACGTTGCGAAAAGTTGATTTAGGCCCCATACGAACCGGCAGTGTTTTTTCTGCCGATATGGGGTTTAAATTCACCGCAAACCGCAACGTTCCAAATGATCGCGTTCCACAAAATCCCACTCGTAAGATGATTTAAATGGCCATTAATTTACGGGAATTAAACACTAAATTCCTTCCATTTGGCCTATAAATTCATGACAATGAGATCTAAAAATCATGTTATATTGTGAATTCTTGTGTGAATGTTATTTGGACACTTAGGCTATTTAAAAATGTTAACCTTTTCTTAAGAAATGGATAGATGTTTAGATCTAGTAATTGAATTTTGTAATTAGCTACAATTAGGTAATTAACTAATTATATGCTTTAATTTCAGGTCATCCAAGTAAGATTGTTTCATATTTGTTTCAGAATGCTTCAATCTACAATCACTGAAAATTTCATTCAGTTCTCTTAATTTTTAAGAAAGTTATGGGATTTGACTGTCCTCGATCACAGCTTTTGGTTTAAGTCAATGGAAAAGCAACAAGGAACAAGATGCTAATTTACTTTCTTTAGTGCCATCTAGTGCCAGAAATATGACGTACAAGTTATAGTAAGGGTCTCCATATTATTACTGGATATTATTAATATCTCATGAAAAACTTCCCATTATCAGGCTTCTGAACAGCCCTTCCATATGCTAGGGTACTGTCTGATCAACCTCTACATCATTGCGGATATTGGACTTTGTCTAAGGAACTGATGCACTTCGATGCTGAGAAGTAGATTCTGCACTCAGTACCTTCCCCTGTGCAGTATTTGATTGTATTTATGTACAGTATTACCTGATCTGATTGGATAGCATGCAAAATAAAAGCTTTTCACTGTACCTTGGTACATATGACAATAATAAACCTAAATGCAAATCTGAGCTGGAACGGTTACGAAATACTTTCAAAAACATTCACAAACCTACCAACCAAATCCCGCACTGTACAACCTGCCCTCATATCACGATTCAAATTAATTATCACAAGGGCCAATTAAGGTACAGTGAAATTTGAGTTACACCATACTAAGTAAAAAAGCAAAAATACACACAGCACATAAAATAAAGTTTAACATAAACATCCTCCACAGCGGAATCAACATCTCTCACTGTGATGGAAGGCAATAAAGCTCAGCCATCTTCGCGACACTACAAAGCTATGCCTGCCTCTTTGTAAGGTATGTCGAACAATCCTTGTTCGAGTCGTACCGTGACCCTATCCCCGAACTCTACCTCCGCTACATCAACGACAGTATTGGTGCTACCTCCTGCACTCATGCAGGACTCACTAACTTCATCCATTTCTCCACTAATTTCCATCTGGCACACAAATTCACCTGGACCATTTCCAACATCTCCCTACCGTTTCTAGACCTCACTATCTCCATCGCAGGGGATAGACTACTGACCGACATCAACTACAAACCCACTGACTCCCATGGCTATCTGGACTACACTTCTTCCTACCCTGTTTCCTGTAAGGACTCTATCCCCATCTCCCAATTCCTCTGTCTACGTCGCATCTGCTCCCAGGATGAGGTGTTCCAAACCAGGGCATCGGAAATGTCCTCATTCTTTAGGAAACAAGGGTTCCCCTCTTCGACTATAGATGAGGCTCTCACCAGGGTCTCTTCTATATCCCGTAGCTCTGCTCTCACTCCCCATCCCCCCACTCGTATCAAGGGCAGAGTCCCCCTTGTCCTCACCTTCCACCCTACCAGCTGTCACATACAACAGATAACCTCCGACATTTTCGCCACCTCCAATGAGATCCCACCACTGGACACATCTTCCCATCTCCTCCCCTTTCGACTTTCCGCAGAGATCGCTCCTTCCGTAACTCCCTGATCAATTTGTCCCTTCCCACCCAAACCACCCCCTCCCCTGGTACTTTCCCTTGCAACCGCAGGAAATGCTACACTTGTCACTTTACCTCCCCCCTTGACTCCATCCAAGGACCTAAGCAGTTTTTCCAGGTGCGGCAGAGGTTCACCTGCACATCCTCCAACCTCATCTATTGCATCCACTGCTCTCGGTGTCAGCTGCTCTACATTGGTGAGACCAAGCGTAGGCTTGGCGATCGCTTCGTCCAACACCTCGCTCATTTCGCAGTAACCAACCTGATCTCCCGGTGGCTCAGCACTTCAACTCCCCCTCATATTCCGAATCCGACCTTTCTGTCCTGGGCCTCCTCCATGGCCAGAGTGAGTCCCACCGCAAATTGGAGGAGCAGCACCTCATATTTCACTTGGGTAGTTTACACCCCAGCGGTATGAACATTGACTTCTCCAATTTCAGGTAGTCCTTGCTTTCTCCCTCTTTCCCCTCCCCAGCTCCCCAGTACGGAGGACGTCAGAAGGGCACTCTGCAGGGTTAACCCCAGGAAGGCTGCTGGCCCAGATGGCATCCCAGGGAGAGTATTGCGGGACTGTGCAGACCAGTTAGCGGAGGTTTTTAGCGACATCTTTAACCTCTCTCTGTCAACGTGCACTGTCCCTAAATGCTTCAAGACTGCTACCATCGTGCCTGTACCCAAAAAAACATCTATTACCAGCTTGAATGACTATAGACCTGTTGCTCTCACTTCAACGGTGATGAAGTGTTTTGAACGGCTGGTCCTGGCCCACATTAAGTCCTCACTCCCATCCACCCTGGATCAGCATCAGTTTGCATATAGAGCTAATAGGTCAACGGAGGATGCCATCAACATAGCTCTACATTCTGCACTGACACATCTGGAGCGCCCTGGCTCATATGTGAGGATGTTATTTGTAGATTTTAGTTCTGCATTTAATATCATCATCCCCAGCAGAATGGTGGACAAACTGTCTGATCTGGGTGTTAATGCAAGCACATGCGGATGGATTAAGGACTTTTTAACAGACCGCTCACAGACTGTCAGGATGGGGTCCAATTACTCCCCAGTCCTGACGCTCAGCCCAGGTGCGCCACAAGGTTGTGTGCTGAGTCCCATCTTGTATACAATATACACTTATGATTGTACACCAACACACAGTACAAACAGGATCATCAAGTTTGCGGACGACACGACTGTGGTGGGACTGATAAACAACAACGACGAGTCTGCCTACAGAGATGAAGTCCAAAAACTGACTGTCTGGTGTACCAAAAACAACCTGGTACTCAACCCATCAAAGACAAAAGAACTGGTCGTTGACTTCAGGAGGAAGAGGAGAGAGGAACCTGCTCCTTTATACATCAAAGGAGACATGGTGGAGAGAGTCACTGGTTTTAAGTTCCTGGGAATAAACATCTCCCAGGACCTCAAATGGCAAATGAACACCGTCACTCTCATGAAGAAGTCACAGCAGCGGCTGTATTTCCTGAGGTCTCTGCGGAGAGCAAACGTCTCACAGCCGCTGCTGCTGTCCTGCTATCGATGCGCCGTGGAAAGTATCCTCTCCTATGGCATCCTGGTGTGGTTTGCTAGCTGCACTGTGGCTGAGAGGAGGGCACTGCAGAGAGTTATAAAAACTGCACAGAGCATTACAAACGCTCAACTGCCCTCCTCCGGGCCACAAACATCAAGGACACATCCCACCCTGCCAACCACCTTTTCACTCTGCTACCCTCTGGGAGGCGATTCAGGTCTCTGAAGGCTCGCAGACTAAAAAATAGTTTCTACCCATGTGCGATAAAAGAGCTTAATTCCAACAGAGAATACTGGGGAAGCAAAATGTAATTCCAAGAAATGCAACATTCTTTTAAAATTATTTTTAAATACTTATTTATTATTTTTACTAATAAGTGTACATATGTCAATGGTTGTCGTGTTTGTATTTTTTAACCGGAGGAGATGCAATGGAATTTCGTTGCACAGTATTGTGCAATGACAATAAACGTATTCATTCATTCATTCATTCATTCACAGCCTCTTCCTTTCTTCTTCCCGTCCCCCCCTACCCCCACATCAGTCTGAAGAAGGGTCTCGACCCAAAACTTCACATATTCCTTCGCTCCATAGATGCTGCCTCACCCGCTGAGTTTCTCCAGCATTTTTTTCTACCTTCGATTTTTCCAGTTCTTTATCTCAAACACCCATCAAAACAAATTAATTCGCATTTGTGTAAAATTCTATCTTTGGACAGTTGATCCTACTGGTACCCTGTGTACATTTAGAGCATGAATCTGCCTAGTGAACGCTCATAGCCTATTTAACCCGAGACACTAATGTTCATGATCCCGTTTTCATGGACACAATTTTCAAGTACTGCCCAAGAAGGAGCAGTTGCTTTCGGGATGGTACAGAGAATTAAGCACATATGTTGGGAGATGCACAGAAGCCCAGGATAAATAGCAGAAATGGTATCCCATCTCCCAAGCCAGCAATCAACAATGTAAACCACTTCTTGTTCCATCTGTAAACCCGGCAGACTGCACGCACCTTGTTAACCTATTTTGTAGCACCCCAACAAGCTAATTTGATTTAGATAAATTAATTTTGCATTATTGGAATCAAACATAGATTGCAACATCAGGCTACATCTTTGCACATTCATCTACCTGAAAAACTGTGTAAAAGTGGGCAGTCTCGGTGGCGCACCGGTAAGAGTTGCTGCCTTACAGCGAAAGCAACGCCAGAGACTCGTGCTCGATCCCGATTACGGGTGCTGTCTGTACGGAGTTTGTACGTTCTCTCCGTGACCTGCGTGGGGTTTCTCCGAGATCTGCGGTTTCCTCCCACATTCCAAAGACGTACAGGTTTGTAAGTTAATTGGCTTGGTAAATGTAAAAATTGTCCCTAGTGGGTGTAGGATAATATTAATATGCGGGGATGGCTGGTCGGCGCAGACCCGGTGGGCCAAAGGGCCTGTTTTTTTTTTGCTGTATCTCTAAACTAAATTGCATTTATAGCATAAAATAGGAATTTAATAAAACGTTGCCCACCTTCTCAGGCAATCCTTGGAATTCGCCTCTACTCTGGTTCTATGGGATTTGAGACGATCGATGAAGCCAACGTGGAACTGGCACATTACCCCCACATTTAGGGCAAAAAAGAACTGAAAGGTCAGGTGGCCAAGTAGCTTGGGTGGTGTTGTGCTCCAATTACTATTTACCTTTGGGTTTCATTCCTCTCACAATTTATGTAATCCCCATCCCAAACGTTGCTTCGCTTCTTAAGAGTAGTCATGCTCCACAAATTCCCAGTAGTTCATAGAAATGAAGCACTCCCCCCACCCCTTCCCTGAAAGGCAGTGCTGAGAACACCCTTGAATCTCTCCTTCCACTTGCATTCTCAGTGCAATAGAGCTTGAAACAGGGCATCTATTACAGCAGTTTCTTGTCAACCATGCAAATGTTAAGGTCTGCAGCTCCATCACTGTGCCATTCAAGTATGCTCTGCTGGTCTTGACATACAGTGTAGCCACTTTGTACAATCCCTGCACTTGGTTATTTTATATGGTGCTCTCACTAGTCCTTTGCACCTCTGATGAACTGAGGGAGGGTGGGCGGGGCAGGGGGGTGTCAAATAGCCTTCAGCGTTGTACTTCCTTGGTTTTCATCAGAATGAACTAGAGGAACTAAAACCAATTTCTCACCAGTGTGGTCCCCCCCACCCACCCACCCTCTGAATCAACATATAATGCATGACGGTGGCAGTGAGTCATCTTCTAGCTGGTGAAATCATGGCAGAGAATGTAATCCCAGCCCTGCACAACAGCACTTCAATCCAGCAAATGAAATCTAGCCTTTTCATTACAACAGCATAATATCCAGTTTGTTGGAAAGTTTGCAAGTAATACTGCTTCCATGCTTCATCGCAGTAGAACTAATAGGTTTGAGAATTGCTAGCAGAAAAACTTGAATGCACTGTTTTTATAACCTACAAACTAAGATACTGCAAAAAGCTGTTATCCCCCTAATTTTTCACTGTCCAATGAAATAGCTTGCGGCATAAATATTGCTGCAAATATTAAAAGGCCACGCCCACATTTTGTACGTCATTTTAATATTTATTGCACCCCAACTCTGTTCTAAAATAGAGCAAACAAATTTAGTTTGTGATTATTTTAATTCTAACATCAAACGTCAGAATTTTAAAATGATCTACAACCAAAATCTTCTTAACTTTTCAGATTGAGAATTATCATCAGAATTACCCGATTTATATTTTTCAGACTCTTTTCAACCCTCCAGCCTTTATTTTTTATATAATCTGCACGTGGGCATTGCTTGGCATATTTGTAAGCTTTCGGAAGCATCTTAGTTTTGCTCTCCAGAATGTCACATTTCTGCAGGAGCATAGCTACAGATCAAATCAAAAATGTACAATTGTTTTGCTGATGTCCACTTAGACAGCATAAAATACAAATGGAATGTGATTCTGCTATTCCATCACTATTTACACACCTTTCCTGATAAATCATTGTGTTGTACTTGGTGAAAATATAAAAAGTGCAGTCACATGAATTGGTGACATAATTCAAAAATGATTCAATGGCTTAAAATTAAAATAAAAACGTATGAGAAAGCAGTAGTCAATTTGTGTCAATTCAGGCTCCTGTCATGTTCCAAGATTAGCAATGAGCAACCTCATCAGTCTTATGCTTTCAAATTATTTTTTTCGGCACCTCTCCAATTCCTCCTTGAAAACCATGTTTAGAGGCAATCAGTTCCCGGTCATAATTACCGTGCAAGGACTTGTGGCTTTGCATTACCAGTGCTTGCCAGTGGAATCAATTGTGACATTTATCACATCCTGGCTGAGGTCAAGCCAATCCCACATAATTTAGAAATGTGAGTGTTAACTGTGTTGGCTCATCACATACATTTACACCAAAGACGTCAATGTTCGGAGAAAAGCAGAAATACACCAAATATATGCCCATGCCTTCTTTCACCTGGATGGTATTTTGTTTAAAGGCAGACTCCAACTTTTAAGGCTATCACAAATTAAATAATTTAAACTCACATTTAGTACTTTTTCTCTTTTATTTTCAAGTCAGACTTTCAACAACAAGGACACTCAAAACTGAACTGGAAGTACAATCAAGAATAAGGCAGAACAGTTCCACACCAATCTGCAGTCACTCAGGACACTTGGTGCTACTTAAGATAGAACAGAAAAAATGAACAGAAAAAAATGAATACAATCTAAACATTCAATTGAAGTATTGTCCTTTGGATAAATTTTTCATAATACCAAGAGATATAGTTACCACTCTTTATACCCTTTACAGTAATTAACAATTGCAAAATACCAGACTGATTAGATGAATATTTTTCAGCAAATTTAGCTTCAAGAATAAACATCCAAACAAAAAGACAATTCGTATTCAAACTTGCATATTGAGTGCTATCACCACGATCTCCAGTACAAAAGCAGTCCTCTTATTACGTTAGCCCAAGAGTAATTATTTTTAAACTGAACATTTGGATCAGATTATATACTGAGTGTGGTACATTTTTCCTTCCTATTGTACTGCAAGCCACACATTAAGATGGCAATTTAAAAAGATTTTAGTTTAAAAAACAAACTGTATCAGGAATTCAGACAAGGCATTACATTTGTGATCTATTTCTATACTTTGTTCCCTGCCACTTATTTTGCACTTACTCCAAATATGTGCAAAGTGTGCCAACATGACTGGAAAAATATAAATATGAAAAAAGCAGTATTTTGGAAAGCATGCAATATGTTCCAATAGTTGTACATTTTGCCAAGTAAAAGAAAGAAAAGGAGGATTACATTTCTTTAGTCATCTTTGTCCTTCGCACCATGTTTAAGTATGCGGGTAAACTCAATATAGTTGAAGTTGCTCTTGCTATCTATTGGTGCTTCACGGAAAAGTTCATCAACTTCGTCTTCAGTAAACCGATCCCCCATTGTTGTCAGCAGATCTCGCAAGTAGTCTTCCTGGATATAGCCTGTAAAAAGAAAGTTGCAGAAATAAAAATCAAATTAGTTTCTTTTTACCCCTCAGAACACCATTAGCAGAATAACTTGCAAACGGTGCCCAAAAGCTACTAACCTCAGATGCAACGTTGAGTACATAAAGGATCAGGATCTTCAAAAAGGAGAAAGTAAAAAACCTGACTGCATTCAAATTGTTTTGGATTGTACATTATAAAACCATTGAACTTTGTAAAGTTTGGATATAGGAAACTGCACTAAATCTACACCCATTTCTTCTTCCCTATGTAGATATTAAAAAGGGGTGGCGCAAAATAATATCTAGTGTCCGAGGAAATTATGAAAGGAAAATACAAAAGTTTACCTCGTATTTACTATGACATTCGTAACCTTCCCATATTTTAGACATCTCCCTCACCTTCCACCAAAGCAAAATCCGTTTTGCCTGTATTGTTCCAAGAACAACATTTTTTCCCATACTTGCTCCAATGGGTTATTCTGAATACAAAGTCAGCTGGTGACGTTTGAAATCACATCAAAATTCTGACCTCTGCATTATATTTTGACAGTTCTGTACTCAGTGGAGATAGCACTGTCTCTGACAGTCTTTAAACAGGATCAAGCCACCTTCTGTGGCAAGAATTGAGAAGATTTTCTAGTGCAAGCACTAAATTACTAGTGCAAGCATATTTTAAAATTTACCCTTGTATCTGGTTCCGAATGAAAAGCCTCAAATCACATCCAACATTGAAAGTTGACGCATCAGGAGACAAGCAATTAAAGTTATATGCCGGAAAGGCCTGGAAATGGTTCAGGGATGTGAAGGACCATTTTCTTAGACCTGGCCATCTACTACCCGCTGTAAATAGGGGTCAGATGTTTCTGGCATATTCCTACTTCAAAGGGAACTTCCAACTGCGAAGCAATAGGGAACCAACAATTCTGCTATTTATAAAAAGGAATACAAATAGTCAATGGTAACAGTCCTCTATGATATTACGACATTACCTGTTCCTTCTTCATCAAAGCATGCAAAGGCATTTCTGATTACATCTTCAGGATCTGTACCATTCAACTTTTCACCAAACATTGTCAAGAACATGGTGAAGTTAATGGGCCCCGGGGCTTCATTCATCATTGCCTCTAGGTAGTCTTCTGTTGGGTTCTTCCCTGCAAAAAATTCAGATAATCAACAGTTAAATTAGAAATACAAATAGCAACTCATCAATAAGTAGGTATGTTGTAAAACGTACCTGAAGCATCGCTGAAAATCTGTCCTAGCCTGTGTGCGTGATTTTGGCGCCGTTTAGAGGGGGGCGGGTTTAAAACGCGATTTTCCCTAGGCTGTTCAAATCGAGGATGTTCAGCCTAGTTAATTATTAATGAAAAATTGCTGGAAGATTCCGTCACTTGAGCTATTTTTAGTTTTAAGGGGTTTATTTACTTGTTATAGTAGGTTAAAAATTAACCTCTAAACCCGCGACCGGCGACAACGGGCCGGATCTCAAACAGGGGACAACGGAAGGTAGGTTGTTTATTTTTACGTTAAAAAGGGCTTAAGATCCCTTTATACAAAATTTTATGTTGCGAGTAGCTAATTTGGGGCCCATTATATCCCGCAGTATTTTTCTGGGCATTTGGGGCACAAATCTACCGCAATGTGAACGTTCTAAACCAGTGCGTTCCACAGGGAAAGCGGATTCAAATGCCATTAATTTACAGCAATTGAACACTAAATTCCTTCCATTTGGCCTATAAATTAATGTAAATGAGATTTAAAAATCATGTTTTATTGTGAATTCTTTGTGAATATTATTTGGACACTTAGGCTATTTAAAAATGTTAATCTTTTCTTAAGAAATGGATAGATGTTTAGATCTAGTAATTGAAGTTTGGAATTAGCTACAATTGGGTAACTAACTAACTAACTATATGCTTTAATTTCAAGTCATCCAAGTAAGATTATTTAATATTTGTTTCAGAATGCTTCAATCTATGATAACTGAAAATTTCATTCAGTTCTCTTAATTTTTAAGAAAGTTCTGGGCTTTTGACTGTCCACGATCACAGCTTTTTTGTTATGTCCATAGAAAATCAATAGGGAACAAGATGCTAATTTCCGAGTATGAAAATGGCCATAACTTTTTTAATACTTGAGATATGAAAGTGAATTAGGTGTCAAATTAAACTTCTTTTTATGCTTTATCTGATGGGATAAATTGCAGACTTGATTTTATAAATCTCAAAATTTTGTAACATTGCTACAATAAGGACACATTAATATAAATCAATGATTTTGTATCACAGGCGAGTATAACAAGACCAGATGCATTGACCTTTCAGGTAATGTTGCTAAAGACTTATTTGGCAAAGAGATTGTTTTGCTATCAGCTCTTCACCTGGAATCACACCTGAAGACATGGAATCAATCCACAGCCCGTCTCAGTAAATGACTGATTAAACTTAAAACTCCTGGAACTATTAAAATTGAGCTTTCTGCATTGAATTTAAGATCTTGCGATTCAACAAAAAGGATCTCTTGAAATGCATTAAAGTGGATAAGTTCTAATAGGATTTAACCCAGGTTATTGAGAGTCTAACGAGGAAATCGCAAGGGCCTTGAAGAAGATCTCTGCATCTCTCTCCACACAGGTGAGGCTCCAGAGAGTAACCATTGTTGTTCCTCTGTTTGTGAGTGGAGATTATTCAGGACATTATAGGCTAGTGAGCTTCACTTTAGTGTGAGCAAAGTTATTGGAGGGGCTTCTTTGCAATATGATTTACCCATCTCTCAAAGGGAATAGGATAATTAGGGCCAGCCAGCATGGCTTTATCTGAGGTACACAAAAATGCTGGAGAAACTCAGCGGTTGCAGCAGCATCTATGGAGCGAAGGAGATAGGCAACGTTTCGGGCCGAAGCCCTTATTCAGACCTTTGTGTACCTTCGATTTTCCAGCATCTGCAGTTCCTTCTTAAATACAAATGGCTTTATCTGAGGCAGGTCATGTTTTAATAACTTGACTGAGTTTTCCGAGGAGGTGATAAAGGTGATTGGCGGGTAGAGCAATGATGTTGTCTACATGGATTTCTGTAAAGCAGTCAATAAAGTCCCCCATGCTAGGCATCTTGTTGCATGGGATCCGCAGCGACTTTGTTTGAATTTAGAACTGGATTACTCATGCAAGTCACAGAATAGCAGATGAAGGCTTTTATGGGGATAGCAAAAATAGCAGACAAGTTTAATCCAAGCAAATGTGAAATGTTGCACTTTCAGATATCAAATTTAAGGGGAAAATATAGAGTCAATAGCTAAACCCTTAACAGCGTTGATGTACAGAGGGATTTAAGAGTCTATGACCACAACTCCCCGAATACAGTAACAAAAATAGATAAGAGTGGTAAAGAATGCATACGAGAATGCTTGCCTTCATTGATTGGGGCATTGAGTACAAGGGTTGACAAATCATATGGCAGCTTTATAAAACTTTAGTTAGGCCGCATTTGAAGTATTACGTGCAGTTCTGGTTGCCCCATTACACAAATATGGAGGCTTTGTGGAGAATGTAGAAGAGATTACTGGCTGGATTAGTGGGCACTAGATACAAGGAGAGCCTGGAAAAACTTGGATTGTTTTCTCTTGGGCATCAGAGGTTGAGAAGAGGCCCAAGAGAAGTGTTATTATTAAAATTATAATGTGCAGAGATGCGGTCGATTATCCAAACTTTTATCCTGGGTATTGGTATATTATTGTCATGTGTACCAAGATACAGTGGAAAAATTGGAAATGTTGAAAACTTGCGAGAATAGCTTTAAAGTCAGAGAGGAAATGTGCAGGGCAGTAGAGCACCTGGAATGCACTGCCAGGGTGGGTGGTGGTGGCACCCAACTAAGTGGTGTTTAAATTACTTTTAGATAGGTACATCAGGCCGTGGGCCGAGCATCGAAAATGTCTAGAATTTAACTTTCGTGATTCATTTGTGATATCTACTTGAAATTTGGCACAGATCTAGATAAAATATAACTAAGAAGGAATTTTTTAATGAAATGTTTAAGAAGGAACTGCAGATGCTGGAAAATCAAATGTAGACAAAAATTCCGGAGAAACTCAGCGGGTGAGGCAGCATCTATGGAGCGAAAGAATTAGGCGACGTTTTCGGCAGAGACCCTTTTTCAAACTGATGTGGGGCTGGGGGCGGGAAGAAGAAAGGAAGAGGCGGAGACAGTGGGCTGTGGGAGAGCTGGGAAGGGGGAAAGAAGGAGAAAGCAAGGACTGCCTGAAATTGGAGAAGTCAATGTTCATACCGCTGGGATGTAAACTACCCAAGCGAAATATGAGGTTCTGTTCCTCCAATTTACGGTGGGCCTCACTCTGGACATGGAGGCCCAGGACCGAAAGGTCAGATTCGGAATGGGAGGTGGAGTTGAAGTGCTGAGCCACCGGGAGATCAGGTTGGTTATTGCGAACCGAGCGGAGGTGTTGGACGAAGCAATCGCCAAGCCTATGCTTGGTCTCAGCTGCACTACATCGGTGAGACCGTAAATTGGATGTCATATTTATTTAACAGTCCACATCATAACTTCACAAAGATAAATAAGTTGTAAAACAAAATTATCAGCGAAGTTAGCATTACCTTTATTCATTCAAAACCATGCTATTGTTTTGATGTTATTAGGAGGCAGCCATGATCCCAGGGTGCTTGCTGCCTCGCCAGCATGAAACAAAGCACGTGATTGGTCAATTGGCGTCCGACTCAATGTCAAACGTGCTTTGATTGGACAATTACTACTAGGAAAATTGGAGGTTTTTCTCATATTTTAAAAATATGTGCAGGTTTTGTTCTTGACGAGTTTCGGGTATGATTTCTATAATATTTTTACACAATATGTTATAAATACGGGTATTTACGTGATTTGGGTCAAGAAATGAAACGAAAAATCACCTCGGCCCATGGTCTACATGGATATGCAGAGAATGAAAGGATATGAATCACAGGCATTCAGAGGGGATTAGTTTAATTTGAAATCATATTCGGCACAAGCATTGAAGGCCGAATGGTCTCTTCCTGTGCTGTACTGCTTTGGATTATATGAATGTTCAGGGCACAAACTGG
Organism: Amblyraja radiata; assembly: GCF_010909765.2. Lineage (NCBI taxonomy): Eukaryota > Metazoa > Chordata > Chondrichthyes > Rajiformes > Rajidae > Amblyraja > Amblyraja radiata. The sequence goes on from NC_045959.1 coordinate 60,430,325, forward strand.
ATGTAACACCTTAACAAGTGGTTAGGAGTGAGAACAAAATAAATTACAAAACAAGAATGATGTGGAATAATTATTTAAATTAATTGATTGAAGGAAACAGCTTGGAAATAGGCCTTCATCTCACCGAGTCCATGCCGACCATTGATCACCTATTTACACTAGTTGTCATCCCACTTTGTCATTCACTCACCCATGCATTAGGGGCAATTTACATAGATCAATAATCTACGCACCCGCATATCTTTGGGATGTGGGAGGAAACCCACGCGTTGCAAGGAGAACATGCAAACTCCGCAAAGGCAGCACTCGAGGTCAGGATTGAACACGGGTCTCTGGCAATGAAGCAGCAGCTCTCCCAACTGTGCCACCCTTCTTGATGTGGAATAATGTGATAAAGTTTGGCAATTACAATTTTAATGAGAAAACAAAGCTGGAAGCAATTATTCAGCATCTCAAGTGAGCCGTAACCATGAAAAGAGAAAGCAATTACAAGTAAAAGGAAAATGTGATAATCACCAAGTGAAGCCAACATGTCATGCAAATCCTCCTTATCGATAAAACCATCACGATTCTGATCAATCATGTTGAAGGCCTCTTTAAATTCTTGGATCTGCGACTGATCAAACATCGCAAATACATTGGAAGTTGCGCGCTGAGGGCGCTTCTTGGTGGTCTTCCCCTTGGCTTTTTTGCTCGACATGGTGACTAGATATTGTTATCTGGGGGAACAAGGAGTTGAGATTAGACAGTTCTGAAGGTCATCGACAAATCTCTCCAAAGATAATGCACAACCCCAATATTTCCAAGAACCGTAAAATTTCAGACATGGATTCTTTTCGAACAATTCGATCTAGATTTATTTTTGACCAGTAGGTTTGTATTTTAAGTTCAACATGGGATTCACATAATATGTGCAAGAAATTCCCAAATCAAATCCAGTTAGTGACAAAGGTAACATGACATTTCACCTTGTTCATTATAAAATTCTTGAGTACATTACTTTCCTATCTGATAAGCAATTTTCAATTTCCAAACACACAAGCTAAGCTACCACAACTATCAGCAAAGTAACTTGAGCTAATGAGCAAGAGTTCAAAAATACCAGACTCCAAAAACAAATAGTAATAAAGTTGGACAACCTTGGTTCCTATGCAGATTAAGATATTATTCAGACCTGTCACTAAGTCACAAGATGTTACGCCTGTGCAGTATTCAAATAATTCTCAACATAAGTTGAAAGGATTTATACGAGTCTTTAAAAACAAACTGCTTGATATTCAATTATTGTTACAAAGACAAACAATTTACTCTTTGCTTTGGGGCAGTTCCATAAATATGTCAACCAGTAGGCCAAAATTTCAAAATAATCAAATTGGTTCAAATGTTATATCATTTTAAAGGTAAAGATGTGAACTATCAAAATATGTAAGTTACAGATACACTGGACCAAGTTCAAGGTCACCAGACTGCTCCAACGGAGGTATTCAACGACAGCCAATATATTGCCACTTGCATGTATTAATTAATTTCATGTTTTTTCTAAAAGAAAATGAAGTGAATTATGTCACTCACTATGATAGATATAAAGAGTATAACCAATGTATCCATGCTCATACATTAGAAAATGTTAAATTTTTTAAAGTTATGATTTATCACTTATATTATATGTACTTTGGTCATGTACGTCCGACACAATTTTTAAATTTTTTTTTTACAAAAAGACAAAGAACCCAATTAACTGCAGGATCTCAATGCAAAGCAAGTTTTAGATCCTCTGCAAAGACTGTACATTCGATTTATTTAATTATCTCTAATTAAGGATAAAAAGCAGTCGGACGTACGCTTTTTTTGTAAGTCCGACATCATATATTTATGTACGTCTGACACGGCATTTATAATGAATGAGTTTTGCAATATTAATATGCCTTAAGGCCTTGTAATTACAGCACAATATCTCTGCATCATTATACGTAGAGCCAGGATTTTGCCATAAATGCCATGTGCATTTTCATGCCTTTTTTGATGATTTCACGAAGATAATGCCTTTCACGATTGAGTGCCTAAATCAGCCTTTTTTGCCATTTTAATGTAACTTACAAGAAAATTTACACCACCGGTGGCGAAAAAGTGGGTGTGAAGTGGCGATTGGAGAGGGGTGCATGGGAAAGGGTCCAGTCTTTGCAGAGTGGAGTCATGCTTCAAGTAGGTGTGAAGTGGCGATTGTGGAGGAGTAGGTGGGGGAGGATCTAGTCTTTTCAAACTGGAGTCAAGCTGTGAGTAGGTGTGAAGTGTTTAAGAAGGAACTGCAGATGCTGGAAAATCGAAGGTAGACAAAAGTGCTGGAGTGCAAACTGCCCAAGCAGAATATGAGGCCCCCCCCCTCCCCCCTACATCAGTCTGAAGAAGGGTTTTGGCCCGAAACATTGCCTTTTTCCTTCGCTCCATAGATGCTGCCGCACCCGCTGAGTTTCTCCAGCACTTTTGTCACTTCAACTCACCCTCCCCTTCCGAATCCGACCTTTAGTCCTGGGCCTCCTCCATGGCCAGAGTGAGCACCACCGTAAATTTGAGGAACAGCACCTCATATTCTGCTTGGGCAGTTTTCACCCTCGCGACATGAACATTGACTTCTTCAATTTCCGGTAGCCCTTGCTGTCTCCTCCCCTTCTCAGCTTTCCCTCAATCCTCTGGCTCCTCCTCTTCCTTTCCCCTTTCTTCCCCCGCCCACCCCACCCTACATCAGTCTGAAGAAGGGTTTTGGTCCGAAACGTTGCCTTTTCCTTCGCTCCATAGATGCTGCCGCACCCGCTGAGTTTCTCCAGCACTTTTGTCTACCTTCGAGTAGGTGTAAAGTGTTGGTTGGGGATGGTGTGTGGGGGATATCAGGGTTAAGTTTCTGTTTATCAAACCTGCAGTAGAACTCGTTCAGGTCGTTGGTCAGCTGACGATTGTCCAAGGAGTGGGGGTTGTCCAAGGAGCAGGGGTGGTGGTTTCCTCTTGTAGCTTGGGATTTCTTGCAAGCCCTTCCACACTGAAGAGTCATTCACTGAGAACTTGCTCCTCAACTTCTCAGAGTACCTTTCCTTGACAGCTCTGATTCCTCTTCTCAGCTTATACTTGGCCTGCCTGTAGAGGTCTGCATCCCCGCTCCTGTAGGACCTACCCCTGCAAGCGTAAAAATACCTAAAGTCTAGTCAACGCCTTGTAAAAAACTGAACGATTTGGTGAGAGTGTACGAGAGTGATATATTTTCTACAGACAACTATGTGCCGTTTTGCTAAGCATGTGAGAAAGCAGTGAATCATGAGAAGAAATATTTCGTCTCCCAGCATGTACAGACATCTAAACACAAGTCGGCGGCAGAGAAACTGAAGGTAGGAAATACGCAAGCTTGTCTCCTCACAACGTTTCAACATTTCCTGCTGGCTCCAGTCGCAAATCTGAGTTTGAGTGATCTGGGCAAAGCATTCATTGATGCTGGAATTCCTCTGTGGAAATTGGAAAACAAATCTCTCAGAGGTTTTTAGGGAAATACAGAGGAACATATACCGAGCGAGTCATCATTACGGAAAAATTATGTTGACAGAAACTTCAACATTGTTGTGCAGAAAATTAGAGATGAAGTTACACGCAACAAAATATGGATCTCAATAGACGAGTCAACCGATGCCGTGGGGAGAAATGTTGCCAATGTGGTCATCGATACACTGGAGGCAGGTCAACCATCAAAGGAGTATTTTTTGACATCGGAAGTATTGGAGAAGTCAAAGAGCACAACTATTGATCAGTTGTTTACATCTTCATTTGCTGTACTTTGTACTTAACGATCCTGGCGATGTAGGTAAAGACATACAAGGAAAATGTGAGAGGGCTTTTTTAGCTAACAAATATCTTGAAGAAATACAAAACATAGCTAAAGTTCTCAAAGGCAGTTGTAATGCACAAGATAAACATGAACGTAGAGTTTGTACCTTGTTTCAGGAATGCACCAGTAGCTGGGGTAGAAATAAGTTTTTCACAACTGAAGCATATTCTGTCTGACAGACGGCATAGTTTAACACCCGATAATTTGATTAAAATGCTAGTAGTTATGTGCCACCAGGCAACTTTGGTAATTTAATGTAGTATACCTTTATATTATCATTTTTAACCATATTTTAGTGGTGGAAATAATTGCCTTTTCATGCCTTTTTTGTCAATAAATGCCTTTTGTGCCTTTGTGGAATTTTTTAAATGCCTTTTTGCCTGCCTATTTCAGAGATTTATAGTGCCTAAACATCCTGGCTCTAATTATGTGTGCAGCACTATTATTAATAAAGCTTTGTTTCCAACACAAGTTTACTAAGATCATAATTTCAATAGTGTGAAGCTGATGGAAAAGAGGTGTTCTTGCCTACTGTGGTGTGTTCAAACAGGTAAGCATTCATATAGACCTTCATGCCTCATGATGTGATCCAGGCTTCTCAAGATTCTGAAACTATCCAGCTGCTAAATGTGTCGCTTTCAAGGCGACCTGAAGATATTTATGTCTTGGATTCTACACTGTAGGTCACTAGTTCTATAAAACTGCTTCACCAAAATTGAGCAACTGCCCAAAAGTGTTTCAAGCTTTAGCAGAACACACTTTTTGGCCATGTACATGTGTGACAATTGCAGAGAAAAGAATTTGGAGGCATTCTGGCAAACCACAATACCTGTACCAAACACACACAAAATTCATAGTGTGCTACCAGTTGGACAACATCATTTGTTTGTCAGTGACGTGTCCAACAGTAGCGAGTACCGGCAGGTTCGCATCAGAGAGGTGGTTGAGGATCTAAATGAGCCCATTGACAGCATGGATGAATCATCTGATGATGAAAGTGATGAATTACAAAAACATATTGGGGACTGGGTGTTGGTTGCCTATCAAGGGGAAACTTTCCCTGGTGAAGTCATTGAATTTGGTCCCAATAACACTGAGCTCAAAGTCAATGTTATGCATCAAGCAGGTGGGCACTGGAGATGGCCACAACACCCAGATCAAATTTTCTATTTCAGGAAAGATGTTATCAAAAAAATATCTCCACCAGTGGTCGCTGGCAGCAGGGGACAGTACATTTTTACTTTCTAAACCCTTTTCCCCCCAAGGTCCTCCACCCCTTTCTGTGTGAACATGCATGTACAGGATAGCTAAACAAAAAGTATTAAAATACCTTGGTTATAATCTTTTCACATGTTCCTTAGTGTTTTTGTTTCTAATTTTGAGTCATTAAAATAAAAACAATATCCACTTGTACAATGTGCGAGAGGAACGAAATAATCAATTTGCGAGAATGTTCTGCCATTGTTTGAAGGCATGCACAATTCAGTAAGTCTAAAGTTGTTGGATTAAATGTTACTTTTACAGTTGCATTAACAGTATTCAAATTGTACTCCAATATATAGAATTATATACCAGATCTCAAATTTATGAGCAGCTTTATTTTCAATTTAATAATTCTGAAGGGAAAAGATGTTCCAGATCTAATAACATGATCCCAATGCACACTGTACATGAAAATACATTTGTCAAATACATTAAACCCATTTTAATGTTGAAGTGTTATCAAGTATATGGTTAATAGTTATTTCCTTTATTTTGTGTTTTATGAGGTTTCTTTTCTTTAAGTTTGATATAGTTTTGTTGAGTTTTGTGATATTTGTAATATTTGGTTGTTCACAGCGCTTAGAAACATAAGGTGTTGCATTAAGTGCTTTGTAAATGTCATTAATATTATCAATAAGTAATGTTACCCATGGTGTGTTTCATTTGTCATGCAAGACAAAGTCAAGTGGTTAGTGATGTAATAAGGGCTTAATTATCAACAAAATGTCTGCAACAAATAGACATGCACACATGTATGCCCGACACGACAGTACTGTAAGTCCGACATTGTACGTCCGACACAAAGAAAAAACGTAATCGAGAGGGAGAGGGAGAGAGAGAGGGAGCCCTTTTACTTCAACCCAAACGACCATTTGCAGGCAGTGCTTTTTTACCTCTAACCAGCTCAGAGTGACAGAGACTAATTGACAGAGCTCCATCTTGCAGAGATTAATTGAGGCACACCATCTCCCTCCCCCCTGCCGCCAGCGGGGGCAGCAGAGAGAATGGGGAATTTTGTAAAAACATTAATATCTCTGTCATTATTCATTGACGGGAAAAATCCTCGGCACACATGCGGCGGAGGGGGGCTCTGAGCGAGGTGGCCAAAAATGACGGCCAAAGGTGGCGGCGTTCTCTCGGAAATCGCAGCACAGAAGGCCAAAAGCGGTCAAGAACAGAGATTTAGTAATATATACTAGACCAAGTGCAGACCCGTTGGGTCTGTTCCCCCAACGTGCGGTTGTGGGGCGGGGGGGGGGGGGGGGGGGGGGGGGGGGGGGGAGGCGGCACGCAGCGTCACACACACTGACTATCCTCCCCCCGCACTCACGCTAATTACCCCCTTGATATTATATTGATATTATTAATTTTCTCCTTTTACCCCATAACCACCCTATCTACTGACGCATAGCCCCCAACTTGCAGTCACATCTAGAGATGGGGGAGGGGTAGAGAGTGAGGGCAGAGAGAGAAGGGGCAGAGGCAGAGACACAGAGAGAGGGGCAAGAGGGATAACGGGGGGGGGGGGGGGTGGAGAAGAGGATAAGAGGGAGGGTGGGTGTGGGGGGAAAGGTGGGGGAGGAGAGAGAGAGGGTGAGAATGAGGGGGTGGTGAGGTGGGGAGCAGGTCGGAGGGAAGAGGGTAGGGGGTGTGGAGGGGAGGGGGGTTAGGGGACGGAGGGAGGGTGGGGGAGGGGACAGAGAGGGGGGAGGGGACGGAGGGGAGGAGAGAGGGGGAGAGAGGAGAGGGGAGGAGGGGGAGAGAGGGGGGGGAGGAGGGGAGAGAGGGGGGGGGAGGAGGGGAGAGAGGGGGGGGGAGGAGGGGAGAGAGGGGGGGGAGGAGGGGAGAGAGGGGGGGGAGGAGGGGAGAGAGGGGGGGGGAGGAGGGGATTTTGTAAAATCATTAATATCTTTGTCATTTTTCATCGACGGGAAAAATCCTCGGCACACATACAGCGGAGGGGGGCTCTGAGCAAGGTGGCCAAAAATGATGGCCGTAGGTGACGGCGTTCTCTCGGAAATCGCAGCACAGATGGCCAAATCCGGTCAAGAACAGACTTTTAGTAATATAGATAGAAGATAGATAGGTGTACTTAAATAGTTTCTCATGCATTGCCTTTATAAAGTTAATAACACTAATGTAAAATTAAGAGTGATAGAGTAGGGACATCACTAGAGATAGCATCTATCAGAAGAATTGGCACTTGATTCTGTTTCGGTAGTGAAATAGAAGCATTCTTAATTACTCAATAGCAGTACTCCACACAAGCAGCTTTGGTCTTGTCAGCCTTAAATGTAATGTGTCTATCAGCCACAAGATTGGATTTTGAACCATCTAAAAAAAGTGGCAGAACAAATAAACCGTGTAACCATTACAAGCAGCAATGCAGTTTTAAACATACTAATGACATCCCCTCACGCCTCTCTTTTTTTCCCACCACACCTCGACCACAAAAAAACCCTGAAAATCCTACTACTTCAGAAGTAATTCATCAGTTTTGTGACAGTGAATGATAAGGAAGGGGATTGATATTTGTAAGAATTGAGCACTATGGCAAAGGGCATTTGGTTACAGTAGTTCAAGCATTAAGATACCTAGGTGATTTAAACAAAACATGTCAGCAAGTTCAGTGAATCTTCAAAGCCCAAACCAGAAGTAGGAATTGAGGTTCTCCGTAACAAATGGCATAAATCAGAGCACACAATCTATCAAGGTTAAGATCATGCTCACAACAATACTTGAGAAAATAATTACTGCCTAATGGGTTATTGCCAAACAGGATTGAACATATCTGTACAAAAACAAAGTGGCTTTTGGAGATCTTGGAAATTATTGCCCAAACATTAAACTGTGTAGCCAGTTGCTTCATTGATATCAATACACATTTTAAAACATTGAACAATAAAGAACAAGACCCTGAACAAGTGTTTGGAAAATGAAAACTAAAGACTACTTAAGAGCCTATCCCACCTGGCGATTTTGTTCGACGACTGTCGGCATCATTGACCGACGTATCAGGTTACCGAAAAAGTCACGGCGTGACGACGTATTGAGGGATATGGGGAGAAGCCAGGCACGGGTTACTGGTTGTGGGTGATTAGCCATGATCACAATGAATGGTGCTGGCTCGAAGGGGAAAATGGCCTCCTCCTGCACCTATTTTCTATGTTTCTATGCTTTTGAAGTTTTAATAATATTTCTGCCTCAGAGGGGAACAGATAACTTGGTCTAATATCTAATCATAGAACAGTACAGCACGGGAACAGGAATTTTGCTCAAGATTTCAGCATTTACAGTCTCTTACGTCTCCAATGCAAAAACCTGCGTACTAAGAGATTCAAAATAAAATTAGCTAGTCAAATCACATTAGATTATATCTATATGTTGCTTAAATTGCATTCAATTAAAGGTTATGTTAATGTATTTTAAGTGACTTGAATTCCAGGAATAATTTTATCAGATTGCAGACAGGAAACAGAATATACAAGACAAACAAAACCACATTGCAGGTTCTTTTGATACTTTTCAAATTTCTTCCATTAAAGTTAGACAAAAAGAGAAAGTTTGCAATACGGAGGTTGCACGGCAGTCGAGGTCACGACCCGTGACCCGTACTGTTGCCGCGCAACGCCAACTGGAGTACACGCATTGAATGTCAGGTAAGCATTTACTATGGCTGCCAGCACAGCCGGCCCTTTTTCTGTCCCAGCATCCGGACTTCACACTCGCGGACCCCGGGCCGTCTGTCCCCGCGGTTGGGGGGGTCAGTTCGGTGTGTCACACACAGCGCGTGACAAAGCGGCCGCACAGAGGGATACGGGGCGGAGGGTGGACGTGGCCGGACAGCGCTGACCCCGGGGGATGCGCACTTTCGGCCGCTTACACCTTGCTCGGGTTCAGAGCAAAGATGCTAGAACATTTGGTTCAGAATTATTGTGGTTGCTCAATGCATTTCATCAACAGCAAGGCATTAATTGCGTTTTTTCTTGATTCCTTTGGTATCTAAAAAGTTTCAGAAGTGATCAATCTGGCTGTAAAATTTTTAAATCGCCCATGATTCTCAAGTGGGTTTTTACATGCAAAAAGAAAACGCTTCTGAAGCTAAATTTATCATAATTTTTTTTTTTTTTAAATCGCAAACCATACGTGGGTTTTGAATTACATTTTACTCAGATGCGAGCCAAGGAGTGGCATCATTGTTAGTTGTTAATTGGACATAATCAACCTCAGCAAATTGACAATATATTTGAAAGGGAGTGGGTGTTTGAGCTGTCAGAACATTTTATTACTTGCCAAAATATACATCTCAATAGCATAATGATAGAAAACTTACTTTTCCACACACCACTCGTAAGTCTGGAGATTTTTTAATGATAAATTTAGCTTGATGAAATGCAGTGAGCAAACACAATAATTCTCAATATGTTCAATCTTGATATCTGCACAGCCAATGTTTGCCAACCACTTTAGCTGTTGTTGTCCCTTCAGTTGTCACCTCTCTACCATCATTTCTCCTCACTTTTGGAATTCTGAAGTAGGATAAATGCCTCTCACGGTTACCCTGATTTCCACAATTATTTACAGAGCAAAAATTGACCATTTTGGCGGTTTTTAAACAGGTAAGAAAGTATGTTTTGTGTATTAACAGTGTATGCAGTAGGCTGTCATGTCCTCCACATGGATTGAGCTGCTCCGTGCTTCATGCCCTTTGACCCGATTACCTTACGTGCAACCTCCCCTATTGATACACGTAAATGATCATATCAGAAGTTGCAGGTAGACAAAAATGCTGGAGAAACTCAGCAGGTGAGGCAGCATCTATGGAGAGAAGGAATAGGCAACGTTTCGGGTCGAGACCCTTCTCGGGAAAAAGAAAGGGAGAGTGGGAGACAATAGGCTTGTGGGAGAGCTGGGAAGGGGAAAGGAAAGGAGGGAGAAAGGAACGCCTATCTGAAATTGGAGAAGTCAATGTTCATACCGCTGGGGTGTAAACAACGCAAGCAAAATATGAGGAGCTGTTCCTCCAATTTGCGCTGGGCCTCACTCTGGCAATGGAGGAGGCCCAGGACAGAAAGGCCAGATTCAGAATGGGAGAGGGAGTTGATGTGATGAGCAATTAGGAGATCAGGTTGGTTAGTGCGAACTGAGCAGAGGTGTTGGGCAAAGCTATCAGAAGTTGCCATTATTTTCAAAAATATTCATTTTGTTTAAGGACCAAAATGATAGCTGATTTCATTTACAACTTCAGAATAATGATGACATCTTAGTGGATTTCTGATTCTAAAGTAAAATAGCAAGTTGTTGTATTTCAAAACTTTAGCCATCCAGGATAACAAACAAGTTAGAAATACTTACTTTATGCACCTATTTCTCATGCACAATTACTATAATTCATTATCGAACAATTTGTTAAAAGCTTGATTTCTTGAGAGCTGTCAATCTATTCCTTATGCCCCAAGTACAAAGGAGGAGGAAAAGTTTAAAAAAAGGAAGCAATATATTTTTTAGTGTCTAGAACTGATCTGACTTCAGTCCTACTTGAAGAAAACATGGCATTCTTGGATGAGACCTCAATGGTCTGAAGGGTCTCGACATGAAACATCACCCATTCCTTCCCTCCAGAGATGCTGCCTTTCTCCAGCTTTGTGTCTATCTTTGACTCATTAAAGAAGTTACTTGTGTTACAGCAGGCAAGCTGCTGGTCAATATTTATTCCTCACCCAAATGAAATTACTATCAATTATGAGATATTATCCACAAATAATCTATATTTGTCCATGCACAGTTTCAGATGAGCTCATTTATGTGAGACACTATAGGCAACCTCACTTTCTCCTCTCTCTTCCACAACTATAAACAAAACTTAATCAGAAGTTTGCTCCTAATCAGATCTCCTTTACATTCCAAAAAGATTTCCCCCCCATTACATCTTCCCCACGATTACACTATTTCCATTTACAAGTCTACTCTTTGGGTCGGACGTCAGAACGCAGCCAACACTAGATGCTGTCAGCTGAGACTCAAGAGTCCAAGTCAATTTGACTTCTGACATTTCAGCAGTAAATATGGCATCTTTCAAATAAATTGCAACTTTAATAAACAGGTCAAAACATAACTTAATTTAGCAGCTGAGAAAAACCAAATACTTGAAGAAACAGACAAGGATCTAGGAATAGAATAGATATGCATTACTTCACCCAAACAAGGACACAATTTGAAGTTAATATATGGGTCACAATGTTTCCATTCAGATCACAAATCTATACTCACAAACCCAGCAAGTCTCAGCAGTACCGAACAACAGTAGATCAAAGCCCTCAGTTGCCTTCAACTGTGTTCAAATTTGTGAGCGAGTCACTATCGGGGAACTTGATCAACCTTGGACAAATGTGCTCCTTGCTTAGCTGAACAGGTTTTATGGACACTATCCTGTTCAAATGACCTTCTCGCTACGTAACAGGCCAATGTATATTCTTTGGCTGAATTCGCAATGTGAACCTGAATGTCAAACCAAAACGATCTAGGATTGGTTGGCAAAAGGCAGATACCAAAGACTCAAATACCAGGCAATGAACAAGATCAGCTCATCACCTTAATTTATTCATTCGCACCATTTCTAAACTATTGCTTTGACAGCTGGCCAATAAACAAAGTTCATGGATGGCGATGAGTCAATTCGACCGATCAGTGGCTTTGAACATTGAAATAGAACACATGCACCAGTTGTCTGGATGTAGTCAGATGCAATCCCAAAGCAATGTACAAATCATCTGGATGATCTGTGCCCGTCACAAAATTAATTCACCCTCGGCACAATTTGGCTGCTGGAACAACTCACTAAGCCTCCTTTCATTGTATCTCCCAGGTATACAACCTCTCCCAATTAATTTGTGAAACAGCATTTTTACATTCAAAGGTCATATTATCTTAACATGGATCAGTATTTCTACATACAGAGCACCATTTTGAAGTTTCTCAATCCGACATTACATTGACCGCCATCTGTATCTTCAAATTTCGACACTACAGCCTATCACCATATTTTAGGGAAATTAGAAACACCCACTAAGTGCGATGTTGCCTGCGCTTCCCATTCTAGAAAAATAAACTTAAATAGTTTAAGAGGAATGGATGCTTAGATCCTCACACCTACAGTGAAAATGCAGTAACAAAATATGAGGTGCTGTTCCTCCAATTTGCGCTGGGCCTCACTCTGAAAATGGAAAAGGCCTAGAACAGAAAGGTCAGATTGGGAATGGGAGTTAAAGTGCAGAGCAACCGGGAGATCAAGTAGGTTAATGGAACAGCAGATACAGTAGATGAGGTTGGAGGAGGTGCAAGTGGACCTCTGCCTCACCTGGAAAGGCTGTTGGGGTCCTTGGATGGAGTCGAGGGGAGAGGTAAAGGAATAGGTGTTGCATCTCCTGCGGTTGCAGGGGAAAGTACCTCGGGTTGGGGTGGTTTGGGTGGGAAGGGACGAGTTGACCAGGGAGTTGCAGAGGGAATGATCTCTGCGGAAAGCAGAAAGGGGTGCAGATGGGAAGATGTGGCCAGTAGTGGGATCCCATTGAAGGTGGTGAAAATGTTGGAGGCCTATATGCTGTATGCGATGGCTGATGGGCTGGAAGGCGAGGACAAGGGGGACTGTCCTTGTTACGAATGGGGGAGGGGGAGCAGGAGAGGAGCTGTGGGAGACTGAGGTGTCCCTAGTGAGAGCCTCGTCTATAATAGAAGACGGGAATCCCCGTTTCCTAAAGAATTAGGACATCGCCGATGAACTGGTATGGAACACCGCATCCTTGGCGCAGATGTGGCATAGACGGAGGAATTGGGAGTAGGGGATAGAGTCTTTACAGGAAACAGGGTGAGAAGAAGTGTAGTCTAGACAGCTATGGGAGTCAGTGGGTTTGTAATAGATGTCGGTCAATAGTTTGTCTATGGAGATGGTGAGATCTAGAAACGGTAGGGAAATGTCGGAGATGGTCCAAGTGAATTTGAGTGCAGGATGGAAATTGGTCGTGAAGTTGATGAAGTCAGAGGGTTCTGCATGGTTGCAGGCGGTAGCACGGATGCAGTCGACAATGTAGTGAAGGTAGAGTTCAGGGATAGGGCCAGTGTACGCCTGGAACAGTGATTGTTCAACGTGCCCTACAAAGAGGCAGGCATAGCTGGGGTCCATAGCTACACCTTGGATTTGGAGGAAATGGGAGGTTGAAGTTGTTGAGGGTAAGGACCAGCTCTGCTAGGCGGAGGAGTATTAGTAGACGGAAATTGGCTGGCCTGCGGTCGAGGAAGAAATGGGGGGCTTTATGACCTTCCTGGTGGCGGATGGTGTAGAGTGACTGGATATCCATAGTAAAGATGAGGGAGTGGAGGCCTGGAAAAGAAGTTAGATTAAGTAAGGGGAGTGGATGTTGAGGCAGTTGATTTCCCACCAGCAGAGAAAAATATGCATTCCATACATCTAGTTAACCACTGATAAAGCTCCATTGCTTTGTATACCTCATCTCATTCTTTAATGAAAATGTACAGAATGTTTGCAGCATAGAAACATGCATTTGTATTCCTTTTATGAACAAACCTCCCACAATGCTTCAGCCAACTATATTTTATAATATCAGAGCAATCATAGTGCTATTAAGTTGTTGCAATGTGGCAAATATCATTGTCAACTCGTGTTAAAACATATGCCTACAAATGGCAAAGAGACTATGACCAGAAATGTTCCTTATAAGACGTTGCTTGAGGAATAAAAATGAGTCTTGACGTCAGGGAGGACAGCAATATTTGAATCAATACCATTAAATCTTTATTTGCTTGATAGTAGGCCGGATTTAGTATCAGAAAGAGCAGCACACAAACGACTTGTAAGGTCAAGTACCAATAGCAAGATTTCAACCAAGAGATGTCATAATTGATGAGAAATAAGTTTGGAATAAACTTGCCATATTAAATTCATAGACATTATTGCATTTTCCAATGGTCCAATCTCCAATAGAAACACTTTGTTTGCAAGCAACCACTTCAGGGCATTGCAAAGCATAGTGCAAGTAATAAAACCTTAGGCACATCACTAATCTATAGTTGAGTCTGAAGAAGGGTTTCGACCCGAAACGTTGCCTATTTCCTTCGCTCCATAGATGCTGCCTCACCCGCTGAGTTTCTCCAGCATTTTTTTCTACCTTTGATTTTCCAGCATCTTCAGTTCCTTCTTAAACACTATCTATAGTTGCTGGCTTTACTTTCTGTTCTGTGGGTGAAAAGACTTAACCAAGGATGAACAACTGCACATTTCTCAGATATCATTACAGATTAAATTACTTAATGATTTGCAAAGATCAAAAAAGACACAACAACATCTCTGACTCCACTGTTTCCAATTTCAGAACACAGGAATAATTTTCCAATACAAGTTCTGGACTGTGACTCATTACTTTTTACATAGAGGCATGCTTCAGCACGTACTGTGCGAGGAAAGATTTATAGTTTGAAAATTCTCCCATCTGGTTCATATGATTAACTCTTTCAACAAGCACAGAAACCAGTACCAAAACGATTCTGTATACATTTTTTTGCAGGGCACTGATAAAGTAGTGAAGTTTAAATCATCAGAATGTGACTTCAAGTGCTTTTTAAAAAATGGTTCTGGCATAGCTATTGTTCAAATTATATGACAAACAGATTAGCGGAAGTTACACAACATGACACTTTGCAACAGAGAGGTGGAAACTGAAGCAATCAAGCGATAAAAATCACACTAACTTTCGTGTACGTCATGTTACGCGAATTTCAACCAAACCCATGAGGAATTCAAAACAGAACAAGATTTTAAAAACAACCCACTTTCATACATTAGAAATAGACATTAATGCAAGTGAAAAAGTAAGTGAGTAATTTTTTATTTATATAGCACTTTTAAATCAAATCACGTTGAAGCCAAAGTGCTTTACAGAGAAGAAATCAGATTACAAAAGAAACACTGCATTTATGTAGAAATGCTCATAGCCTGAAGTTTGAAAAATGAGTCCTAACAAATTAAGTATTTTTAAAATGTGGTCAAAGTCTTAACATTAGAAATATCATTGAATATGTGCTCAAACCGACATACACAATGTATGAATGATCGGATATACTTGTGTGCTGCTGACCAAGGAATGGATAACAATTGGCTTTTCAATTAGTAGACCTCTCTTTAAAATTATATAGTAGCATCTCTAAATCCATCTGAAGACAGCCCTGGCCTTAGTTTAATAACACATTTGAAACACAACAACTCCAACAATATGCTCTAACATTTGCACTCCACGTAGGTTGTCCTCAAATTCAATGTAGAGCGTTTATTTGTGATATGCACCAAATGCAAACTGGAACAATTAAATTCTTACTTGCTGCAGCGTTACATGCACATTAGACACAACAAACTTATGTCATTCTAAGCATAGGCCACGTTAGTTCAAAAACTAAAGTAGGTAGAGCAATGAGAATAATCCAAAGTAGTTTGGCAGGGTTGTGGTTAGGATTGTGCAGGATGGTTCAAAAACCTGATAGTTGAGGGGAAATAACTCCTCTTGAAACGGGAGAGAACTAGAAGACAGCATGGGCCTTTGATATTAGCTGCTTCTTCAGACAGCACTTCACGTAGATTAATTCGACAATGGGAAGGCCAGTATTCACGATGGACCAGGCAACATCCACCACTTTCTGTCGCCCCTTTTGTTCTTGAACATTCAAATTTACAAAACATGCAATGATGCAACCAACCAGTATGCTCTCTACTGCACACACGTTAAAGTTTGTTAAGAGTATTCAGTGGCATGGAGCAGTAGAGCTGCTGCCTTATAGCTTCAGAGACCCAGGTTCAAACCTGAATACGGGTGCTGTCTGTATGGAGCTCCCCGTGACTTGCGTGGGCTTTCCCCGAGACTTCCGGTTTCCTCCCACACTCCAAAGATGTACAGGCATGTAGGTTAATTGGCTTGGTAAAATTATTAATTTTCCCTAGTGTGTGTACGATAGTGTTAATGTGCAGGGATCGCTGGTCGGTGCAGGCTCGGTGGGCTGAAGGCACTGTTTCTGTGCTGTATTTCTAAACTAAATATGCCAAACCTCCTCAAGAAGGAGAGACATTGATAAGCTATCTTTGTGATTGTATCAATGCCTTGGGTGCAGGATACAATAGATGTCTATGCATAGGAACTTGAAGCTGTTGTCTCACTTCACTCTCATTCTGCAAACGAAGACAGCTGCACAGTCCTTCAATTTTACCTTCCTGAAATCACCAATCAACTTCTTGGGTCTTGCGAACATTGAGAGCAAGACAGCTGTTCTGGCACAACTCAACCAGATTACCGATTTCCCTCCTTATACTGATCAAAACAAGATTACTAATGACTAACCTACATCAGAATATCTGGTAGCAAAGCATTATATGCATAAAATATATCAGAAATGTAACCTTGCCTAACATCAAGTGCTTCAATTTTCACAACTGTTAGATCAGGTAAAAACTCAACTTCTCCATTTACCAACTCCCTTCCTTCTCTATTCAACTCATATGTGGCATAGACCACAAAAAACAGGGAAGTTAAGATAAACCTTTATAAAATGCTAGTGCAGTCTCAACTATTCATTCTAGTTACAACATTATAGGAAGGATGTCACGACAGAGAGCCCAATTTCTTTTTTAACGAGAATGATGCCTGGGATTGAGATGACAATTACGAAGCTAGATCAAGGAGACCAGCTTCGTTTCCTGAGAGAAGGCCAAGGAGATATTTGATGGAACTGTATAAAATGAGATGTCGGAAGAAATGGAGAGTTCTAAGTGGTTTTCTTCAGTAGGTATGAAAACCAAAGATTACAGATATAAAATTAAAACAATTTAGATCTTTTCCCGAATCTGACATCAAGTCCAGGGGTGAAACAAAGATCAAACGCATGAATATTTAAACTCCTGCATGTTGTAACTTCTGCACTCCAGTTGTTTGCCCTTACATGCTTGTCAGCACATTCCAGCTGAATGAGTGTGTAGCGCACTCATGATGCAAATATGCATCCAGTTTGGTCTTTTTATAACTGCAATCCGAGCACAGATTAAAACTAAACATGGTGTCGAGAACTCATCAAAATTTCTATTCATGTTCAGGAAATTGGTGTGTGATTCCAACTTCAAACTATTGCTGCAATGGCAATCATGTTGCCCACTGTGCATGTCCTATTTCCACAAAATAATTATCTTGCTTTCCGTTCATGTCTTCAGGCAGTTCTTTCTTACACAATTCTCTAGTCTGTTAGTGCTCTTTAATGCATTGTTTTCACTTTGCCACCAAATACTTTCTGTGAAACCAACCTTTTTAAACCATTGCAGGCCCCTCGATAAAAAGTATTACAACGTCCCTTCCAAAAAACACACTGCACCTTCAGGAGTCTTATTAATCACGGATTAACACGAGATTCATTCTGAAGCAAATCAGTATACTTTCAGGCTTAATGTCAATAGTTTGCAGATCTAACTCTTTTTCTGGTCTTGGTGATTGTCAAAATTGGAACTCTTATGTATTAGTCTATTGTGGCTACTGCAAAGGCCAACATTAATTCACACTATTTAATATTAACACTAGTTAATCAAGCGTAATCTAAAATACGGAAACCAGCAGAAACACAACTTTGCATTTAGCCTCAAAAAGATACATTCAGATTAGACAGTTTAAGTTAACTTCTTCAAAATTGAATTTTGCTATTGTAGAACAAGCTCAAGACATCCTTCCATATTTCATTCTTTTAAAGACTTTGTCCTTCCCCATGAGTTCCTATTATGGCCAAGAAAGCACAACAATGCCTCTACTTCCTTAGAAGGGTTAGGAAATTCAGCATGTCCTCAACAATTCTCACCAATTTTATCGGGATGCAACACAGCATGGTTTTGAAACAGCTCCATCTCAGACAGCAAGAAATTGTAGAGGGTTGTGGACGCAACCCATATCATCACATCACATAAACCAACCACCCTGCCATTGAGTCCATCTACTCTTCACGATACCTCAGCAAGGCCACCAACGTAATCAAGGATAAGTCTCACCCCGGTCACTCCCTCTTCTCCCCTCTCCCATCAAGCAAGAGGTGCAAAAGTGCAAAAACACATGCCACCAGATTCAGGGACACTTTCTTCCCAGCTGTTATCAGGCAATTGAACCTTCCCTTACCAAATCTACAAGTCATCAATTACCTCCAATGCAGAATTAAAAACAAAAATTAACAAAATAAGCTACTGGAATTACTAAGAGGATCATGTAGCACCTGTGCAAGGAAAATGGGCAGACAACGTTTTGGACTCCAGTCTGAAGAAGAGTTCTGACCTGAAATGTCACCTATTTTTTTTCTGCAGAAATGCTGCCCGACTCATTACTCCAGCGTTTCGTGTCTATTTTTGGTATAAACCAGCATCTACAATCCCTTCCGAGACATTTTGGGTCGAGATCCTTCTTCAAATAAACAGACGTTTCATGACCTCCAGAGATGCTGCCCGACCCACTGAATTACTCCAGACTTCATGGCCCACCCTCGACCAGTTTGTTTTCTTTCTCAAGATTCCAGCATCTGGAGCCTCTCGTCTCCTTAAGTACAGATCATAGTTTTCTTTTTGCACTCTTCTCACAAAAGGCAGATTCTTAGAATTTACAGAAGCTCAATACAACACTCAAGTGAGTTTTTCTGAGGGTTGTTAGTAAATTACTGTTTAATTGAAATCAAACTGGACTAAAACCAAGAGTTAAAATTCAATGTTGTCTACGATAGGTTGCAGTAACTGAAGGGCCTCGACCCGAAACGTCACCCATTTTTTCTCTCCAAAGATGCTGCCTGTCCCGTTGTTACTCCAGCTTTTTGTGTCTATCTGTAGTAACCAGCCACACAGAAACAGCATTATAAACAATTCATCATCTAATTTTGCCACTTTTCAGCAATATGCCTCCTACCATTCAGACCTATGGCAAGAGGTGAACAAAAAAACACCCACATTTTAGCAGTTAGAAGAAACGTGCGATGTAATACATTCATATGGTTGTTTATATAGATTATTTGTAGTAGTCTATGTTAAATTTTACTTATACCTTTCCTCCATTGATACTGGGTTAGATTTCAGCTGAAAATATTTTACTAACAACTTTCCGGAAAATGGTCTCATGGGTGTTGACAATTGAACTTCTGGAAATGTTGAGAATCTGTAGATGCTGGAATCTTCAACAAGAAAGTAAACTTGCTGGAGTAACTTTGGGTTAGAAAGCGTTTGTCGAGGGAAATGGACAGATGGTATTTTAACCTATTTTATCCTAGGTCTAGCAGCAAGTCACCCACTTGAACTATAACACTTCGAATGCTGCCAGACCTGGACAGTATTTCCATTTTTTTTTTTAAAGTGCATTTTAGATTTCCAGAATCCATTTAGTTGCAGCATTAGTTTGAATGCTTTGATCATTAGTTCATTCGCGGATGCTTTGAGCATTAGTTTATTCTCGCATATTTTGCAACGTTACTTTATACGCGGATGTTTTTGAGCATTAGTTTACCCGCGGGTGGTGCTGAACACGGACTCGGGCGGCGGCCGCAACTGAGCGATGGGCGGAGGTCGCTCGGCCGACAGCCCCGTCGTTTTCCGCAGCCAATCCTTTCCCGAGGCCTCCCCTCCCCTCCCCTCCCCTCCCGCCTATGCCATTGCATCGCTATGTCTCTCACCCCGACCCCCGCAGCCTCCACTGAGCTGGCGGTTAACGGGACCCTCTTACCTGACGAAGCGTGAACCTTCTGCCGATCAGCGCCGCCACCGCCCCACTTCCGCCGATCACCAAGATCCGGCCCAACCACCGGAAACGCCCGCCGCCGCTTCCGGTACACACGCAGCAAGGGGGGGGGAGGGGGGTCGCTTCCACAACATCTCTCTGACTGCAGCATCATCCGCCTCTCTTTACCAGATGGCATCCACATTTTTAAATATTTAATCACAAACGCTCTTCTTTCAGGTTTTCCCCATGGCTGGTTTCGATTTCTAACGTGGACCAACAATAGCGGTCCTTCCCCCCCCCCCCCGCTCTCGCAGAGAGAGGTGGTGCGTTCCGATGACGCGTCCGCCCGGTCCCCACATTCCGATGGCGTCAGGAGCGGCGCGCGGAGCAGCTCGAGACGTGCCCTTATTAGGCGATGGAGCGGCGGTTATCGTGCGCGTGCCCGCGCTAGAGAGCGAGCTCGCGCCCAAAGACCAGCCAGTGAGCGAGCGGGCGGATCGTTGCTCGCGCTCGCGCCACCGCAGGCGACAGTTCGTCCGTCAGTCGGTCGGTCGGCGGGTGCTTCACTTCACTGCGCGGCCTCCTGCAACGCAAAGAACATACGCAGGCAGCAACACACATATACTGTATCCGCTGTTCCAACTGTGGACTCCTATATATCGGCGAGACCAAGCGATCGTTTCGCTGAACACTTCCGCTCAGTCAGAGAAACATAGAAAATAGGTGCAGGAGTAGGCGGTTCGGCCTTTCGTGTCAGACACCTTCAGTCAATATGATCATCTAAAATCTGTACCACGTTCCTGCTTTTCTCTCCATATCCCTTGATTCCTTTAGCCCGAAAAGCTAAATCCAACTCTTGAAAACATCCAGTGAATTGACCTCCACACCCACCCACTGCCTGACCTCAGTCTGCAAAGACTGGGCCTTTCTACACCCACCCTCCCTCCAATCACCACTTCACACCCAATCACCCACACCCTCTGTGCTGCACAACATAACTTATCCAATATCAACAATAAAAATAGAGGAGGTGGAGAGGCTTTTTCAGAGGCCAAAAGAGACGGAAATCTCCAGGACCTGACAATGTTTCCCCCTCTACTCTTAAGCTCTGTGCCAAACAGCTGGCACCGGTCTATACAGACATTTTTAACCAGTCCCTGCAAACATGTCCTGTCCCTGCCTGCTTCAAAGTCTCCACTATTGTCCCTGTACCCAAAAAGGCAAGGATTACTTGTCTTAAGGACTACAGGCCTGTCGCACTGACCTATGTAGTCATGAAGACACTCGAAAGGCTTGTGCTGGCCAAGCTGAAAAATATCACCATCTCCCTGCTGGACCCTCTGCAGTTTGAATATCGGGCCAATAGATCTGTGGATGATGCAGTCAACCTGGGCCTGCACTTCATCCTACAGCACCTAGACTGCCAGGGGACCTAAACGAGGATCCTGTTTGTTGATTTTAGCTCTGCATTCAACACCATTGTGCCAGAGCTACTACACTCCAAACATTCCGGGTGGACTGTACCTGTACCCCTGTCAGTGGATCACCAACTTCCTGACAGACGGGAAGCAGCATGTGAGGCTGGGAAAGCACATCTCGGACCCGCAAACGTCAGCATAGGAGCACCGCAAGGCTGCGTACTCTCTCCTCTCCTCTACTCTCTCTACACCAACGACTGCACCTCCACAGACACCTCTATGAAGCTTCTCAAGTTTGCGGACGACACAACCCTGATTGGACTGATCCAGGATGGGGAGGAATCTGCCTACAGACAGGAAGTGTCACAGCTGGTGTAGTGGTGCCGTAGCAACAACCTAGAGCTCAATGCTCTTAAGACAGTGGAATTGATTGTAGACTTTAGGAGAGCTCCCCCTCCCCTCACCTCACTCACCATCAACATCACCACAGTCACATCTGTGGAGTCTTTTAAGTTCCTGGGAACCATCGTCTCCAAGGACCTTAAGTGGGGGGCGACCATCGACTCCACAGTCAAAAAGGCACAACAGAGGATGTATTTCCTACGGCAGCTGAGGAAGCACAATCAGCCACAGGCAATGATGGTCCAATTCTACACGGCCATCGTCGAGTCTGTTCTCACCTTCTCCATCATGGTCTGGTTTGGCTCAGCCACCAAGCACGACACCTGGGAGCTGCAGCGAATCGTCCGATCAGCAGAGAAGGTTATTAGCTGCAACATTCCCTCCATAGATGAACTGTACACTGCAAGGGCCACGAAACGAGCGGGCAAGATCATCTCTGACCCCTCTCACCCTGGCCACAAACTCTTTGAATCACTTCCCTCTGGAAGGCGACTCCGGATTGTCAAAGCTGCTACAGCCAGACATAAAAACAGTTATCCACGAGTAGTTCCTCTACTCAACAGGCAAAAATCTGTAGCCTCCCTTTGATCTGGTATTTTGTTTTGTTGGTTCACATGCCTGATCAATTTCATCATTAATGTTTTATTATTATTAATGTTTAGTGTTTTCTGAGTCATTCGTAACTGTCACTATGTCATGTTGTTACTTGTGGGCGGAGTATGTGAATACTTGGCCAAATAAACTTACTTACTTCCTTACTTTTGTGGCAGAGAATTCCACAGATTCACAACTCTCTGGGTGAAGAAGTTTTTCCTCATCTCAGTCCTAAATGGCCTACCTCTTATTCTTAAACTGTGACCCCTGGTTCTGGACTCACCCAACATCGGGAACATTTATCCTACATCTACCCTGACCAATCCTTTAAGAATTTTATATGTTTCTATAAGATCCCCTCTCATCTAGTGAATATAAGCCCAGTCGACCCATTCTTTCATCATATGTTAGTCCCACCATTCCGGGAATTGACCTGGTGAACCTACGTTGCACTCCCTCAATAGCAATAATGTCCTTCCTCGAATTAGGAGACCAAATTGCACACAGTGCTCCAGATGCGGTCTCACCGGGGCCCTGTAAAACTGCAACCTCCTTGCTCCTAAACTCAAATCCTCTCACAGTGAAGGCCAACATGAGATTAGCTTTTTTCACAGCGTGCTGTACCTGCAAGCTTACTTTCAGTGACTTGGAGATGTCATATTTATCATCTAAATCGTTAATGTATATTGTAATAACTTGGGTCCCAACACCGAGCCATGATCAAGGAAAGAGCGTTCACGTCGCGGTCCTATTTCCACCAGTCTTTTCACCACTAAGCACAAGAAGCGCAAGGCACCATTGTATGCAGATGCCGAGAAGTGTGTCCAGCTCTGGCTGAACAATTTCTAATCTTGTGATGTGGATTCGATAAGAAGCACCGAGCCTTATGGCACCCCACTAGTCACTGCCTGCCATTCTGTGAAGCACCCGTTAATTCCCACTCTTTGCTTCCTGTCTGCCAACCAGTTCTCTATCCATGTCAATACCCTACCCCCAATACCATGTGCTCTAATTTTGCACACAAATCTCTTGTGTGGGACCTTGTCAAATGCTTTTTGAAAGTCCAGATACACCACATCCACTGGCTCTCCCTTATCCATTCTACTTGTTACATCCTCAAAATATTCCAGAAGATTAGTGAGGCATGATTTCCCCTTCATAAATCCATGCTGACTTTGACCGATCCTGTCACTGCTTTCCAAATGCACTGCTATAACATCTTTAACAATCGATTCAAGCAACTTCCCCACTACCAAGTTGGGAAAAGGGGAAGTACAATGGGATCTGGGGGTCCTTGTTCATCTGTCAATGAAAGTAAGCATGCGGGTACAGCAGGCAGTGAAGAAAGCAAATGGCATGTTGGCCTTTATAACACGAGGAGTTGAGTATAGGAGCAAAGAGGTCCTGCAGTTGTATAGGGCCCTAGTGAGACCACACCTGGAGTATTGTGAGCAGTTTTGGTCCCCTAATTTGAGGAATGGCATCCTTGCTATTGAGGGAGTGCAGCGTAGGTTTACAAGGTTAATTCCCGGGATGGCGGGACTGTCATATGCTGAAAGAATGGAGCTGCTGGGCTTGTATACTCTGGAGTTTGAAGGATGAGAGGGGATCCTATTGAAACATTTAAGATTATTAAGGGTTTGGACATGCTAGAGGCAGGAAACATGTTCCCGATGTTGGGAGACAACAGTTTAGTGTTAAGAATAAGGGGTAAGCCATTTAGAACGGACACGAGGAAACACTTTTTCTCGCATAGAGTTGTGAGAGAATTCTCTACCTCAGAGGGCGGTGGAGGCCGGTTCTTTGGATACTTTCAAGAGAGAGCTAGATAGGGATCTTAAAGATAGTGGAGTCAGGGGATATGGGGAGAAGGCAGGAACGGGGTACTGATTGGGGATGATCAGCCATGATCACATTGAATGGCGGTGCTGGCTCGATGGACCGAATGGCCTACTCCTGCACCTATTGTCTATTGTCTACCTATGTAAGGCTAACTGTAAGGCTATAATTCCCCATTTGCTCTCTCCCTCCTTTCTTAAAAAGTGGGGTTACATTGGTTACCCTCCAGTCCACAGGAACTGATCCAGAATCGAGAGAACATTGGAAAATAATCACCAATGCATTCACGATTTCTAGGGCCACCTCCTTGAGTACTCTGGGATGCAGACCATTAGGCCCTGGGGATTTATCTGCCTTCAATCCCAACAATTTGCATAACACCATTTCCTGACTAATGTGGATTCCCTTCAGTTCCTCCCTCCCATTAGATCCTCGGTCCCCTAGTATTTCTGGGAGATCGTTTGTGTCTTAGTGAAGACAGAACCAAAGTACTTGTTTAACTGTTCTGCCATTTCCTTGTTTGCATTATAAATTCACCTGTCTCTGTAAGGGACCTACACTTATCTTCACTAATCTTTTCCTTTTTACCAATCTTTTTACAAAGTAACATAGAAACATAGAAAATAGGTGCAGGAGGAGGCCCTTCGAGCCATTCATTGTGATCATGGCTGATCGTCCCCTATCAATAACTCGTGGCTGCCTTCTCCCCATATCCCTTGACTCCACCAGCCCCTAGAGCTCTATCTAACTCTCTAAAGAAGCTTTTACAGTCAGTTTTTATATTCCCCGCAAGCTTTCTTTTATGCTTTTTCTCCCCCCCTTTGTCCTCCTCTGTTGAGTTCTAAATTTCTCTCAGTCCTCAGGTTTGCTGCTTCCTCTGGTCAATTTATATGCCTTTTCCTTGGATTTAAAACTATCCTTGATTTCACTTGTAAGCCACGGTTGAGCCGCCTCCCCCGTTTTATTTTTTCGCCAGACAGGGATGAACTATTTCTGGAGTTCATCCATGCGGTCTTTAAATCTTTACCATTGCATTTCCACTGTCAACCCTTTCAGTATAATTTGCCAGTCTATCCTAGCCAATTCCCATCTCATACCTTTATAGTTCTTTTAGTTCAGGACCCTAGTCTGAATTAACCCTGTCACTTTCCATTCTTATGCAAAATTCCACCACATTATGGTCACTGGTGCCCAAGGGGCTTTGCTTAACAAGATTGCTAACTAATCCTTCCTCATTACACAATATCCGGTCTAGGATGGCCTGAACTCTTGTCAGTTCTTCTACATATTGGTTTAAAAAACCGTCCCATACACATTCCAGGAAATCCTCCTCAGCGCTGCTACCAATTTGCTCAATCTATATGTAGATTAAAATCACCCATGATAACTGCTGTACCTTTGCAACACGCATCCCTAATTTCCTGCTTAATGCTATCCCCAACCTCCCTACGGTTGCTTGGTGGTCTGTATACAACTCCAACAAATGTTTTCTGCCATTCGCTATTTCGCAGTTCTACCCATACCAATTCTACAGCATCCAAGCTAATGTCTCTCCTTGCTATTGCATTAATCTCTTTAACCAGCAATGCCAGCCCACCTCCTCTTCCTTTCTGTATATCCTTCCTAAATATTGAATACACCTGCATGTTTAGCTCCCAGCCTTGGTCACCCTGGAGCCATGTCTCCATAATTCCAACTATATCATATTCCTTATCTGCTACCTGCACATTCAATTCATCCACCTTATTACGAATGCTCCTCGCATTAAGGCACAAAGCTTTCAGGTTTGTTTATCTTATCCCTCTTCTACCTTTTGCTTCAGTCCGCATAATCCTACCTGTTCTCCCGGTTGTTCAACACTTTCTAACTCCCCCTCCCGTTCCCACACTGACCTTTCTGTCCTGGGCCTCCACCATTGTCAGAGTGAGGCCCAGCGCAAATTGGAGGAACAGCACCTCATATTTTGCTTGGGCAGCTCACACCCCAGCGGTGTGAACATTGACTTATCTAACTTCAAGTAACCCTTGCTTTCCCTCTCTATCTGTCCCAACCCTCCAGTGTTTCCACTTCGAAGGAAATTACCCGAAATTTGGGAAATTCTGGTTGTCTTCGGGTCATTTTAGTGAAATTAAATAATTTCGGGAAATTTCCACATCCGGATTTGGGGGAAAAAAGTATATTTATGACCATCCGCGCCTGTGCAGTTGGGGGAGGCCCGTCAGCCGCGTCACAATTGAAAATGGCTCCGGTGACGCAGTAGGGACGCAAAATTACGCCGTGTCCCCGCACGGGATCAGATCACCATTTTCACTACATCGCCTCGTATCTGGGTGAGTGGGGCCCTGGAATATTGCGTTAGGGAAGGGGAGTCAGACCCAACGGCTGCACGCTTCTTTTATATCGGGTGTCAAAAAGGGGTCCAATCTGCATTGGGGGAAAAAATTGACTGCCCGCCTCTTCGGGCCCGGGGCTGCAGTGTCTGCCCGTCTGGTCCATGGCCTCCATCCGCGGCGTCAGAGCCTCGCCGCCGGTCAGCCTAGCGTCCAGTGAGCAGGTCTGCTGCCGGCAGTTATTGCAGTATCAGTCGCTGTTGTACTTACATACAATATACGATTATACGTATCGTATGATCATTACGTATGTACTTTTGACTGGATGTCATTGGATCGAAGTCAGTTAACTGTTTGCATTATATTTTTATCGAATATTCTCGCTTAAACGTAAACTATTGTCTATTGTATTGAACGTTCAGTAAATTTGTGACAAGCAGTTGCGGAATGGATCGCTTTACAAAGTGTAAGACCGTGGATGAAAGTGATTTAACAGGGATTGGATCTAATGAAAGTTCCAATGACGATCATATTCATGATGGACCTCGCGGTGATACACATTCAAGCAAGGATGGGGAACAGTCTGATGCACCAGAAGCAGTACCGTCGTGTTCGTCTGCCAAGAAGAAAGCTAAGTATGAAACCAAGTTTTCAGATGGGTGGCTTCATAACCTACTTTTTTCACAGTGGGTACAGAAGAAGAAAGAGTGCTGGGAAATTTGTACCGTTTTGTAGCATTTATAAAGTGGACATCGCTATGGGGAAAAGTGCAATTATGAGGCACAAAGAGACATCCAAAATGAATGAGGATCTGGCTATCCAGACGTTCTTTCAGTCCTCGGCAAGTTTGGTTTCTAAAATGGAAATAAAGATGTGTGGTTTCTTGGTTAAAAACAATCTTCCAATATCTCTCTCAGAAGATCTGCTTGCACTGCTGAGGAGTTTATTTCCCTTTGGTGAAACTCTCAAGCATGTTAATTTAGGTAAACAGAAAGCAACCAACACAATTTGACAGGTGCTAAGCTTTCATTACATGAAAGAGGTAGTTGAGCAACTGAAAGGTCACAAATTTTCATTAACCATCGATGAGACAACGGATAGTCAACAAAGAGTCAAATGGGTGTAATTGGGACATACTTCGATGCAGAAAGCTTCAAAATGAATACTGTATTTATTGAACTCATCGATCTGCCAAGGAAAGGCAGAAACCATCTGCAATGCAGTTATTCAGTGTTTGCAGGAAAAACATATTCCAATGGAGAGTGTCATTGAATTTTGTGCTGACACCTGCAATGTTATGTTTGGAGTCCATCATTCAGTTTCTCGGCTGCTTCGTATACATCATTCCTGGATCATGCCAATCAAATGCTCTTGTCATTTAATTCATCTGTGTCTGTCTCGTGCTTCGTTGAAGCTACTAAAGTCCCTGGAGGACGTGCAGGAACATTTACTCTCATTTCCGCATGGCCTCACAGAGGTGTGATGCTTTCAGAGAATTCCAGGATTTCCTTGACATAGACTATCATATCCTCAGGGCAGGACAAACCAGGTGGCTTTCAATTAAAATTTGGGTAGACCGAATACTAGAACAGTATGAAGCAGTATGCTGGGAAAACAGTTGAAAACTGAGGAATTTGGTTTGTAAATTGGTAAATCAGGCAATTTATCAGTCAATTTAAGCAAGACTGCTCTTAGCGAGCGGCAGTGAGTGAGCGGCCTTGTGAGGGAAGTGCCCTGTGAGAAAAGTGTGAGTCTTTGGCTCGAGAGTCTTCGGAGAGGAGACGAAAGAAGGAGATGTCAGGCAAGCTGATTCAGTGCGATGCTTGCAGTATGTGGGAGGTCAAGGACACCGCCGGTGCCTCTGGCTGCTACAAATGCGAGAAGTGCATCCAGGTAGAGCTCCTGAAGGGCCGTGTTGGGGAACTTGAGAAGCAAGTGGATGACCTCCAGTTCGTCCGAGAAACGGAGTCGTTCCTCGACAAGTCCTACAGTACGATTGTTACACCTAAGGTACTGGAAGAGAGAAGGTGGGAGACAGTGAGAACGGGAGGGAAGCATGGAATGCCAACTTCCCCGGGTGTTGTACCTCTTGTGAACAGGTTCACCCACTTAGAAGCTGTCGGGACAGAAGAGGTGTTTACACTGGGCGACGGACTGGCTTGTGATGCGAATAGGGCTGTTGAGCCAAAACCAAAAAGGCCTAAGGCAGGCAACGCCATTGTAGTGGGAGACTCCATTGTGAGAGGTACGGACAGGGGTTTCTGCGGCAACAGACGGGATGCGAGGATGGTGTGCTGCCTTCCTGGTGCCAGGATCCAGGATGTCACGGACAGAGTGCAGAAAATCCTCAAGGGCGAAGGTGAACACCTGGAAGTGGTAGTGCATGTCGGCACAAACGATGTCGGAAAGAAGGTGATGAATATTCTGCAGCGTGACTTTAGAGAGCTCGGAAAAATGCTGAAAAGCAGGACCTCCAGGGTTGTTATCTCCGGTTTGCTTCCAGCTCCTCGTGCTGGCGAGAGCAGGAACAGGGAGATACGGGACCTGAACGTGTGGCTGAGGAACTGGTGCACGGGGCAGGGATTTAGATTCTTAGATCACTGGGATCTGTTTTGGGGTAAGGGGGAACTGTACAAAAGGGACGGATTGCATCTTAACAGGTGTGGGACCAGCATTCTGGCAGGCAGGTTTGCCACTGCTACACGGGTGGTTTTAAACTGAATAAGGGGGGTGGGGTGTCGAATGGGCTAGTGGAGGATGGAGTTAAAGGGAAAGGGTTTCTTAAATGTGTGAGCGTAGAGACAGAGGGGTGTAAAATGAGGGTAGAAGCAATAGGTAGCAAGGTGAAAAGTAAAAGTGGCAGGCCGGAAAATCCAGGGCAAAAATCAAAAAGGGCCACTTTTCAACAAAATTGTATAAGGGGTAAGAGTGTTGTAAAAACAAGCCTGAAGGCTTTGTGTCTCAATGCAAGGAGCATTCGTAATAAGGTGGATGAGTTGAATGTGCAGATAGCTATTAATGACTATGATATAGTTGGGATCACGGAGACATGGCTCCAGGGTGACCAAGGCTGGGAGCTGAACATCCAGGGATATTCAATATTCAGGAGGGATAGAGAGAAAGGAAAAGGAGGTGGGGTAGCGTTGCTGATTAGAGAGGAGATTAACGCAATGGAAAGGAAGGACATTAGTTTGCAGGATGTGGAATCGGTATGGGTAGAGCTGCGAAACACTAAGGGGCAAAAAACGCTGGTGGGTGTTGTGTACAGGCCACCTAACTGTAGTAGTGAAGTTGGAGATGGTATCAAACAGGAAATTAGAAATGCGTGCGACAAAGGCAAAACCGTTATAATGGGTGACTTCAATCTACATATAGATTGGGTGAATCAAATTGGCAGGGGTGCTGAGGAAGAGGATTTTTTGGAATGTATGCGGGATAGTTATCTAAATCAACATGTAGAGGAACTAACGAGAGAGCAGGCTATTTTAGACTGGGTATTGAGTAATGAGGAAGGGTTAGTTAGCAGTCTTGTTGTACGTGCCCCCTTGGGCAAGAGTGACCATAATATGGTTGAGTTCTTCATTAGGATGGAGAGTGACATTGTTAATTCAGAAACAATGGTTCTGAACTTAAAGAAAGGTAACTTTGAGGGTATGAGACGTGAATTGGCCAAGATTGACTGGCAATTAATTCTAAAAGGGTTGACGGTGGATATGCAATGGAAGACATTTAAAGACTTCATGGATGAACTACAAAAATTGTTCATCCCAGTTTGGCAAAAGAATAAATCAGGGAAGGTAGTGCATCCGTGGATAACAAGGGAAATCAGGGATAGTATCAAAGCGAAGGATGATGCGTACAAATTAGCCAGAAAAAGCAGCATACCGGAGGACTGGGAGAAATTCAGAGTCCAGCAGAGGAGGACAAAGGGCTTAATTAGGAAAGGAAAAATAGATTATGAAAGAAAACTGGCAGGGAACATAAAAACTGACTGCAAAAGTTTTTATAGATATGTGAAAAGAAAGAGATTAGTTAAAACAAATGTAGGTCCCTTGCAGTCAGAAACAGGTGAGTTGATCATGGGGAACAAGGATATGGCGGACCAATTGAATAACTACTTTGGTTCCGTCTTCACTAAGGAAGACATAAATAATCTGCCGGAAATAGCAGGGGACCGTGGGTCAAAGGAGTTGGAGGAATTGAGTGAAATCCAGGTTAGCCGGGAAGTGGTGTTGGGTAAATTGAATGGATTAAAGGCCGATAAATCCCCAGGGCCAGATAGGCTGCATCCCAGAGTACTTAAGGAAGTAGCTCCAGAAATAGTGGATGCATTAGTAATAATCTTTCAAAACTCTTTAGATTCTGGAGTAGTTCCTGAGGATTGGCGGGTAGCAAACGTAACCCCACTTTTTAAGAAGGGAGGGAGAGAGAAAACGGGGAATTACAGACCAGTTAACCCCCGAAAAGCACCTGGTCCTGATGGTATACCCGGCCGTGTTCTAAAAACCTGTGCGGACCAACTGGCGGGAGTTTTTACGGACATTTTCAATCTCTCACTTCTGAGGTCTGAGGTCCCCACCTGCTTTAAAAGGGCATCAATTATACCGGTGCCCAAGAAGAGTAAGGTGACATGCCTCAATGACTATCGACCAGTGGCACTAACGCCGGTGGTGATGAAGTGCTTTGAGAGGTTGATCATGGAGCAAATCAACTCCTACATCGACAAAAACCTGGACCCACTGCAGTTCGCGTACCGCCACAACAGATCAACGGTGGATGCGATCTCGCTGGCCCTCCACTCCGCACTGGACCACTTGGACAACAAAAACTCATATGTCAGGCTGTTATTCATTGATTACAGCTCGGCATTTAACACAATCATCCCCTCCAAACTGGTTACCAAACTCGCAGAACTGGGTCTCTGCGCATCCCTCTGCAACTGGATCCTCGACTTCCTCGTCCACAGACCACAGTCTGTTCGTATTGGTGGAAATGTGTCAGCCTCAATAACAATCAGCACGGGAGCACCTCAAGGCTGCGTGCTCAGCCCCCTGCTGTACTCACTCTATACCCATGACTGCGTAGCGAACCACAGTGCGAACTCCATCATCAAGTTCGCTGACGACACCACTATTGTGGGGCGTATCACTGATGGGGATGAGTCAGAGTACAGAAGAGAGATCGAGCAACTGTCCATATGGTGCCAGCGCAATAACCTGGCCCTCAACACCAGCAAAACCAAGGAACTGATTGTGGACTTTGGAAGGAGTAGGAGGGGGACCCACAGCCCCATTTATATCAACGGGTCGATGGTTGAAAGGGTCAAGAGCTTCAAATTCCTGGGCGTGCACATCTCTGAAGATCTTTCCTGGTCCGAGAACACTAATGCAATCATCAAAAAGCACATCAGCGCCTCTACTTCCTGAGAAGATTACGGAGAGTCGGATTGTCAAGGAAGACTCTCTCTAACTTCTACAGGTGCACAGTCGAGAGCATGCTGACCGGTTGCATCGTGGCTTGGTTCGGCAATTTGAGCGCCCTGGAAAGGAAAAGACTACAAAAAGTAGTAAACACTGCCCAGTCCATCATCGGCTCTGACCTTCCTTCCATCGAGGGGATCTATCGCAGTCGCTGCCTCAAAAAGGCTGGCAGTATCATGAAAGACCCACACCATCCTGGCCACACACTCATCTCCCTGCTACCTTCAGGTAGAAGGTACAGGAGCCTGAAGACTGCAACAACCAGGTTCAGGAATAGTTACTTCCCCTCAGCCATCAGGCTATTAAACCTGGCTCGGACAAAACTCTGATTATTACCAACCACTTTCTGTTATTTGCACTATCAGTTTATTTATTCATGTGTGTATATATTTATATCATGGTATATGGACACATTTATCTGTTTGGTAGTAAATGCCTACTATTTTCTGTGTGCTTAAGCAAAGCAAGAATTTCATTGTCCTATACAGGGACACATGACAATAAACTAACTTGAACTTGAACTTGAACTTGAACATCGGTAGTGGGGAAACTGCTAGAGTCAGTTATTAAAGATGGGATAGCAGCACATTTGGAAAGTGGTGAAATCATTGGACAAAGTCAGCATGGATTTACAAAAGGTAAATCATGTCTGACGAATCTTATAGAATTCTTCGAGGATGTAACTAGTAGCGTGGATAGGGGAGAACCAGTGGATGTGGTGTATCTGGACTTCCAGAAGGCTTTCGACAAGGTCCCACATAAGAGATTAGTTTACAAACTTAAAGCACACGGCATTGGGGGTTCAGTATTGATGTGGATAGAGAACTGGCTGGCAAACAGGAAGCAAAGAGTAGGAGTAAACGGGTCCTTTTCACAATGGCAGGCAGTGACTAGTGGGGTACCGCAAGGCTCAGTGCTGGGACCCCAGCTATTTACAATATATATTAATGATCTGGATGAGGGAATTGAAGGCAATATCTCCAAGTTTGCGGATGACACTAAGCTGGGGGGCAGTGTTAGCTGTGAGGAGGATGCTAGGAGACTGCAAGGTGACTTGGATAGGCTGGGTGAGTGGGCAAATGTTTGGCAGATGCAGTATAATGTGGATAAATGTGAGGTTATCCATTTTGTGGCAAAAACAGGAAAGCAGACTATTATCTAAATGGTGGCCGACTAGGAAAAGGGGAGATGCAGCGAGACCTGGGTGTCATGGTACACCAGTCATTGAAAGTGGGCATGCAGGTGCAGCAGGCAGTGAACAAAGCGAATGGTATGTTAGCTTTCATAGCAAAAGGATTTGAGTATAGGAGCAGGGAGGTTCTACTGCAGTTGTACAGGGTCTTGGTGAGACCACACCTGGAGTATTGCGTACAGTTTTGGTCTCCAAATCTGAGGAAGGACATTATTGCCATAGAGGGAGTGCAGAGAAGGTTCACCAGACTGATTCCTGGGATGTCAGGACTGTCTTATGAAGAAAGACTGGATAGACTTGGTTTATACTCTCTAGAATTTAGGAGATTGAGAGGGGATCTTATAGAAACTTAAGGGGTTCTTAAGGGGTTGGACAGGCTAGATGCAGGAAGATTGCTCCCGATGTTGGGGAAGTCCAGGACAAGGGGTCACAGCTTAAGGATAAGGGGGAAATCCTTTAAAACCGAGATGAGAAGAACTTTTTTCACACAGAGAGTGGTGAATCTCTGGAACTCCCTGCCACAGAGGGTAGTCGAGGCCAGTTCATTGGCTATATTTAAGAGGGAGTTAGATGTGGCCCTTGTGGCTAAGGGGATCAGAGGGTATGGAGAGAAGGCAGGTACGGGATACTGAGTTGGATGATCAGCCATGATCATATTGAATGGCGGTGCAGGCTCGAAGGGCCGAATGGCCTACTCCTGCACCTAATTTCTATGTTTCTATGTTTCTAAAACTCTATTTCCAAGGAGTTGCAATTGAAGATCCTACACATACAAATGACTCAATCCTGAATAGCCTGACCAAGATGGTCACATTGGCATACCTTATGTCATATAACCTTGGCAGACTCACTTCATTCAATAAACTCTTCCAGTGTGAGGTTGCTCTTCTGCATGTTCTCAAACATGAGATTTCACAGTTGTTGGTAGGTCTTTCATCACATTATATGGAGCTGTCACATGTAAGAATGTGTGACCTCTTAAAACTCAATGTGAATGATGAAGAACATCACATAGCACTATGTAAAGTGTACCCTGGGGTAAAGGCTTCAAGCACAATTCAAAGTAGCAGTGACAATGTTGGGGCAGACCACCATGACATTACATTGTTCCAGAATCACTGCAAGCAGTTTCTTATGGAATGTGTGAAACAGATCCAGCACAGATTCAGCAATCTTCAGGAACTGGATTTCCTGAGATATCAAGACCCAGCAGTAGCATACAATCTAACTATACCATCCTTGGCACCATTGTACCAAAAACTGCCATACCTGAAGGAAGTTGCATCAGTTCAAGATGTTGACACTGAATGGAGGACACACTCCATGCACCCCACTTTGAATGGCAGTTTGTCAGTAGAGGAGTATTCACACAGAAAGATGCCTGTGGAAACCAAGTGCACTTCAATTTGAGCAAAATAATCATTTCTTTCCCCAAATGCTGCTGTTGAAAGGGTCATTTCTTTCCCCAAATGCTGCTGTTGAAATGGTTTTCAGCCAACTCAAACTGATAAAGGACAAATCTAACACAAGAGAGCTTGCTTGGATACTTCTGTTAACAAAACTAACATTTCAGAAGAAAGGGCAACAGCAGGCTGCACAGTTGGATCATTGCAAGGACATGCTCAAACTACATGCCAAGATGCAGATGATGCAGAGGCAGCTGAACTTCGCAGGAAATTCATGGCTGAGTTCCGCAAGTAAATTGTTGTTATGAAATGTATTATTTTTTTCAGTTCATGTTTCATACAATCCAAAGTTAATTTCACTGTACATGTACAGTACCTACATGTTGCATAAAGTGTCTGAACCAAAGACCAGTAAAGAGACTAAAGTGAACATAGTCAATGACCCTTGTTGTATTCTTTGTGACACTGTATTCCAGGCACACACTGCACTGAACACACAATATGCATACCATGCAGGCTAGGTTACATCATATATGTGCACAGTGCATAATGCCTTGCATAACACTACAAGTGAGTAACAGAAGCAGGCAGATATGGTGTAGTTACATAGATCTGTTTTGGGTTGATAACCTGCCCGCGAAAGGAAAACAACAAATAACATGCAGGAAGCATTTTTGAAAATTTCAGGAAATACCATCAAATTCCAGGAAATTTGGGATTCTATATCAGGAATTTTTTTTTTGAGGTGTGGAAGCACTCCCCATCCTCAGTTTTCTGACCAATCTGACTGTCCTCATTTACATTTTATCTTTGTTTGCATTATTGTTACCTTCTCCTAGCTAACAATGATCTATTCTCCATTTTCCTTGATCACTCCCTTTGTCTAATTTTCACACCTTTACGCTTCCTTATCTCTGTATCTCCCTCTCCCCTGACTCTGAAGAAGGATCTCAACCCAAACGTCACCCATTCCTTCTCTCCAGAGTTGCTGCCTGTCCTGCTGAGTTACTGCACTGTTTTGCGTCTATCTGTCTGATGGCATGTCATTGCGAGAGGACTTGAGTTTAGGAGCAAGGAGGTTCTACTGCAGTTCTACAGGTCCCTGGTGAGACCGCACCTGGAGTATTGTGTGCAATTTTGCGAATTGTGTGTAATTTGAGGAAGGTCATTATTGCTATTGAGGGAGTGCAGCGTAGGTTCACCAGGTTAATTCCTGGGATGGCGGGACGAAGGATGAAGGGATTAAAAGTAACATTAGCAAATTTGCAGATGACACAAAGCTGGGTGGCAGTGTAAACTGTGAGGAGGAGGCTGGGTGACTTGGACAGGTTGGGTGAGTGTGCAGAATCATGGCAGATGCAGTTTAATGTGGATAAATGTGAGGTTATCTACTTTGGTGGCAAAAACAGGATGGCAGATTATTATCTGAATGGTGTCAAGTTGGGAAAAGGGGAACTACAGCGAGTTCTTGGGGTCCTCGTTCATCAGTCACTGAAAGTAAGCCTGCAGGTACAGCAGGCAGTGTAGAAAGCAAATTGCATGTTGGCCTTCATAACAAGAGTAGTTGAGTATAGGAGCAAAGAGGTCCTTCTGCAATCGTACAGGGCCCTAGTGAGACCACATCTGGAGTATTGTGTGCAGTTTAGGTCTCCAAATTTGAGGAAGGACATTCTTGCTATTGAGGGAGTGCAGCGTAGGTTCACAAGGTTAATTCACGGGATGGCGGGACTGTCATATTATGATAGAATGGAGCGGCTGGGCTTGTATACACTGGAATTTAGAAGGATGAGAGGGAATCTTATTGAAACATATAAGATTATTAAGGGATTGAACATGCTAGAGGCAGGAAACATGTTCCCGTTGTTGGTGGAGTCCAGAACCAGGGGCCACAGTTTAAGAATAAGGGGTAGGCCATTTAGAACGGAGATGAAGACAAACTTTTTCACCCAGAGAGTTGTGAATCTGTGGAATTCTCTGCCTAAGAAGACAGTGGAGGCCAATTCTCTGGATGCTTTCAAGAGAGACTTAGATAGAGCTCTAAAAGATAGCGGTCAGGATATATGGTGAGAAGGCAGGAATGGGGTACTGAATGTGATCACAGTGCTGGCTCAAATGCCCGAATGGCCTACTCCTACACCTATTGTCTATTGTCAATGCTGAGAACTATACTGTGCACTCTACGTCTTCACTCTACCTATTGGAGTCTAGAGTGTTTTATTGTTAAAATGGAACAATGAAATCATTACCTGCAGTAGCACAACAGATATGTAAACACCATAATAAACACCAAAAATGTTAAGTATACTGTATATAAAGAACAAACAAATAATAATAGTGCAAAGTTAAAACAATGCCCCCCAACTCTATGTAGCTCCGAGCTTATTTGGAGGTTGTAGTGTATAATAGTCTGATGACTGTTGGGAAGAAGCTGCTCCTGAACCTAGATGTTATAGTTTTCTGGCTCTGATACCTACTTCTGGATGGCAGGAGTGAAACGAGAGTGTGTCCTGGCTGGTGTAGATTTCTGATGATGCTAGCTGCCTTTCTGAGGCAGTGACTCCTGTAGACCCTTTTGATGGTGGGGAGGTCAGTACCCGTGATGGACTTGAGTTGGGCTTGATTGTATTTTTGTATCGTATTAGCTGATCTGATTGGATAGCATGCAAAATAATGCTTTTCACCGTACACTGAGAATAACAAATCTGAACCTAAAGTACAAGCAAGGAACTGCAGGTGCAGTTTACAAAAAAGGACACAATTTGTTGTAGTCAGGTAGCATCTCTGGAGAAAATGTACAAGTGACTTTTTGGGTTGGTGCAATAGGAGTCTGAAGAAGAGTCCTGATCCAAAATATCACCTAAACCTAAGGAGCAGTTTTGAGCAAGGCTTCACATCTGCATTCACATGCGTCTTGATTTAATCAAGGTGGCACAAGCTTGCCCAGTCCCATCAAACAGAAACCAAAACCCCTGCTATTTGCTAAAAACATTTAAACCAAAATATTAAATACATGATTAGATGAGGTACACAATAGCAAAACCTACTTCATCAAGGATCACTTGAAGTCGAGTATGATAGTTCTTTGGTGGCTCCTTGTTGGTCTTGAGATGGCTGAAGAGGCCAACGCCGGAGCCATAGATTTTATATTCTTCCAGATGGATGCCAGTGCATGATACCTTTTAAGAAGCAGAGACTGGTGCACGGACAGCCACCACATAGCCCTTGACAGAGATCGACCTGAATCGAACGATATGAACTCTTCAACGGCCTCTGAGGGTCACCACCATATTATGGTGGAGAAGCGTGTGTGTGCCTAAGATCCTGTGAGCTAAACCATCTGGAGCTATGCTCTTGGCAGGGTCACTCAAGGTAGGCAGATAGAGGGCGAGGTTCCTGGCAAAGCCCTGCTCTAGGATAAAACCTTAGCAATGGAATAGGGGGAGGATGGCGGCTGGCCTGTAGGTGGAGCACCACAACGGCTGAGAAGGCAGGAGAAGGCTGCAGCATGGAGAGACCTATTTATATAGCATTCTTGGGATAGTAGAGTAACACAAAGGCCTTAAATGAAACATAACAACAACACAAATCTGACTGCAGTAGAATGGTTACATTCAGAGGTTGGAAACCAAAACTGGGGGGAAATGGGTATACTGCTGGAGGAGATTACAGACCCGGGGATGCATTATATACCCAGTATTAAAAACTGAGTAGTTATTGATGAACAACTTAATAAAATAATCCTTGCATATTTGGCTAAATTGAAAAAAAAATACAGATACATGTGGAACTATAAGAACTCTTTGTTGCTTTAATTTTTAAAGGGCCTCAAAGGTATTTTCAGTGAAATGGTTAACAAGTTAAATGGTGATAAGCAGCAAGAGCTAGTATTGGCTGGAAGTCAGTGAGTCAGAGGAAAAGAAGTTTTAAAAAGCACGGCCAAAGCCCGATACAAGTGTTTACCATGATTTTATTTGCAAATTTGACGCCAATCATAGCTATAGTGGTGGGTGACTCCATTGTCCGAGGTGCGGACTGGAGATTCTGTGGAGGCAGGTGAGACTCAAGGATGGTCTGTTGCCTCCCTGGTGCCAGCGTTCAAGATATCACACACCGAATTCAGAACATCCTCGAGAGGGAAGGTGAACATCCGGCAGTAGTTGTGCATGTGGGCTCAAACAACATCGGGAAGAAGAGGAAGGAGGTTCTGCAACACGAGTTTATAGAGTGAGGAAGAAGACTGAAAAGTAGGACTTCTAGGGTGGTTATCTCTGGATAGCTTCCAGTACCTCGTGCTAGTGAGGGCAGGCACAGGGAGATAGGGGATCTGAATGTGTGGCTGGAGGGCTGGTGCAGGGAGCAAGGGTTTAGATTGATAGACCACTGGGATCTCTTCTGGGGTAGGGGTGACCTGTACAAAAGGGACAGGTTACCTCTTAACTGGAGGGGACCAACATTCTGACAGGCAAGTTTGCTAGTGCTACCTGTGTGCGTTTAAACTAAATAGTGGGAGGAGGGATTGATAATTTGGGATTATAAAGATGGAGTTAAAGGGGAAGTGAGTACAGGTAAAGTTACAAAAGACTCCCGAATTAATGGGAAGGAAAGTTCGAGAAGGGATAAGAGAGTAAGGTCAGGGTGCAAGAGGGGAGGTGAATACCAAAGTTAAAGTGTTGTATATGAATGCGCGAAGTATAAAGTGGATGAGCTTGAGGCTCAGTTAGAAATTGGCAAGTATGATGTTGTGGGAATTACAGAGACATGGCTGCAAGAGGACCAAGGCTGGGAACTGAATATTCAAGGGTATACGTCCTATTGAAAAGACAGACAGGTGGGCAAAGGGGTGGGGTAGCTCTGTTGGTGAGGAATGAAATTCAGTCCCTTGCGAGGGGTGACATGGAATCAGGAGATGTGGAGTCAGTATGAATAGAACTGAGGAATTGTAAGGGTAATAAGACCCTACTGGGAGTTATCTACAGGTCCCCAAACAGTAACCTGGATATATGGTGTATAATGGTGTTTTATCATTAATGTTTTATTATTATTAATGTTTAATGTTTTCTGAGTCATTCATAACTGTCACTGTATGTCATGTGGGCGGAGCACCAAGGCAAATTCCTTGTATGTGAATACTTGGCCAATAAACTTACTTACTTACTTGCTTACTTACTTACTTACTTACTTACTTAGGGTGCAGGTTGAATCAAAAGTTAAAATTGG
The DNA here is from genome assembly GCF_010909765.2 of Amblyraja radiata. Taxonomy (NCBI): domain Eukaryota; kingdom Metazoa; phylum Chordata; class Chondrichthyes; order Rajiformes; family Rajidae; genus Amblyraja; species Amblyraja radiata. Next base: position 60,470,108 of record NC_045959.1, read on the forward strand.
CATGTCGTAAAGGTAATGCTACTGTTGTTATGGGAGATTTCAACATGCAGGTAGACTGGGAAAATCAGGTTGGTACCAGACCCCAAGAAAGAGAGTTTGTGGAGTGCCTCCGTGATGGATTCTTAGAGCAGCTTGTACTGGAGCCTACCAGGGAGAAGGCAATTCTGGATTTAGTGTTGTGTAATGAACCAGATTTGATAAGGGAACTCGAGGTAAAGGAGCCTTATAGGTAGTGACCATAATATGATAAGTTTTAATCTACAATTTGAGATGGAGAAGGAAAAATCAGAAGTGTCAATATTACAGTTGAACAAAGGGGACAATGGAGCCATGAGGAAGGAACTGGCCAAAGTTGACTGGAAAGATACCCTAGCAGGGTTGACAGTGGAACAACGATGGCAGGTATTTCTGGGAATAATACAGAAGGTGCAGAATCAGTTCATTCTAAAGAGGAAGAAAGATTCCAAGGGGAGTAAGGGGCGACCGTGGCTGACAAGGGAAGTCAGGGACAGTGTAAAAATAAAATAGAAGTATAACAAAGCAAAGATGAGCAGGAAACCAGAGGATTGGGTAACTTTTAAAGAGCAACAGTAGATAACTGAAAAGGCAATACGGGGAGAAAAGATGAGGTATGAAGGTAAGCTAGCCAAGAATATAAAGGAGGATAGTAAAAGCTTCTTTAGGTAAGTGAAGAGGAAAAAATTAGTTAAGACCAAAGTTGGACCCTTGAAGACTGAAAAAGGTGAATTTATTATGTGGAACAAGGAAATGGCAGACGAGCTGAACAGGTACTTTGGATCTGTCTTCACTAAGGAAGGCACAAACAATCTCCCTGATGTACTAGTGGCCAGATCCTCTGGCCACTAGTACATCAGGGAGATTGTTTGTGCCTTCCTTAGTGAAGACAGATGAAGGAAATTCACATTAGGCAGGAAATGGTGTTGGGCATACTGATGGGACTGAAGGCTGATAAAACCCCAGACCTGATGGTCTGCATCTCAGGGTATTTAAGGAAGTGGCTCTAGAAATCGTGAACGCATTGGTGATCATTTTCCAATATTCTATATATTCAGGATCAGTTCCTGTGGATTGGAGGGTAGCTAATGTTAACCCACATTTTAAGAAAGGCGGGAGAGAGAAAACAGGGAATTATAGACCAGTTGGCCTGATATCGGTAGTGGGGAAGATGCTGGAGTTAATTATAAAAGATGAAATAGTGCCATTTTTGGATAGCAGTAGAAGGATCAGTCCGAGTCAGCATGGATTTACGAAGTGGAAATCATGCTTGACTAATCTTCTGGAATTTTTTGAGGATGTAACTAGGAAAATGGACAAGGGAGAGCCAGGGAATGTCGTGTACGTGGACTTTCAGAAAGCATTTGATAAGGTCCCACGTAGGAGATAAGTAGGCAAAATTAGAGCACATGGTATTGGGGGTAGGGTACTGACATGAAATTGGTTGGCAGACAGGAAACAAAGAGTAGGGATAAACGGGTCCCTTTCAGAATGACAGGCAGTGACTAGTGGGGCACCGCAAGGCTTGGTGCTGGATTGCAGCTATTTATAATATACACTAATGATTTAGATGAAGGGATTAAAAATAACATTAGCAAATTTGCAGATGACACAAAGCTGGGTTGCAGGGTGTACATTGAGGAGGATGCTATGAGGATGCAGGGTGACTTGGACAGGTTGGGTGAGAAGACAGATGCATGGAGGATGCAGATTAATGTGGATAAATGTGAGGTTATCCACTTTGGTGGCAAAAACAGGAAGGCAGATTATTATTTGAATGGTGTCACTTTGGGAAGAGGGGAAGTACAGTGAGATCTGGGGGTCCTTGTTCATCAGTCATTGAAAGTAAGCATGCAGGTATAGCAGGTAATGTAAAAAGCGAATGGCATGTTGGCCTTCATAACAAGAGAAGTTGAGTATAGGAGCAAAGAGGTCCTTCTGCAGTTGTACAGGGCCCTAGTGAGACCACACCTGGAGTATTGTGTGCAGTTTTGGTCTCCAAATTTGAGGAAGGACATTCTTGCTATTGAAGGAGTGCAGCATAGGTTCACGAGGTTAATTTGCAGGATGGCGGGACTGTCATATGTTGATAGAATGGAGCGGCTGGGTTTGTATACTCTAGAATTTAAAAGGATGAGAGGTTATCTTATTGAAACATAAGACTATTAAGGGATTTGACACGCTAGAGGCAGGATATATGTTCCCGATGTTGGGAGAGTCCAGAACCAGGGGCCACAGCTTAAGAATAAGGGGTAAGCCATTTAGAAAGGAGATTAAAAGTTGTGAATCTGCGGGATTCTCTGCCTCAGAAGGCAGTGGAGGCCAATTCGCGGAGGCTTTCAAGAGAGAGTTAGATAGATATCTTAAAGAGAGAGAACTGAAGGGATATGGGCAGGAATGGGGTACTGATTATGCCTGACCTGCCATGATACAGTGATGACTGTGCTGGGTCCGGGCCGAATTGCCTACTCCTGCACCTACTGTCTATTCTCTCTTGTCTATTGTCCATTGATATCAGTGCAGTTCAGTTCCTGATGACGCAAACATAACAGGTTGTCAGAGGAAGATACAAAATGCTGGAGTAACTCAGCGGGACAGGCAGAGTTTGATCATGGAGGCTGATCATGGCGCAAATCAACTCCTACCTCGACAAAAACCTGGACCCACTGCAGTTCACTTACCGCCACAACAGATCAATGGTGGATGTGATCTTACTGGCTCTCCACTACGCTCTGGACCACTTGGACAACAAAACCTCATATGTCAGGCTGTTATTCATTGACTACAGCTCGGCATTTAATACCATTATCCCCTCCAAGCTGGTTACCAAGCTCTCAGAACTGGGTCTCTGCACATCCCTCTGCAATTGGATCCTCGACTTCCTCATTCACAGACACAGTTTGTCCGTATTGGTGGAAATGTGTCATCCTCGATAACACTCAGCACGGGAGCACCTCAAGGCTGCGTAGCTCCACATAGTGCGAACTCCATCATCAAGTTCGCCAACAACACCACTGTTGTGGGACGTATCACTGATGGGGACGAGTCGAGTATAGAAGTGAGATCGACCGATTGACCAAATGGTGCCAGCATAATAACCTGCCTCTCAACACCAGCAAAACCAAGGAACTGATTGTGGACTTTGGAAGGAGTAGGATGGGGACCCACAGTCCCGTTTATATCAAAGGGTCGATGGTGGAAAAGATCAAGAACAAATTCCTGGGCGTGCATATTTCCAAAGATCTCTCCTGGTCCCAGAACACTGATGCAATTATAAAGAAAGCACATCAGCGCCTCTACTTCCTGAGAAGATTACGGAGAGTCGGTATGTCAAGGAGGACTCTCTCGAACTTCAACAGGTGCACAGTAGAGAGCATGCTGACCGGTTGCATCGTGGCTTGGTACGGCAACTTGAGCGTCCAGGAGTGGTAAAGGCTGCAAAAAGTTGTAAACACTGCCCAGTCCATCATCGGCTCTGACCTTCCTACCATCGAGCGGATCTATCGCAGGTGCTGCCTCAAAAAGGCTGCCAACATCACCAAGGACCCACACCATCCTGGCCACACACTCATCTCTCCGCTGCCATCAGGTAGAAGGTACAGGAGCCTGAAATCTGGTACATCCAGGTTCAGGAACAGCTTTTTCCCCACAGCCATCAGACTATTAAACACAACTTCAAACAAACTCTGAACTATAACAGCCTATTGCACTTTATCTGTTTATTTATGTGTGTATATATATATTATATGGCATATGGACACAGTAATCTGTTCTGTATTTATGCCTACAATATTCTGTTGTGCTGCAGCAAGCAAGAATTTCATTGTCCTATCTGGGACACATGACGATAAACTCTCTTGACTTGACTTGAGCATCTCCAGGGAGAAGGAATGGGTGACGTTTTGGGTTGAGACCCTTCTTCAGACTGATGTCAGGTTTGTGGTCGGTACATAAATAAGGAAGTGTATAGATGAGGAGGGGATGGAGAGAGAGGGTGAAAGCAAGGGTTACTTGAAGTCAGAAAAGTCAATATTCATACCGCTGGGGTGTAAGCTGCCTCAACGAAATATGAGATGCTGTTCCTCCAATTTGCACTGGGCCTCACTCTGACAATGGCCCAGAACTGAAAGGTCAATGTGGGAATGGGAGGGGGAGTTAAAGTATTGAGCAACCGGAAAGTTAAAGGTTATGGGGAGAAGGCAGGAGAGTAGGGTTAGGAGAGATAGATCAGCCATGATTGAATTGCGGAGTAGACGATTACCTAATTGTACTCCTAATCACTTAGGAAGGTCGAGTTGCAGGTAGATAAAGTGGTCAAAAAGGCTTCTGCCATTTTGCCCTTCATCAGTTGAGTATAGACGTTGGGAGGTCATGTTGCAGTTGTATAAGACGTTGGTGAGACCACATTTGGAATATTATGTTCAGTTTTCGGCACCATTTTATAGGAAAGATATTGTCAAGCTTGAAAGCGTTCAGAAAAGATTTACGAGGATGTTGCCAGGACTAAAGGGTGTGAGCTATAGGGAGAGGTTGACGCTGGGTCTCTATTCCATGGAGCGTAAGAGGATGAGGGTGGATGTTATAGAGGTGTACAAAATCATGAGAGGAATAGATCGGGTAGATGCACAGAGTCTCTTGCCCAGAGTAGGGGAATCGAGGACCAGAGGGCATAGGTTCAAGGTGAAGGGGGAAAGATTTAATAGGAATCCGAGGGGTAACTTTTTCACACAAAGGATGGTGGGTGTATGGAAGAATCTGCTAGAGGAGGTAGTTGAGGCTGGGACTATCCCATCGTCTAACAGACAGTTAGACAGGTACATGGATAGGACAGGTTTGGAGGGATATGGACCAAGCGCAGGCAAGTGGGTCTAGTGTCTGCTGGGTCCTCAGCAGAGGCCTTACCTTTGTCCACTTCCGTCCCCACCTCAATGAGTTCCGCGCCCACCACGACTTGGAGCTTCTTCTACCGTCGCCTCTGCCTCACAGCTTTCTTCCATGGGAAGGAGTCCTCGCCCCCTATTGATGATCCCTTTCCCGTCTCGAACCGACCCCCTCCTCGTGGACCCCCCCTTATGGCCTTCCGGCTTTAGACCTTTTTATTCAAAACTGCCGGCGGGACATCAACTGCCTCAACTTCTCCACTCCCCTGTCTCACTCCAATCTCTCCCCCCCTGAACGTACAGCCATCGACTCACTCTGCAACAATCCAGACTGGGTTATCAAACCCGCCGACAAGTGAGGTGCCATGGTAGTCTGCCACGTCGATCTCTACAAAGCTGAGGCCACGCGCCAACTCTCGGACACCTCCTCCTACTTACCCCTGGACCATAACCCCACAGCCGAACACCAGGCCACTATCTCTAGCACCATCACTGACTTCATCCACTCCGGCTCCCTGCCCCCCCGAGCCTCCAACCTCATCGTTCCCCAGCCCCGCACGGCCCGATTTTACCTTATCCCCAAAATCCACGAACCTGACTGTCCTGGTAGACCCATTGTCTCTGCCTGTTCGTGCCCTAACGAACTTATTTCCACATACCTTGACTCCATCCTATCCCCCCTAGTTAAATCCCTCCCTACCTATGTTCAAGACACCTCAGACACTCTCCGTCGTCTCCAGGCATTCCATTCTCTAGGCCCTCATCCCCTCATCTTCATCATGGATGTCCAGGCACTCTACACCTCCATCCCCCACCAGGAGGGTCTCAAAGCCCTCCGGTTCTTCCTCGACCGGAGAACCAACCAATACCCGTCCACTGATACTCTCCTCCGCCTAGCGTAGTTGGTCCTTACCCTCAATAACTTCTCATTTGACTCCTCCCATTTCCTCCAAATACAAGGCATAGCTATGGGCGTAGCTATGGGCACGCGCATGGGCCCCAGCTATGCCTGCGTCTTTGTAGGGTACGTCGAACAATCCTTGTTCAAGGCGTACCAGGGCCCCATCCCCGACCTCTACCTCTGCTATATCGACGATTGCTTTGGTGCTACCTCCTGCACCCACACACAACTGACTGACTTCATCCGCTTCACCACTAACTTCCATCCGGCACTCAAATACACCTGGACCATTTCTGACACTTCCCCACCATTTCTTGACCTCACTATCTCCATCCCAGGTGATAGACTTCTGACCGACATCCACTATAAACCCACTGACTCCCATGGCTACCTAGACTACACTTCTTGCCACCCTTTCTGGAGCGCTAGTATGGGTATTGTGGGCTGAAGGGACTGTTTTCCAGAGGGCTAGGATGGACATTGTGGGGCAAATGGATTCTTGGTGTGACAGCTCAGTCACTCAAGCCTGATGTGCTGGCAGCTCACTCACGGCTGGTAGGCGAGCAGTTGACTCATAGCTATTCCTTGAAATTCCATTTCAAGCAGGGTGCAAGGCCACCAAATTCAAATGCAGTTTCCTACCACTTCAAGCAGGGTGCAAGGCCACCGAATTCAAGTGCAGTTTCCGACCACTTCAAGCAGGGTGCAAGGCCACTGAATTCAAGTGCAGTTTTGTACCACTTCAAGCAGGGTGCAGGGCCACCAAACTCAAGTGCAGTTTCATGCCATTTCAAGCAGGGTGCAAGACAACCAAATTGAAATGCAGTTTCATACCATTTCAAGCAGGGTGCAAGTCCACCAAATGCTAGTGCTGTTTATTGCCATTTCAAGCAGGGTGCAAGGCCACCAAGTTCAAGTGCAGTTTCATACCACCAAGCAGGGTGTATGACAACCAAATTCAAGTGCAGTTTCCTACCACTTCAAGCAGGGTGCAAGGCCACCGAATTCAAGTGCAGTTTCATACCATTTCATGCAGGATGCAAGGCCACCAATTTCAAATGCAGTTTCATACCATTTCATGCAGGGTGCAAGGCCACCACATTCAAATGCAGTTTCATACCATTTCAAGCAGGGTGAAACCACCATAAAACCACACTCACAGTTCAGTAGACATTCAGTGTGTTCAGTTGATTCACAACTCAGACAGAGTCGTGACCTCTCCCTTCCTCATCTTGCAGAGACTGAGCCACACCCACACTTCCGGGTTTTATAATCCCCACCCCCCCCCCCCCCCCCCACTGGAAGGGGCGTGGCCTTCATGCGTGATTGACAGGAGAGAGATTCTCAACATTTTTTAAACACTAATAACACTTTGATTTTTCATTGATGGGAAGAATCCTCTGCATCTGATGAGCGGAGGGGGACAGAGTAAGAAGGCCAAAAATCACAGCCGTGAGTGGTAGCGTTTTATCTAAAATCAATATACAGTGCAAACAGGAAGTTGTGCAGTTACCACCACCAACAGCCATTTGCAGTGCAGCATTTCAAAGCAGTTACCACCACCAACAGCCTTTAGCAGTGCAGCATTTCAAAGCAGTTACCACCACCAACAGCCATTTGCAGTGCAGCATTTCAAAGCAGTTACCACCACCAACAGCCATTTGCAGTGCAGCATTTCAAAGCAGTTACCACCACCAACAGCCATTTGCAGTGCAGCATTTCAAAGCAGTTACCACCACCAACAGCCATTTGCAGTGCAGCATTTCAAAGCTATTACCACCACCAACAACCATTTGCAGTGCAGCATTTCAAAGCAACCACATTTTCATTTTCAAACCACATTAAGAGCACTCATAGTTGAGTAGACATGTGTTCAGTGTTATTCACAGCTCAGAGAGACATGACCCTCATGCTTCCTCCATCTTGCACAGACTGAGTGAGGCACAACACTTCCGGGTTTTATAGTCCCTCCCCCCTCCCAACAGCAGGTCAGCAGAGAGAATGACAACATTTTAAAAACATTAATAACTTTTTTATTTTTCATAGATGGGAAAAATCCTCTTGTCCCGCGCAGCGGAGGGGGACTCTGTGTAAGATGGCCAAAAATCACAGCCGTAAGTGGCAGCTTTTTTTTCTAAAATCATGAAACAGAAAAACAGGAAGTGGTCAAGTTCTTACTTTTAGTAATATAGGCTAGACTAAGTGGGACGTGTTGGGTCCCATTATCACACGGGAGAGCTGGTCCCCCAACGCAATATTCCATCTCACCACCAGGGGGGGGGGGCTTTCAGGAGCACTTTTATGTGTGTTGTGGGCCGAAGGGACTGGTTTCCAGAGGGCTAGTATGGACATTGTGGGCAGACTGGATTATTGGACTCAGTTCAGTCACGGCTGGTGAACTCACAGTTCAGTCACTCCCTGCTGTTGTTTTTAAAGTAGTATACAAAATGAAAACCTTGTAGAATGCATGCTGATTCCTTCAAGGATGGAAGAAGCAAAACAGTGAGAAACTGTAGAAACAGTGCAAAATTGTAGAGATAAGGAATGACTCCTTATTGGATAAGCCGTATATGGACATAGCTGCTGATATCGGAAGAGGCTGTAGAGGTTTAGTTTTACCACATATGGACATGGTGGGAGTTTATACTGGAATGTACTGATAAGATAATGCTATAATTACGATGCTTGTACATTGTTTATTTGAGTGGGAAATTCTGAGAATGTGATCTATCATCCCCAGAGCTGCTGCCCATTCCCACTGCATAATAAAGAAGTCTTTGCTTTACTAACAAGATTGTGTTGTTGTCTGTTAACGGGAAACAAACTTTAACACGAGTGCCAGGTACTCTTGACAGTAGGAAAAGGAGGATAGGAGAGATGAATGTGTGGCTGAAGAGTTGGTACAGGTGGCAGGGATTCAGATTTCTAGACAATTGGGATCTCTTCTCAGGCGTAGATGCAAGAGGAGTAGGTTGCAAGTGAACTGGAAGGGAATCAATATCTTGGTGGGCACTAATCTTTTGTTTTATGAAGTCCTCTCAAGTAGGAAACTAAATGGTAGACTAAAGAGGTTACAGTAAATGTCTACAAAGAAATGGTTAAGGTACAATTCCTATGAGGTAAATTTAATGCAGCTTTAATGTATAATAAACTGATGGGATCTGATCAACAGTCCAATTTTTACAGTTTGACAGTCTTCCTTTCCATTAATTAGTGAACATGCATTTGACAGCTGATCTGAAACTGAAACTGAGCAGATTAGTTTAATGCTAAACCTATTTTTGTAACTGGGTGGACCTCTAATGAAGGTAAAAATAAAAGCATATTGAGCCTGCAGTGTAGATGCATTGGGATGGTATAAAGGAATGGTACATGTAGTTATGGGAACTATTTCCATCAAAACAAAGACCCGATTTGATGGAGTTTTTCTAATTTGTTACAAATTTGCATAGATTGAATAGCAAAACCTGGTCTATTCTTGTAAAGTACAAGGAGCCATAAATTTTAAATTGTTATTAAGGCATAGAAGCTCCCGTGCCTTCATAAAGTTGCAATACAATAGTGCATTTCTTGATTGGTAAGGGTGTCAAATGCTATAGAGAGAAGGCAGGAGACTGGGGTTGCGAGGGAAAGATGGGTCATCCTAGATTGAATGACAGAGTGACTCCATGGGCCAAATGGCCTAATTCTGCTCACATGTCTTATAAACGTATGCATACCTGTGGTGCCAATGATCATTGCATATATGGACCTGTGGTCCCACAATGTGTGATCCGAGGGGGAATGGGGAATGTGTTCACTAGAGAATATGTTTGTAGGTGGTTAGGATCAGGAGTGAGGAGGACCAGTAGCTTGGAGCACTGTGGTGGAGAGAGGTAGTAAGCAGAAGAATTGCAAGGTGTTAAGAGAGTCAGACAAACAGCAAAGTGGGGCTGAGCTGGGATTTTGGCTTCAAAATGGAATGCTGGGTCAGAGGCACAATAGCTTTTGTTAGGAAGAGGGGTAGTGTTGAGAGGTGCAGGTCGAAGGTGGTCAGGGAATGGACAAGAGATTGTGGAAGAACCTTGGAGTCTTGGTGTAACAGAGATGTGGAGGCCCCAAGGGAGAAAGTAAGTAATTTACTTAATTTGCAATACTCTCAGCTCAGTCTGCAATGGTTCCCAGGCCAATATGATTCAGTTCCCCTGCAATGCCCCAAAAGGATTGTGGAATGAAAAATGATGTATTCCCATGTGGCCCCGGTGTGGAAATCATGTTGAGATGCATAGGTAATTTATGCACAATTGAATTCCGGTAGGCGGCGCGACTCTCGTCAGCTGCGGCCTCTGCAGTCCGTCTGCGTTTTTATTATTTTATGTCTATGTTTTTATGTAGTTTTTGTTATTTTTGTTGGGGTATGTGTGTGGGGGGGTGGGGGTGGTGTGGGGGGGGTTGGGGGTAACTTTTAAATCGCTCCCTGCACGGGAGACCCGACCTTTTCTTTGTCGGGTCTCCGTTGTCGTTGGGGCTGCAACGAGGAGCGGCCTCCAACAGGAAGACCGGGTGCTCTGGTGCCGACTACTCACCTCACCGTCGCGGAGCTGGCCAAGTCCAGAGCGGGTGGAGCTGTGGTGGACGCTGCTGCGACCCGACCCCTGGAGCTTCGGTGGCTGCAACTGCGGGTTTGGCGGACGGTAACACCGGGAGCCCGCGGGTCCCTGGAGGGAGTCCGCTTTTCGGGGCTTCCGCAGCGGCGACTTCTCCCGCCCGAGTTGCGGGGTTGAAGAGCACTTGGAGCGGGGCCTTACATCACCGCCCCGCGCGGCTTGGAATGGCTGCGGGCTGCGAGCGCACGCCGGGGGCTCTAACACCAAGACCCGGTGTGCGACCTTGCATCACCCGGCGTGGCTTTAATGGCCACGGGACAATCGCCATCGCCAGCCGGGGGCTTTGACTTTGACTCTGACATCGGGGGGGAGAGTGCAGTGGAGAGAGAAGTTTTTTTGGCCTTCCATCACAGCAATGTGATGGATGTTTATGTAAATTATGTTGTGTCTTGGGTCTATTTGTTTGTAATGTATGGCTGCAGAAACGGCATTTCGTTTGGACCTCAAGGGGTCCAAATGACAATAAATTGAATTGTATTGTATTGTATTGTATTGTATTTCCAGAATAAAGCGGGACGCCCCTGAGAAAATGAATACCTCGGCCCATGAGTCTAATAAGGTGGAGGAGGGGAAATTTCTTATATAAAGAGTTGAGGTACCCTTGACGGTTGGAGTAAATGAACATTTGAAACAGTGGAAAATACAGGAGATTGGGGTGTGTGGGGTAAGTCCTGGAGAACAATGTTATTTAGGGGTGGGGAGGGCTCAAGGGTAGTTTTGAGGACAAAGTGATAATAAATGTCTTTATTCGAATGCTCTAACAGAGACCTACACAGACACAGTCAAACTCTGCTTGACTGCCATAGGTTTGTGGTTCTTAACGATAATAGAAATCTCAGAGAGATAATAGAATTTTCAAACAACTAGATGGGTGACAGCAATAAGACGTGGCATTGATGAGATCTTTACAGTGATGTTATTCTTGAGAGATCCTTTAAACAGTTGAACATTGATTTTTGCCCTTTAAATGTTGTTGGATCTTTTTAAAAGTACCATCTTCGGCCATAAAATGTAAACAATTTCATATCTAAATGTATTTTACTCAAAATGCATGTGTGTCTTGAAAACTTTTATCAACTTGCATTTCTTCTGCTCCAGTTTTCACGTTAAAAGCGACATTTGGTCTAACATGATAAGGCTGCCTCCTTGTGGCAAATGACCTAGTCTTCTGGGACTGTGGCCTCCTCCGTTCCTTTACATATGTTATTTTCCATCATTTTCGGAGACACAACATATGAGAGCACAGAGGTCATGCCAGATCTGTATTGTACACACTCATTTGGCTGCATCTTCAGTATCCGGAGAGTCGCCTCGGCAGCAACGGGAGCCTCGGTGGTGGTGGGGCCACGTGGTCGATGAGCATGAGGGGGGACGGGAAGACAATGGGGACCCGGGGTGGGTGGACTGCCATTAAGAACAATGGAGACCTGGCTTGGGGGGGGGACCGCTGTGACGGATGGTGGGAGAACAAAGGGGGACCCGATGTGGGGCTGGGGGTGAGGGGGGCACTCTAGTTTAGAATCCTCTGCCCAGGGAATAAGTCTGTGTTTGTTTGTTATTTCATTTGTTCCGGTGTAGGCGCTGTGCACACAGCAGCCAGCAACAGTCGCTTGTCTTTTTCTTTATGTTTTCACTTTTAATTTCAAGTTTTTGTGCACCTTGTGCGTTGTGAATATCGGCAGACCAATTTCTCACTGGGGATGAATAAAATGTTATCGTATTGTATTACATACAATTCTGGTCATTACAGAAAAAGTGTGCCAGCCCCAGAGAGATGCAGAGGTGACTTCTAAGGATATTGCCAGGGCTGGTAAATGAAAGAAAAAAAATTTGATAGCTTGCATTTTTTTTCTGTGGAATAGAGAAAGCTAACAGCTAACGGAGTACGGAGGATGCCATCTCAACGGCACTTCACTCCGCCCTCTCCCACCTCGACAACAGAGACACTTACGTAAGAATGCTGTTCATCGATTACAGCTCAGCATTCAACACCATTATACCATCAAAACTGATCACCAAACTCGGTAACCTGGGCATCGACCCCTCCCTCTGCAACTGGATACTGGACTTTCTAACCAACAGACCCCAGTCTGTTAGGTTAGACAAGCACACCTCTTCAACCCTCACCCTGAACACCGGCGTTCCACAGGGCTGTGTGCTGAGCCCCCTCCTCTACTCCCTCTTCACCTATGACTGCACACCTGTACATGGTACTAACACCATCATCAAGTATGCAGATGATACAACGGTGATTGGCCTCATCAGCAACAACGATGAGTCGGCCTACAGGGAGGAGGTCCAGCACTTAGCAGCATGGTGCGCTGACAACAACCTGGCCCTTAACTCCAAGAAGACCAAGGAGCTCATTGTAGACTTCAGGAAGTCCAGGGGCGGCACGCACACCCCCATCCACATTAACGGGACGGAGGTGGAACGTGTTTCTAGCTTCAGGTTCCTGGGAGTCAACATCTCCGATGACCTCTCTTGGACCCACAATACCTCAACTCTGATCAAGAAGGCTCACCAGCGTCTCTTCTTCCTGAGGAGACTGAAGAAGGTCCATCTGTCTCCTCAGATCCTGGTGAACTTCTACCGCTGCACCATCGAGAGCATCCTTACCAACTGCATCACAGTATGGTATGGCAACTGCTCTGTCTCCGACCGGAAGGCATTGCAGAGGGTGGTGAAAATTGCCCAACGCATCACCGGTTCCTCGCTCCCCTCCATTGAGTCTGTCCAAAGCAAGCGTTATCTGCGGAGGGCGCTCAGCATCGCCAAGGACTGCTCTCACCCCAACCATGGACTGTTTACCCTCCTACCATCCGGGAGGCGCTACAGGTCTCTCCGTTGCCGAACCAGCAGGTCCAGGAACAGCTTCTTCCCGGCGGCTGTTACTCTACTCAACAACGTACCTCGGTGACTGCCAATCACCCCCCCACCCCCCGGACACTTATTATCACTTATTATTATTTATTTAAATCATTTGCTATGTCGCTCTTCCAGGGAGATGCTAAATGCATTTCGTTGTCTCTGTACTGTACACTGACAATGACAATTAAAATTGAATCTGAATCTGAATCTGATTTAACTGAGGAGTATAAACAAACATGTGCCCAGAAAGAGTGACTAGAAAGAACTTATTTTCCTGAGCAGTAGATTCAAAAACTAGGGGGCATACACATACACATACTCATCGATAGAAGGATTATAGGGAGAAATGAGGCATTATTTTTCATCCGGAACGTGGTTGGGATCTAGACCTCATTGCCTTAAATAATGATAGTCTGAAGAAAGGTCTCGACCCAAAACTTCACCTATTCCATCTCACTATAGATGCTGCCTCACCTACTGAGTTTCTCCAACATTTTTTCCAGCATCTGCAGTTCTATCTTAAACATGTTTGGCATATAGAACGTGAGTATAGAAGCTGGGATGTAATGTTAAAATTGTACAAGGCATTGGTGAGACCAAATCTGGAGTATGGTGTACAATTTTGGTCGCCCAATTATAGGAAGGATGTCAACAAAATAGAGAGAGTACAGAGGAGATTTACTAGAATGTTGCCTGGGTTTCAACAACTAAGTTACAGAGAAAGGTTGAATAAGTTAGGTCTTTATTCTCTGGAGCGCAGAAGGTTAAGGGGGGACTTGATAGAGGTCTTTAAAATGATGAGAGGGATAGACAGAGTTGATGTGGACCAGCTTTTCCCTTTGAGAATAGGGAAGATTCAAACAAGAGGACATGACTTCAGAACTAAGGGACAGAAGTTTAGGGGTAACATGAGGGGGAACTTCTTTACTCAGAGAGTGGTAGCGGTGTGGAATGAGCTTACAGTGGAAGTGGTGGAGGCAGGTTCGTTGGTATCATTTAAAAATAAATTGGATAGGCATATGGATGAGAAGGGAATGGAGGGTTATGGTATGAGTGCAGGCAGGTGGGACTAAGGGAAAAAAGTTGTTCGGCACGGACCTGTAGGGCCGAGATGGCCTGTTTCCGTGCTGTAATTGTTATATGGTTATATGGTTATATTTAAAAAAACATACTTAGATGTGCATTTGTAGAGAAATAACCTACAAGGTAAAAATGGTGGATGATAAGACAAGGGCTGAAGGTTAGATTTGTCTTTTACAACGGGGATGGACACAATGGACCAAATAACCTCCTTCTGCATTAGAGGTTTTCTATGATACTATTAATTATAGCATTTTCTAGGTGTATGAATGTTCGTAATGCTGGTTGTTTCCCTTTTTGTTTGCCAATACATCCAACCCCTCCACACACTCAGGCACAAAAGAAGAGTGGGTATTCCAGATGTTAAATCCTTGGTAACTTCAGGGCTTTCTGATGTATTCTACAGACTTGGTCAGTGCTTGTGATAACTTTGTTCAAGTTTATTAATGAATGTTTTGAACACCAGGGGTCCCTGCTGCTCTGAAGATTGCTACTTAAAGAAAGATAAAGCATTGCGACTTGACACTGCTCGGGTTCTGCTCTTATGAACTATATTGTGACTGATTAAGATATCAATGCAAACTGCTAATGAATATGGTCGTTTCAATAGCTCTTTACTTTGCTCTCTCAACCGTTCTTCTTTCTTGTTAAGTTCCAGCTGAATTTGAAATCTCAATTTCACAAAGCAAATTTGTGCACAAATTATTGAAAAATGTATCACGTTGAAGTCTGCAATGGAAAACGTCCCACCAATTGAATGAACTGGTGGCAAACTAGATATCTGTGGTTAACATTACTTCGTAGAAGGGTCTGAAGAAGGGTCTCGACCCGAAACGTTACCCATCTGAAGAAGAGTGTTGCCCTGAAACATCACCCATTTCATCTCTCCAGAAATGTTGCCTGTCCCCCTGAGTTAAGGGCCTGTCCCACTCTCACGACTTAATTCAAAACCTCTGCCGAGTTTAATGGACCTAAAAAAAATCAAGATTGTGGTAATCTACGAACTCCTACGACCTTCCATGACTATGTTCATAAACTCCTACGAACACCTACGAGGATGTCTACGAATTCCCACGACTATTTCGATGCCCTTCTTACGAGTAAAAAGTTGCAATTTCTTTCATCCCAACCATTTTTTTACTCGTGGACATTTTTTATCGGGCTGGAAAAAACGTCCCGACTTACCTGATGCCACGAGTACCTACGGCTGGCATAACGAACCGCTACGATATATCTACGAACTCCTTCGACCTCGTATGGACTCGTTACGAACATTCTGCGAGTTTGTATCCAGGGGAAAACTCGGGGGAATTCGGGAATAACACGTGAAAGTAGGACAGGCCCTTTCCTCCAGCTTTTTCTGTCTATCTTCGGTTAAACCAGCATCTGCAGTTCCTTCCTACATGTTAACATTACTTCCTTTGGTAGTGTAGAGTTGGAGCTGAATAGATATCTCTGTGAAATTCTATTCCATAACTATTAGTATTGGTTTATTACTGTCAGGTGCACCGAGATACAGTGAAAAGCTTTGTTTGCGTGCTATCCATTCAAATTATACTATACATGAGTCTGACCAAGCCTTGCACAAGTAGTGCAAAGAGAAAAATAACCAGAGTGAAGAATGTAGTGCTAATTTTACAATGGCATTACAGTTGCAAAGAAAATGTAAATAAACAAAAAAGTGCAAAGTCCGCAATGAGGGTAAGTTGAGAGATCGGGACTGCACCCTAGCTAATGGGAGGACAGTTCAACATTCTGATAACAGCGGAGAAGAAGGTGTTTCTGAACTGCTGGTACGTGCTTTCGAGCTTTTGTACCTTCTGCCCAATGGGAGAGGGTAAAAGAGGGAATGCTTGTAGTGAAAATGGTCTTTAATTATGTTGAAGAATGTTTAAGGAAGAACTGCAGATGTTGGATGTTTTCCCGAAGCAGTGTGAAATGTAGATGTTTAATGGGGTGGAGGGAAGGGGAAGTATGTGGGATGGATTGGCCAACATCCACAACTGTAATTTCTCAAGCTCTTGAGCAGAGCTGTTGCCAAACCAAGCTGCGATGCATCCTGATTGGATGTTTTCCATGGTACATCTGTAGAAGTTGGTAAGAGTCGTTGGAGATGTCAAACTTAGACTTCTGAGGAAGTAATGGCATTGGTGTGTTCTCTTGGCCATAGTTTCAAAATGGTTGGTCCAGGACAAGTTGTTGGTGATATTTATGCCGACGAACTAGATGATCTTGGCCATCTTTCACTTCAGCACCATTGTTGCTGACTGGGGCTTGAAAATCACCTAATTTCACGAAGTTAATAACTAGCTCTTACATCTTGCTGACTTTGAGAGAGAGTTTATTGTCTTGACGTTATGTTACTCAGCTCGCTGTCTCCTTCCTGTACTCTTTCTCATCATTGTCCGTGAATCAGCCCACTACATCAGTGTTGTCTGCAAACTTGTAAATGGGCAGAGATCAGAATTTCCTTGGCATTTTGATGGCTCTGTGAGGGCCGTAGATAGACTTCTTGTATCACTCGGGATCATTTGACATGAATGATGCAGTATTAAACTTCATGGCTGCATGGTGGCGCAGTGATCGAGTTACTGTCTTACAGCACCAGAGACATGGGTTGGATCCTGACTACGGATGCTATCCGTATGAAGTTTGTACGTTCTCCCCATGACCTACATGTGTTTTCTTTGGGAACTCCAGTTTCCTCCCACACTCTAAAGATGTACAGGTTTGTAGGCTAATTAGCTTGGTTATATTGTCCCTAGTGTGTGTAGGATAGTTTTTGTGTGCGGGGATTACTGGTCTGCGTGGACTCGGTGGACCGAAGGGCCTGTTTCCGTGCAAAGTCCTTGAATATGGACCAGTCCACTAACTCAAAGCATTTGTGAAGAATCTCATCTCCTGAGATTAGTACTGAACGATGAAGGCACAGGTTGTCAAGAGGAAATTTCAGATTTAATGCAATTAAACTTTTATTCATGTGAGGAATAATTAATGTTTAACATAGTTATCCAGATAGAGTAGTGTAGATTCACAACACCAAAATTACCAAATTATGGAGGAGACAAAGCAGACATGGGCTCCATACTGCCTCTCTGTCAAACAGGAATTTCACACTGCCATGACCATGCCTGTAATAAACCCATGGTCTGTAACAGAACATTGTGCTGTTAGAATGGAGCACATATGGAGGGAATACAACATCACCTTAAGAGGTTAATTCCAACTTTAAATAGACCTCAGTTGACCTGCCAGAAATTGCATGCGTACACTGGGAAGCTGCCAGATGTATCACATTATTAGGTGGGCATCCCACAATTAGACTGAAATGAGGACTGAGGGTAAAATTCATCTTGAGCTGACACTGATAATAAGGGGGCCTCAAGGGCACCCACTCTGGTCACATGTTCAATTTGGGGCATAGATTAAAATCAGAATCAATTGATTTCTTCAAGATTTAAAGGGAAACAGTAGCATTTAGTATTAACTGGGATTAAAGCTGGAGGTACACTGTATGTGTCCAATGGAGTTCCGCGGGGATCGGTGCCAGGACCTCTGTTGTTTGTGATATATATAAATGACCTGGATTTAAATGTAAACGAGTTGGTTAGTAACTATGCAGATGACACTAAGATTACTGGGATCACGGACTATGAGGAAGGTTGTCAAAGTACACAGTGGGATAGAGATCAGCTATAAAAGTGGGTGGAGAAATGGCCGATAGAGTTAATCTGAGCAAGTGTGAAGTATTGCACTTTGGCAGGTCAAGTGTAAGGGAAAATATACAATTAACTAGACTAAGTGGGACCTGTTGGGTCCCATGGTCACACGGGAGGGATGGTCCTCCGACGCAATATTCCACCTCTCCACCAATTCCAATATTGGTGGCCAGTGAGGGGGCTTTCTGGAGTGCTGGTATGGGTTCTTGGGGTGGCAGCTCAGTCCCTCAAGCCTGATCAGCTGGCAGATCACTCATGGCTGGTGGGCTGGCAGTTGACTCATGACTATTCCTTGAAATTCCATTTCAAGCAGGGTGCAAGGCCACCAAATTCAAATCCATGTTCCTTCCATTTCAAGCAGGGTGCAAGGCCACCAAATTCAAGTGCAGTTTCTTACCACTATGAGCAG
This sequence comes from Amblyraja radiata, assembly GCF_010909765.2. Taxonomy (NCBI): domain Eukaryota; kingdom Metazoa; phylum Chordata; class Chondrichthyes; order Rajiformes; family Rajidae; genus Amblyraja; species Amblyraja radiata. The sequence goes on from NC_045959.1 coordinate 60,488,629, forward strand.
GGTGCAAGGCCACCGAATTCAAGTGCAGTTTCCTACCACTTCAAGCAGGGTGCAAGGCCACCGAATTCAAGTGCAGTTTCATACCACTTCAAGCTGGATCCAAGCCCACCAAATTCAAGTACAGTTTCATACCACTTTCAGCAGGGTGCAAGGCCACCAAATTCAGTGCAGTTTCATACCACTTCAAGCAGGATGCAAGACTGTCAAATTCAAGTGCAGTTTCATTCCACTTCAAGCAGAGTGCAAGGCCAACAAATTCAAATGCAGCTTCATACCATTTCATGTAGGGAGAAACCACCATAAAACCACACAAAACACCAAACTCACAGTTCAGTAGACATTCAGTGTGTTCAGTTGATTCACAGCTCAGACAGATCGTGACCTCACCCTCCCCCATCATGCAGAGACTGAGCCACACCCACACCCGGGTTTTATAACCCCCCCCCTCCCACCGGAAAAGGTGTGGCTTTCATGGTGTGATTGACTGGAGAGAGATTCTCAACATTTTTTAAACACTAATAACACTTTTATTTTTCATTGACGGGAATAATTCTCTGCACCTGCTCAGCAGAGGGGAGACTGAGTAAAATGGCCAAAAATCACAACCATAAGTGGTAGCGTTTTATCTAAAATCAATATACAGTGCAAACCGGAAGTAAGTGCATTTGCAGTAGTGCCTTTTAACTTCAAGCCAAAGCACCCGCCGCCATTTGCAGTAAGTAGTGCCTTTCAACTTCAAGCCAAAGCACCCAAGCCACCATTTGCAGTAAGTAGTGCCTTTAAACTTCAAGCCAAAGCACCCAAGCCACCATTTGTAGTAAGTAGTGCCTTTCAACTTCATGCCACCAATTGCAGTAAGTAGTGCCTTTCAACTTAAAGCCAAAGCACCCAAGCCACCATTTGCAGTAAGAAGTGCCTTTCAACTTCAAGCCAAATCACCCAAGCCACCATTTGCAGTAAGTAGTGCAACTTCAAGCCAAAGCACCCAAGCCACCATTTGCAGTAAGTAGTGCCTTTCAACTTCAAGCAAAGCACCCAAGCCACCATTTGCAGTAAGTAGTGCCTTTCAACTTCATGCCACCATTTGCAGTAAGTAGTGCCTTTCAACTTCAAGCCAATACACCCACGCCACCATTTGCAGTAAGTAGTGCCTTTCAACTTAAAGCCAAAGCACCCAAGCAACCATTTGCAGTAAGGTGCCTTTCAACCTCAAGCCAAATCACCCAAGCCACCATTTGCAGTAAGTAGTGCAACTTCAAGCCAAAGCACCCAAGCCACCATTTGCAGTAAGTAGTGCCTTTCAACCAAGCAAAGCACCCAAGCCATCATTTGCAGTAAGTAGTGTCTATCAACTTCAAGCCAATAAACCCACGTCACCATTTGCAGTAAGTAGTGCCTTTCAACTTCATGCCACCATTTTCAGTAAGTAGTGCCTTTCAACTTAAAGCCAAAGCACCCAAGCCACCATTTGCATTAAGTAGTGCCAGTTCAAGCCAAAGCACCCAAGCCACCATTTGCAGTAAGTAGTGCCTTTCAACTTCAAGCAAAGCACCCAAGCCACCATTTGCAGTAAGTAGTGCCTTTCAACTTCATGCCACCATTTGCAGTAAGTAGTGCCTTTCAACCTCAAGCCAATACACTCACGCCACAATTTGCAGTAAGTAGTGCCTTTCAACTTAAAGCCAAAGCACCCAAGCCACCATTTGCAGTAAGTAGTGCCTTTCAACTTCAAGCCAAAGCACCCAAGCCACCATTTGTAGTAAGTAGTGCCTTTCAACTTCATGCCACCATTTGCAGTAAGAAGTGCCTTTCAACTTAAAGCCAAAGCACCCAAGCCACCATTTGCAGTAAGAAGTGCCTTTCAACCTCAAGCCAAATCACCCAAGCCACCATTTGCAGTAAGTAATGCAATTTCAAGCCAAAGCACCCAAGCCACCATTTGCAATAAGTAGTGCCTTTCAACTTCAAGCAAAGCACCCAAGCCACCATTTGCAGTAAGTCGTGCCTTTCAACCTCAAGCCAAAACACCCAAGCCACCATTTGCAGTAAGTAGTGCCTTTCAACTTCAAGCCAAAGCACCCAAGCCACCATTTGCAGTAAGTAATGCCTTTCAACTTAAAGTCAAAGCACCCAAGCCACCATTTGCAGTTAAGTAGTGCCTTTCAACTCCATGCCACCATTTGCAGTAAGTAGTGCCTTTCAACTTAAAGCCAAAGCACCCAAGCCACCATTTGCAGTAAATAGTGCCTTTCAACTTCAAGCAAAAGCACCCAAGCCACCATGTGCAGTAAGTAGTGCCTTTCACCTTCAAGCAAAACACCCAAGCCACAATGTGCAGTAAGTAGTGCCTTTCAACTTCAAGCAAAACACCTAAGCCACCATTTGCAGTAAGTAGTGCCTTTCAACTTCAAACCAAAGCTCCCAAGACACCATTTGCAGTAAGTAGTGCCTTTCAATTTCAAGCCAAAGCACCCAAGCCACTATTTGCAGTAAGTAGTGCCTTTCAACATCAAGCCAAAGCACCCAAACAACCATTTGCAGGCAGTGCCTTTTTACTTCAAACAAGCCATATTTTCATTTTCAAATCACATTAAGGGGACTCACAGTTGTGTAGACATTTGTTCAGTGTTATTCAGAGCTCAGAGAGATGTGACCCTTGGCTTCATACATCTTGCAGAGACTGAGGCACACCACTTCCTGGTTTTATAGTCCCTCCCCTCCCTCCAGCAGGGGCAGCAGAGAGAATGGTAAATTAAAAAAAAACATTAATATCTCTCTGATTTGTCATCGATGGGAAAAACCCTCCGCACCCGTAAGGCGGAGGGGGACTCTGAGCGAGGTGGCCAAAAATGACGTCCGTAGGTGGCGGCGTTCTGTCGGAAATCGCAGCACAGTGGGCCAAAAGCGGTCAAGATCAGAGTTTTAGTAATATAGAAGATGGCAAGACCGTTAACAGCAGAGATGCACAGAATGATCATGGAGTACACATTCATAACTCACTGAAAAAGGCACAACACAAACAAAAATGTTTTTCACTCTACCTTGGTGCACGTGATAAACTAAACCAAGCTTAAATGGTTCAAAAACCCCATCTGCTCCATTCACCTGGTGGTCATTCCATGAAACAACAATCTCAGTCTACTATAGATTCGGTTCGCTATAAATCCATTCTAACAAGGTCAATTAAAACAAGACTCTTCATCAGACTGAGAGACAGGGGAGAGGGAAACAAGATGTATGAAAATCTTCAGAACAAATAAGAGCCGGCACCAATGACCAAGGACTCTCAGTCTGAAGAAGGGACTCGACCTGAAGCGTCATCTATCCAATGTTCTCCAGTGATGCTGCCTGACCCATAGACACAAGACACTCCAGCATTCTGTGTCTATCATCGGTGTAAACCAGCATTTGCAGTTCCTTACCATACATATCTGTATAGTGGCATACACTAAAATGGAAGAATTGTAGGTGAATTGCTGCTTCATCACAAAGAACTGTTGAGGTCTCTAGGTGGTGGGAAGGGAAGAGGTAAATGGGCAGTTGTTGCATCTCTTACCATGAAAAAGGAAGTGATTAGTGAAGGAAGAATGTACCAAAAAGTCATAGAGGTACATTCTGAATTTATTTATTTCTCCAACTTAATCATACTTGTTTTCACATTTATTCCTTTCTGATGAAGATCATTGACCTGAATATGTGAATTATGTTCCTTCCCCCTCAGAGGTTGTCAAATCTATGGAGTGCTTTCAGCATTGTATGTTTCAGATTTACAGTACCTGCAGACTTTTGTTCTAACACCAGAAAGAGCCTGTTTCCACACTCAATAACTCTAATGTCTATTAGCTTTGTTCAAGAGCTCGCGGAATCTGAAACGAAGCAGTGATCTAGTTCACAGATCACCAATTATTATGATCGACCAACACATCACAAAAGCAGGTGTGAAAGCAATGATTTGATCTGTTCTGGTCCATCCTTCTGCAGATTGGTTGTGGGGGGGGGGGGGGGGATGTTGCCGGGAAGCAGGTTGGGATGTTGCCGGGAAGGAGGTTGGGAGAGAGGAGAAACAGGACAAAGCGTGGCAGGTAATGAATATTATTTTCAACAGTTTTGTTTGCTTGTTACATTGTTATTAAATAATTTTTAAGCAAAAATAATTATTCTAGAGTTTATTTACATTTGTCTTCAATAATCAATATTTGGAAAAGAAATACTCCATTATGAAATCATCTGGTGATTTCTTCATAAAAACATTTCTAATGTGAATAAAAATGCCTAAATTGCAGTCAGCAGACATCAAATGTGAATTTTGTCCAGAGTGGAATGGAGATCATGTGACACTAGTCTAACATTTCTCTCTTATCCAGACTGGTTTGAAATATGCCAGTGATTTATCTGAGTACCTGTCACAAATCTGTCTAATGAGTTATTTAACAAATCTTAGATCTGAAAATAGCTCAGAACATTTTGAGCCTTTATCGCCTAATCCTTGCAGCCCATTGGATCAATGAACATTCTGGGTGGAATGTTTCTACTGCTCTATTTTCTTCCCTCATCATTTTCCATATCCTCTTCACCTAGAGATACAGCAATGTTGCAGTTCATTGGGCATTGCACGCCTTTAGCTCCATTCTCCAAAGATCTATTTTAGTTTAACAGTGAGTGTTAATATTATAGCCAGACCCAGTACTGTCCTCACATGATCGAGATGTGAGCACATACAGCAATGATTGCTTGTTGCTTCTTTAACTGAGGGATACTAAGGAAAACCTTATTTCTTTATCAGCAGATCTGGCTAAGATAAGTATGGAGCAGGGATCAGAACAGGAATTGTTTTTGCCATGTGAGTTTAGCTACTCAATTGTTAAACTCAGTGGCCCAATTGGAAAAAGTTTCTTCTTCATTTCTTTAGATACTATAAGTGAACAATTGCAATTCCCAGGATTAGAGTGAGAACAATTCCTTCCCAAGCCAATTCTAATAAATTATATCTCATCTCTTAATGCCTGTGCCATGCTCTGTATCTTTAGGGGATATTGAGAATAAATGGGCTGGCTAATGGAAATGTCAAAGATATTCTAATTGGTCTCTCCACCATTTCCCCTTCTCTGCAACTTAAAACACGCATGAAATCTATATTTTGCTATTTCTATTGAAATGATTTTGCCATCAAAATGCTCCCGAATCTGTTGAGTATTTCCAGCAAATATTCTGTTTGCCTTTCACACAAAGATTAATAATCATAACATATAGGTTAGCTGGGCAATCCAGAGAAAATATATGAGAGTATCAAAATAATTTTTGTTATTAGGAATCAAATGCATTACATAGTTACACAATGTTTGTTGTCGCTACCCAAATCCAGAGGTATACTTATAATTTAAACACAATTAGTTTATAGACACAACTTTCTTGATTTACAAACTAGGCGCCCAGTAAATGTATCTTTAGACAGCTTTGTCACTGGTGAAGGCAAGCTAATGTCAGTGACAGTAACTAAATGTGAGAGAGGGTGGAAATGAGGTATGTACTTAACAGAACAGTTAAAGCATTTATTGCTGAACTCAAAGAGGATGAAGCATGTGATGGCCCCATGGTTTATACAGACATGTCAGGAGTAGAGTACATCAGGTGCTGGGATTCTCACTGGCAGCTGCAACCAAGAGGAATAAATATACTTCATATTGAATATCTAAGACATTTTAAAATATTAGATACTGGTGAAGAAGTAATAATTAACAGTGATTCTCAGAAGTCAAATGCTAATTAATCCCGATCAACGTTTCTCTTATTCCTAAGGTCCAGGATTTAATCATAAAGGGCAAAGTAGCATTGATACAGTATCATTGGCCACCTTAAAACACTAGAAAGTGCATTAAATCCAATCTTTTGATTTTGCTGTACAATCACTGTGGTAATGCCTCCATTGTTGCAAATATAATTCAACAAATTATATAAAATGGAGTCTACCCACTAATGATTAAAATAAACACTAAACAAGTTAGAAAGGATTAACAAAGTTCTCAAGATGGAATGGAATGGAATGGAATAGTTTATTGTCACGTGACACGACGCAGTGAAATTCTTTGCTGCATACCCAATGTTTTCAAATAGCAGCCACCTATGGTGCTGACAAAGTTACAAAGCACGCCGGCTCCTCCTTGGGTTCACCCCCCTCCTCACAGCGATTCACCCACGCCGGCTCCCCATTGTCCTTTGTTCCCCCACCTCCCTCATGGTGGTCCCCATGCCGGGTCCTCCATTGTTCTTCCCCTCCCCCCACACGGTGGTCCACCATGCTCTCATCGGCCGTCTATTGCGGGTCGACCCTTGAGGCATCGCCGCCACGGTGATGCTGCACCACAGCTGAGGCCCCATCGTCACGAGGCTCCACCGCCACCGAAGCCTCACCACTGTCGATGCCCCACTTCATGCCTCCGTGGTTTCGACCCAGGCCCCAGCCGCAGGTTGCGTCGGCCGCTCCGCCATCCCGAACTTTCACCCGCGACGCCCAGCTCCTCCATCTGACCCGTGAGGCCCTGGCCGGCCCCGACCTGGGCTTCTATGCGGTGATCCGGAAGGCATCGAGACCGTGGCGCCTCGATAAAGGCCTCCGCCCACGTTCCAAGTCCACAGCCGTGACCCGTCGGGAAGCCTTCTGGCCGCACGGCTCATCGAGAAGCTTTCCCGGGATGCTACTAAAATGATAAAGAAATCGATTAAGAATGTTGCATAAATGAATTGCTAACACATTATTGGATGAGCACATGGAAAGTTACAAGCAGGACCAAGTAATGTCTCTGACTACTACAGATGGGAATGATAGCACCAATTGTTAGGATTAAAATAGATACTGCGAGACATTTGTCTATCATTGTAATTAATTGTACTGGGTTGCAGGAACCATGAACTCACAACCTTCGTCATACTTTTCTGGGAATGTGACAGCGCTGAAAATGATGTATTTTCTGCGGTTGAGTAAATCCAAAGATTTTAACCTGTGTCTCCAGGAATCATAATAACTTTCTGTTTACTTTTAGAAAATGGAAAGAGGAAGGTGGAGAACGAGAGGAGGTAAAATCAATAAAGTATGTATTAATACGTGTTCTGTCAATTTCCTTTTATAATTTAACGGGTGAGGCAGCATCTACGGAGCGAAGGAAATAGGCGATGTTTCGGGTCGAGACGCTTCTTCAGACTGATGTTGGGGGTGTGGGGCGAGAAGAAGAAAGGAAGAGGCGGAGACAGTGGGTTGTGGGAGAGCTAGGAAGGGGAAGGGAAAGAAGGAGAAAGCAGGGACTACCTGAAATTGGAGGTCAATGTTCATACCGCTGGGGTGTAAACTACCCAAGCGAAATATGAGGTGCTGCTCCTCCAATTTACGGTGGGCCTCACTCTGGCCATGGAGGAGGCCCAGGACAGAAAGGTCGGATTTGGAATGGGAGGGGGGGGGGGGGGGGGGTTTGAAGGGCTGAGCCACCAGGAGATCAGGTTGGTTATTGCAAACCGAGCGGAGGTGTTTGGCGAAGCAATTGCCAAGCCTACACTTGGTCTCACCGATGAAGAGCAGCTCACACTGAGAGCAGCGGATGCAATAAATGAGGTTGGAGAAGGTGCAGGTGAACTTCTGCCGCACCTGGTTGGATCCTTGGATGGAGTCAAGGGGGGAGGCAAAGTGACAAGTGTAGCATTTCCTGCGGTTGCAAGGGAAAGTGCCAGGAGAGGGGGTGGTTTGGGTGGGGACGAATTGACCAGGGAGTTACGGAGGGTGCGGTCTCTGTGGAAAGCCGAAAGGGGAGGAGATAGGAAGATGCAACCAGTGGTGGGATCCCATTGGAGGTGGCGAAAATGTTGGAGGATTATTTGTTGTATGTGACGGCTGGTAGGGTGGAAGGTGAGAACAAGGGGGACTCTGCCCTTGATAAGAGTGGGGGGATGGGGTGTGAGAGCAGAGTTACGGGGTATAGAAGAGACCCTGTTGAGAGCCTCATCTATAGTAGAAGAGGGGAATCCCTGTTCCTTAAAGAATGAGGACATCTCCAATGCCCTGGTTTGGAACACATCATCCTGGGTGCAGATGCAGCATAGACGGAGGAATTGGGAGTAGGGGATGGAGTCCTTACAGGAAGCAAGGTGGGAAGGAGTGTAGTCCAGATAGCCATGGGAGTTAGTGGGTTTATAGTAGATGTCGGTCAGTAGTATGTCTCCTGCGATGGAGATAGAGAGGTCTAGAAATGGTGGGAGATGTCGGAAATGGTCCAGGTGTATTTGAGTGCCGGATGGAAGTGAGTGGTGAAATGGATGAAGTTAGTGAGTTCTGTATGGGTGCAGGAGGTAGCACCAATACTGTCGTCGATGTAGCGGAGGTAGAGTTCGGGGATAGGGCCATGGTACGCCTCGTACAAGGATTGTTTGACGTATCCTACAAAGAGGCAGGCATAGCTTGGGCCCATGCGCGTGCCCATAGCTACGCCTTGGATTTGGAGGAAATGGGAGGAGTCAAACGAAAAGTTGTTACGGGTAAGGACCAGCTCCACTAGGTGGAGGAATCAGTAGACAGGGATTGGTTGGTTCAGTGGTCGAGGAAGAAACGGAGGGCTTTAAGACCCTCCTGGTGGGGGGTGGAGGTGTAGAGTGACTGGACATCCATGGTGAAGATGAGGGAATAGGGGTCATGGTGGAGACGAACAGCGTGTGAGGTGTCTTGAACATGGGTAGGGAGGGATTTAACCAGGGGGGATATGATGGAGTCGAGGTATGTGGAAATAAGTTTGGTGGGGCATGAACAGGCAGACCCATTGTCTTCACCCCAAAATCCACAAACCTGACCGTCCTGGCAGACCCATTGTTTCTGCCTGTTCATGCCCCACCGAACTTATTTCCAATATAACTCATGAACTTATACCTCAACTCCATCCTACCCCCCCCCCTGGTAAAACCCCTACCTTCGATTTTCCAGCATCTGCCGTTCCTTCTTAAACATCCTTTTGTAATTTAGTTATTTTTACATTTAATTTCAGCCACATGCGCTATAGTTATCACAAAATCACAAACGTAAAAATATCTATCAATCTGAATTTCTAATAATTTAGAAAATAATTTTCTTCATAAATTATTATTCTCTCCTCATGTGCCACCTCATTCGTTGAACCCAAGAGGGTTGCAATTTCATTTCCTAGAATGTGTGTCAAATTAAACTTGACTGGAAAATTCTCTATGACATCTCGGCAGCACAGTGGCACAGCGGTAGAGTTGCTGCCTCAATGCGCCAGAGACCCGGGTTCAATCCTGTCTACGGGTGCTGCCTGTACAGAGTTTCTATGTTCTCCCCGTAAAGACGCGGTTTTCCCTGGGTGCTCCGATTTCCCCCCACACTCCAAAGACCAACAGGTTTGTAGGTTAATTGACTTAGGTAAAAATTGCAAATTGTCCCCAGTGTGTAGTGTGTGCTAGTGTAATGGGGATTGCTGGTCAGCGTGGACTCGGTGGGCCAAAGGGCCTGTTTCCAGGCTGTCTCTTTAAACTAAACTAAATTAACCTCAGAGTTCAGGAGGAGAAAATTATACAAAGATTCAACTCGTGGTCATTATCTGTTCTGGAAATTAAGGCAAATTTCGGGTTTTGCCATAATTTCCTGAAAAAAGATACATTATTTTCTTGTGATCATCCCATCATCAAACAATAAAGAGATTTTACCCAAAAATTGAAATACTTGGCAGTTTCTGATAGTATTTGAGATGCAGCACCAATTAATTGTTACTTTCAACATTTTTATGGTGCAAGTATTGAAGTGTCTTCAGCCGGAGAAACAGTCTAAAATTACATATCATAGCAACCATATGCAAAAACTCTGTACTCTACGTGTCACTATGACTCTGCTTGCCAACATACCTTCTTTAAGGAAAGATCACCACCTGTCATTTAATGTCAGACTATTAGTTAAAAGTTTTACTTGGTGGAAAATGAATATTAATCTGTATGAATTTGCTTCTCGAATTTATGTTGATTCTCAAGATTTCTCTTTTTTTAAATTTTGGTTTATTGTCACGTGTACCGAGGCAAAGTGAACATTTTTTGTTGCGGCTATCCAATCAGCAGAAAGACTATATGTGATAAGATAAAGTCCAGCAAAGTCCGAGGGTCTCCAATGAGGTAAATGGTAGCTCAGTAAAGAGTCCGAGGGTCTCCGATGAGGTAAATGGTAGCTCAGGACCGTTCTCTAGTTGTTGATTGAATGGGTTAGTTATCTGATGACAGCTGGGAAGAAACTGTCCCTAAATCTGGAGGTATCATTTTCACACTTCTATACACTTTTTCAATATGGTCAAAGCAGCATAGGCTAATTTTCCCATATAATATAATAACCAGCCTCTTAGCTTGTTCAAGGGAAGGGAAATAGACAAAGGGGCTAATGTAGCAAAGGGAGGGGCATAAGAAGAAGACAAAAGTATTGAGGATTTATTTCACTAAGCTGTTTTAATGCACCACCTTGAGTTTGAAGGACAGCACTGGAGCTGACTAGATCGGTTTGTGAATCGTAGGAGGACAATGAAAATTTATTGAATTGATAGCAATTCACAGAGAATGTGATCCTCTGCATATGTTTCTGAGTGGCTTGGTTGTGGAGAGCAAGTAGATGTAGATACAACAAAAGACAGTGATAGAATAACTTGGCGGGTCATGTAGCATCTCTGGAGAACGTTTTGGGTCGGGAAATGTCATCTATCCATGTTTTCCAGAGCTGCTACATTTTCCGCGAGTTACTCCAGCACTTTGTATCTTTTTTGTAAACAAATATCTGCAGTTCCTTGTTCCTCCAGGTGTAGATATACCTTTTCACTGAAAAAGATTAAGGTTTTGAGATTTATTTCAATGGAAATCAAACTTCAGCATGTGGCAACAAGCCAAGTTCCAGTCTTGCTTCTGTGAATATGCTTCTGTACATTCTGGAATTCCAAATAGGCATTGCCAATCCTTAAATCTTCACTGCAATGTTTAAACATTATAACAATATGGTTTTGGGATCTCGCAAGTTCACCATCGTCATGGAATCGCTGGCTTCCTTTTCCTGGTGCTGTTTCAACTCTGACTTAACTTTGAGTTGTGTCAACATAGCCAGAATGATAAAGTATTAATGGAAGCGCCAAGAGCCTACAAAGCTAGTTTTAATGAGGTGAGCATGCCTCTGGGTCTATCTTCGGATTTTTAGTTGGAGCATGCGTTCTCCACATATCTCCCATTTTCAGACTCAACACTGGTTTAAAAAAAAACATCACCCGATTTCACCCACTGATTCAAATCTTGGTCCTCCCTGACTGCAGAAGATGGTGCACAGTTTTTTATTTAAATTTTGATTGTTGTGCTATTTTTCATAGCTTATTAATATTTGGATAGGGCTAAGCAGATGTTGTGGTTGGAGAGATAAGCACGAATGGTATAACCACTGGTGAATTTTGTTCACGGTTGTTAATCTTTGTACTAAAAAAAAATCAACAAAAATAACATTCAGATGAGTTTATTGTCAAATAGACCAGGGTGTAATATGTATGACAAAAAACAAATCAGAATGTATATGCTTTTCAGATTCAGATTCAGATTCAGATTCAACTTTAATTGTCATTGTCAGTATACAGTACAGAGACAACGAAATGCAGTTAGCATCTCCCTGGAAGAGCGACATAGAATATGATTTCAATAAATAAATCTATTTGCATGTATACAGACATAGTGTTTTTCCTATGGGAAGAGTGTCGGGGGGGGGGGGTGATTGGCAGTCACCGAGGTACATTGTTGAGTAGTGTGACAGCCGCAGGGAAGAAGCTGTTCCTGGACCTGCTGGTCCGGCAACGGAGAGACCTGTAGCGCCTCCCGGATGGTAGGAGGGTAACAGTCCATGGTTGGGGTGAGAGCAGTCCTTGGCGATGCTGAGCGCCCTCCGCAGACAACGCTTGCTTTGGACAGACTCAATGGAGGGGAGCGAGGAACCGGTGATGCGTTGGGCAATTTTCACCACCCTCTGCAGTGCTTTCCGGTCGGAGACAGAGCAGTTGCCATACCATACTGTGATACAGTTGGTAAGGATGCTCTCGATGGTGCAGCGGTAGAAGTTCACCAGGATCTGAGGAGACAGATGGACCTTCTTCAGTCTCCTCAGGAAGAAGAGACGCTGGTGAGCCTTCTTGATCAGAGTTGAGGTATTGTGGGTCCAAGAGAGGTCATCGGAGATGTTGACCCCCAGGAACCTGAAGCTGGAGACACGTTCCACCTCCGTCCCATTGATGTGGATGGGGGTGTGCGTGCCGCCCCTAGACTTCCTGAAGTCTACAATGAGCTCCTTGGTCTTCTTGGAGTTAAGGGCCAGGTTGTTGTCAGCGCACCATGCTGCTGGGAGCTGGACCTCCTCCCTGTAGGCCGACTCATCATTGTTGCTGATGAGGCCAATCACCGTTGTATAATCTGCAGACTTGATGATGGTGTTAGTACCATGTACAGGTGTGCAGTCGTAGGTGAAGAGGGAGTAGAGGAGGGAGCTCAGCACACAGCCCTGTGGAACGCCGGTGTTCAGGGTGAGGGTTGAAGAGGTGTGCTTGTCTAACCTAACAGACTGCGGTCTGTTGGTTAGAAAGTCCAGTATCCAGTTGCAGAGGGAGGGGTCGATGCCCAGGTTACCGAGTTTGGTGATCGGTTTAGAGGGTATAATGGTGTTGAATGCTGAGCTGTAATCGATGAACAGCATTCTTACGTAAGTGTCTCTGTTGTCGAGGTGGGAGAGGGCGGAGTGAAGTGCCGTTGAGATGGCATCCTCCGTACTCCTATTCTTGCGGTAGGCAAACTGATAGGGATCCAGTGTGGGGGGTAGGCAGCCTTTGAGGTGTGCCAGGACCAGCCTCTCGAAGCACTTGGTGATGATGGGGGTAAGTGCAACTGGGCGGAAGTCGTTGAGGCTTGCCGCAGTGGAGTGTTTTGGCACCGGCACGATGGAGGTGGTTTTAAGGCACGTGGGGACAACTGGCATGTGACAGGTTGAAGATGTCAGTCCAGACGTCTGTCAGCTTCGACAGGCCCTGAGGACGCGCCCGGGGATGCCGTCAGGGTCAGCAGCCTTACGTGCATTAGTCCTACTCAGTGCCACGTACACGTCATAGGGGGTGAGTGTGAGGGGTTGGTGATCAGCAGGTAGCACAGCCTTGATGGCTGTCTCTAGATTGTCCCTGTCGAAGCGGCCATAGAAGTGGTTAAGCTCCTCAAGGAAGGAGGCGTCGCTGGATGTGGGTGTGGTGTTGGTGGGTCTATAGTCCGTGATGGCCTGGATGCCTTGCCAGATGCGTCGGGGGTCGGAGTTGTTGTTGAAGTGCTCCTCAATCCTGAGCTTATGGCAGTGCTTGGCCTTCTTGATGCCCCTCTTCAGGTTAGCCCTGGATGAACTGTAGGCTCGAGCATCGCCTGACCTGAAAGCGGTGTCCCGTGCTTTCAGCAGTAGCCTGACCTCGCTGTTCATCCATGGCTTCTGATTCGGGAATATGGTCACCCGTTTGAGGGAGGTGACACTATTGATGGTGGAGTTTATAAAGTCCAGAACAGAGGATGTGTAGGAATCAATGTCCGTGTGGGAGTCAAGCAGGCCTGGGCTGCAAACGCCTTCCAGTCAGTGTTTCCAAAACACTGCTGAAGTGTGGAGTCCGCTTCCTTTGACCAGACTTTAACTGTCCTCACAGTGGGTTTAACCCGTCTGATGAGTGGGGAGTACTTAGGGAGCAGGAACAATGAGAGGTGTTGAGTACTAAGCTTAACATTTTTGCAACAAATTTCACCCGTGGTTCTATCATTCATCTGTGCTTGTCTTTGCAACTACAACATAATCTCAGGCCTTTTCAAATATTAAAAAAAATGTGAGGGAGGAGGTTCTTTCAGTCTTTTGATGAATAAGATAGTTCGGTAGATAAACAATAAAAAGAACACAGAACGTTCTGCTTTAGAAATAAATAATAACATATATTTACAAAATGAACTGGAATATGCATTAAACTTTGCTTTGTGGGGCGAATATAGATAGACGAAGGATCTTGACCCTGAAAAACATCACCTATTCCTTTCCGCCAGAGATGCTGAATTACTCCAGCTTTTTGTGTCTATCTTCGGTGTAAACCAGCAACTGAAGTTCCTTCCTATACATACAGATGATAATTCCCTGGATATTTTGTTTAGATACAGAAAGCAATAAATATCTTATTTAAATTAAATATGTCAAGATGTCAAAAATATTGAAGCAAACATATTTTTGCTTTCTGAGAGTGCAGGAAATTACATCTCCTGCTGTGGGTACCTCTGTATTGCTTCCGGACACATCAATGTAGAGTTCCCATATCCACTTTATTCTCGTCGAAGAGATCAGTCTGAAGAAGGGTCTCGACCCGAAACATCACCCATTCCTTCTCTCCAGAGATGCTGCCTGTCCCGCTGAGTTACTCCAGCATTTTGTGTCTACCTCCACTTTATTCTTACCGGGTCAATATCCCAGACGAAGCTCCAAGTTTCTCTTTCAGTCTTTTAATGTGGCCGCTGCCATTTATCTTCCCTGACCTATCATTTTGGTAATCATTGTTGATATTTGTCTCAAACCCTAGATTGAACCAAAGGTGAGATGTAATTGACTATATCAATTTATTTAGCGAATGCAAAGTCCTTTAGCCAAGCAGTTGCCTCTTGATCTGCTGTATGAAGGGTGACAAGTCCTCCTTTGAGACTTTGTTGAGGGCATGCTTCAATGATGTGTTGCATTGTTTGCTGCTCTCCACAAGCACACCGTGGGGTTGGGCTGCTGCCCCATTTGTGAAGGCTGGCCAAGCAGGGGCCATGTCCAGTCCTGAATAGCAAAGAAGATCAAAGCCATTGATGGTGTAACGGCCCGCTTCCTCTGTGCCCAACGTGAGTCTCTTGGAGACAGATGACGTCAATGGAGTGTTGGTGGGCGAGGACTTCGATGAGGCGTCGCTTGGCTGCAGAGAGGCCTTCAACATTCAGTTGTAGTATTCGGAGAGCAGGTCCAACTGCTAGGTGCTCTTGAGGCTGGTCGTTGTTGCTGCTTTCGGCTTTGGGATAATGACTAGGATTCTTTGACTTGGCTCTCAGGCGTCGTCTTGTAGAATTTAGTCTGCTGGGAGGATCATTGGCTTCCCCAGGCGAGCCTGGGTACTGACGGGGGGCGCGACGAGAACGCTGATCCATTGCCCCCCACTATATCAATAAAGGAACATTTGCAATTCATAAAGATGAAATGACAGACAAGCAGGAGATAGAAAAAGGGGGCAGGAAGCAAAGGGTCGAGAACAGAATTTTACTAATTACATGCCCTATGTAGGTGCTATAAGATCCCTTCATGTAAATTAGAAATGTCATTGCATTCTGATGTACATGACAATAAACTAATCTGAATCTGAATATCCTTTTCTCTCTCCTTTCCTGCATTTCTGATTGTATTCATATCCTATCCTAGGAGGGATAGACAGAAAGGAAAAGGAGGTGGGGTAGCGTTGCTGGTTAGAGAGGAGATTAACGCAAGAGAAAGGAAGGACATTAGCTTGGAGGATGTGGAATCGATATGGGTAGAGCTGCGAAACACTAAGGGGCAGAAAACGCTAGTGGGAGTTGTGTACAGGCCACCTAACAGTAGTAATGGAGTTGGGGATGACATCAAACAGGAAATTAGAAATGCGTGCAATAAAGGTAAAACAGTTATAATGGGTGACTTCAATCTACATATAGATTGGGTGAATCAAATTGGCAAGGGTGCTGAGGAAGAGGATTTCTTGGAATGCATACGGGATAGTTTTCTAAACCAACAGTAGAGGAACCAACGAGAGAGCAGGCTATTCTAGGCTGGGTGTTGAGTAATGAGGAAGGGTTAGTTAGCAGTCTTGTTGTGCGTGGCCCCTTGGGCAAGAGTGACCATAATATGGTTGAGTTCTTCATTAGGATGGAGAGTGACATTGTTAATTCAGAAACAAGGGTCCTGAACTTAAAGAAAGGTAACTTTGAAGGTATGAGACGTGAATTGGCCAAGATAGACTGGCAATTGATTCTTAAAGGGTTGACGGTGGATATGCAATGGAAGGCATTTAAAGACTACATGGATGAGCTACAACAATTGTTCATCCCAGTTTGGCAAAAGAATAAATCAGGGAAGGTAGTGCATCCGTGGATAACAAGGGAAATCAGGGATAGAATCAAAACAAAAGATGAAGCATACAAATTAGCCAGAAAAAGCAGCCTACCAAAGGACTGGGAGAAATTCCCAGAGTCCAGCAGAGGAGGACAAAGGGCTTTATTAGGAAAGGGAAAATAGATTATGAACGGAAACTGGCATGGAACATAAAAACTGACAGCAAAAGTTTTTATAGATATGTGAAGAGAAAAAGATTAGTTAAAACAAATGTAGGTCCCTTGCAGTCAGAAACAGGTGAATTGATCATGGGGAACAAGGACATGGCATACCAATTGAATAACTACTTTGGTTCTGTCTTCACTAAGGAAGACATAAATAATCTGCCGGAAATAACAGGGGACCGGGGGTCAAATGAGATGGAGGAACTGAGTGAAATCCAGGTTAGCCGGGAAGTGGTGTTAGGTAAATAGCCGATAAATCCACAGTGCCAGATAGGCTGCATCCCAGAGTACTTAACGAAGTCAAAACGAGTCAAAACTCTTTAGATTCTGGAGTAGTTCCAGAGGATTGGAGGGTAGCTAATGTAACCCCACTTTTTAAAAAAGGGAGGGAGAGAGAAAACGGGGAATTACAGACCAGTTAGTCTAACATCGGTAGTGGGGAAACTGCTAGAAACAGTTATTAAAGATGGGATAGCAGCACATTTGGAAAGTGGTGAAATCATTGGACAAAGTCAGCATGGATTTATGAAAGGTAAATCATGTCTGACGAATCTTATAGAATTTTTCGAGGATGTAACTAGTAGAGTGGATAAGGGAGAACCAGTGGATGTGTTATATCTGGACTTTCAGAAGGCTTTCGACAAGGTCCCACATAAGAGATTAGTATACAAACTTAAAGCACATGGTATTGGGGGTTCAGTATTGATGTGGATAGAGAACTGGCTGGCAGACAGGAAGCAAAGAGTAGGAGTAAACGGGTCCTTTTCACAATGGCAGGCAGTGACTAGTGGGGCACCGCAAGGCTCAGTGCTGGGACCCCAGCTATTTACAATATATATTAATGATTTGGACGAGGGAATTGAATGCAACATCTCCAAGTTTGCGGATGACACGAAGCTGGGGGGCAGTGTTAGCTGTGAGGAGGATGCTAGGAGGCTGCAAGGTGACTTGGATAGGCTGGGTGAGTGAGAAAATGCATGGCAGATACAGTATAATGTGGATAAATGTGAGGTTATCCACTTAGGTGGCAAAAACAGGAAAGTAGACTATTATCCGAATGGTGGCCGATTAGGAAAAGGGGAGATGCAACGAGACCTGGGTGTCATGGTACACCAGTCATTAAAAGTAGGCATGCAGGTGCAGCAGGCAGTGACGAAAGCGAATGGTATGTTAGCATTCATAGCAAAAGGATTTGAGTATAGGAGCAGGGAGGTTCTACTGCAGTTGTACAGGGTCTTGGTGAGACCACACATGGAGTATTGCATACAGTTTTGGTCTCCTAATCTGAGGAAAGACATTCTTGTCATAGAGGGAGTACAGAGAAGGTTCACCAGACTGATTTCTGGGATGTCAGGACTTTCATATGAAGAAAGACTGGATAGACTCGGCTTGTACTCGCTAGAATTTAGAAGATTGAGGGGGGATCTTATAGAAACTTACAAAATTCTTAAGGGGTTGGACAGGCTAGATGCAGGAAGATTGTTCCCAATGTTGGGGAAGTCCAGAACAAGGGGTCACAGTTTAAGGATAAGGGGGAAATCTTTTAGGACCAAGATGAGGAAAACATTTTTCACACAGAGTGGTGAATTTCTGGAATTCTCTGCCACAGAACGTAGTTAAAGCCAGTTCATTGGCTATATTTAAGAGGGAGTGTGGCCCTTGTGGCTAAAGGGATCAGGGGATATGGAGAGAAGGCAGGTACAGGATACTGAGTTGGATGATCAGTCATGATCATATTGAATGGCGGTGCAGGCTGGAAGGGCCGAATGGCCTACTCTTGCACCTATTTTCTATGTTTCTATGTTTCTATCACTCTTCAAGATCTTCTTCTTGTCGAGTCCACACACAAGATTAGAAGTTGTTCAGCCAGAGCTGAACACACTTCTCGGCATCTGCATGGAATGGTGTCTGTCTTGCGCTTCTTGTGCTTCTTGTGTGTGGTGCTGGAAAGATTAGTGGAAAGAGGGCCGCGCCGTGAACGTTCTTTCCTTGACCCCGTCTTCAAGATGGCACCACTACTACCTGTGTCAAAAAATCTTTCTAATTCTCACGTTTTCACTTAGCTAAATGTCAAGAAAACTGCAGTAACTGGAAATCTGAAACAAAGTAGAAAACACTGGAAATGCTCAATAGATTGGGCAGCAACTGGGGATAGAGGAACAGAGTTCATGTTTCAGGTGAAAGACCTTTAATCAAAACATAGGAAAGAGAGAAAACGAGTTAGTTTTACATTACAGAGAGGATGAATTGACAAATCAGTCTGAAGGGTCTTGACCTGAAATGTCACCTATCCATGTTCTCCAGGGATGCTGCCTGACCTGGTGAGTTACATAGATACATGGATACTTAGAAAATAGGTGCAGGAGTAGGCCATTTGGCCCTTCAAGCCTGCACCGCCATTCAATATGATCATGGCTGATCATCCAACTCAGAAACCCGTACCTGCCTTCTCTCCATACCCCCGATCCCTTTAGCCACAAGGGCCACATCTAACTCCCTCTTAAATATAGAGTTGCTACAGCACTTTGTGTCCTTTTGACAGGGGAGATTTCCAGCATGATGCCAGAATTACCATGGTGAAAAGCTGTTGATGACGTTCATAGGTGACAGTTTACGAGGTGATGTTACCTTCAATGTGATTCCACCATCATATATATCTTATCATTCCTTCAATTCCACTGATATATATATCTCACCGTCCCTTCTCCTTTCAGCTTTTAAAGGGAACGATTCCATTTGTGATTCTCTGAACTTCTCTTTTATCTCAACCAACCACTCTCCTTCTCATGTCACTTTCCCAGGCAATCATAGAAGAGGCAACACCTAGCAATT
This sequence comes from Amblyraja radiata, assembly GCF_010909765.2. Taxonomy (NCBI): domain Eukaryota; kingdom Metazoa; phylum Chordata; class Chondrichthyes; order Rajiformes; family Rajidae; genus Amblyraja; species Amblyraja radiata. The sequence continues at coordinate 60,507,841 of NC_045959.1, forward strand.
CACTTGTGCTTTGTCCAGTCTAATCCACTACTGCAGTTGATGTCCACAATTTGTTCTCCTCTGCAATCAAGAAACCAAGTGCAGACAAGGTGAGTGTTTCATAGAGTACTGAGGTTCCTTCCACAGATGCACCCCTGAATTTTCAGTGCCTGCCACTTTAAGTCTGCTTCCACTTCGCACTCTAACTTATCCCTGCCTCATATCTCAAGCAGTGTTGAATTGACGCCCAGTGTAAGATTGAGCAACAGCAATTCATCTCCCATCTAGGCACATAGCACCCTTCTGGTGCAATTCGAACTGAGCAACTTTAGGTAACTCACTTTCTCTGTATCAATCAATCAATCAAAGACTTTATTGTCATTCAAAAATACACCAACCAATGCAAGTCTGAACGAAGTTTCGTTGCATCTGGCTCACCGTGCAACATAAAATAACAAAAGGATTAAAATAGATAAAAAGATAAAATAGATAAAAGATAAAATAGATAAAAAGATGAAAGATAAAAAGATGAAATAGATAAAAAGATAAAATAGATAATAGTGGCGGCACATTATATGGAATTCAAGAGTCTGATGGCTCAGGGGAAGAAGCTGTTGCAAACCCTGGCCGTTCTGCTCCTTATACTGCGATACCTTTTGCCCGAGGGCAGCAGAGTGAACAGTCCATGATGGAGATGTGTGGGGTCTTTTATAATGCTGTTGGCCTTGGACAAGCAACGTTTGCTCGCAATGTCCCGGATTGAAGGAAGAGAGGTCCCGATGATTTGTTTCAGCCGTCCTCACCACTCTCTGCAGGGACTTCCAGTCGGAGGCTATGCAGTCCCCAAACCAGACAGAGATGCAGCTGGTCAAAATGCTCTCTATGGTTCCCCCGTAGAAAGTGGTGAGGACGGGATGGGGGAGGTGAGCTCTTCTCATCTGGCGCAGAAAGTGCAAACGCTGCTGCGCCCTCTTAACTAGTGATGCGATGTTTTGTGACCAGGTCAGACTGTTTGTGATCTGCACACCCAGGAACCTAGTGCTACGGACCAACTCCACATCGATGTCATTAATGTGTAGTGGTGTGTGACTGTGCCGGTTTCTCCTGAAGTCAACGATGACCTCCTTTGTTTTGTCAACATTCAGGATCAGATTGTTCGTGTTGCACCAGTCCACCAGTTGTTTCACCTCCTCCCTGTAAGCCAGTTCATTGTCGACCTGGATAAGGCCCACCACTGTTGTGTCATCTGCATACTTCATGATGTGGTTTGTACTATACCTGGTACAACAGTCGTAGGTCATCAGGGTAAACAGCAGTGGACTCAGGACGCAGCCCTGAGGGGAGCCGGTGCTCAGAGAGATGATGTTGGAGGTGTTGTTTCCAACCCGCACTGACTGGGGTCTGTCAGTGAGGAAGTCCAGTAGCCAATTACACAAGGGGGTGCTGAGGCCCAATGAACCCAATTTGCTTACCAAGTACTGAGGGATGATTGTATTGAATGCTGAACTGAAGTCCACGAACAGCATTCGCACATGTGTGTTCTTCTCCTCTGGATGTGCCAGACTCAGGTGGAGTACGGAGGATATGGCGTCCTCTGTGGAGCGGTTTGGCCTGTAAGCAAACTGGAACGGCTCAAATGTGGAGGGGAGTCTGGAGGTAATATGGTCCCTGACCAGCCTCTCGAAGCACTTCATCATTATGGGAGTGAGTGCTACAGACCTGGTCAGTTGTGGAGTAGGTCTTCTATCTTATTACGTTCACAGCTCCACATTTCACAGCTTTTGTGTACCTTTGTTTTCTCTCTCTCAAAATAGTGTTATTAACCTATCAACCAAATAATTTCAACGTATTATCATTACAACAACCAGATCCTTCCGTCTGAGATATTCCCTTTGACCCATCCATCACTTCCATGCATTCTTTGCAATTTAAAACTAACTTGTTTTTGTTCTTTCCCACTTCTGACCAAACGTTGACACTTTTTCTCTTTCTACAGATGCTGCTTGAACTGTTGTATGTTTCCAGCAACTTTTCCTTTCCTTTCACATACCATCCCTTTAATTCTCTCTGTCCCCACACACTCAGTAACTCTAAATCTGTTACATTTTCATGTTTCTATGTGTTTTAGCATTGAATTTAAAGCAGAAAGCCTTGGAGCTCCACCAGCATCTGTGGAGAAAAACATGATGTTACAGACAAATGATCTTTCTCCGCAGATGCTGTCTGACCTGCTGAATATTTCCAACGTTTTCTGCATTTATCTCAGCATCTGCATATTTTTGATTCTCATTCCAAACTTTTGTAAGTTCTAATGTTCTTTAATATTATTTTTTTTTTAAAGGTCTGGGCATCACTGACAAGGCTAGTTTTATTATTCACCTGTATTTGCGCTTGAGGAGGTGGTGCAAGCCATCTTTGTAGCACCAGTGAGACATAACCAACAGTGACACTTCAATGATAAGAGAGAAAATAGTGTAAATGGGAAGGTCTGTAACACAATGTAAAACTGGTGATATTACATGATAAAATCGAGTGGTCATAGTGGCGCAGTGGTAGAGTTGCTGCCTTACAGTGAATGCAGCGCTGGAGACCCGGGTTCGATCCCGACTACGGGTGCTGTCTGTACGGAGTTTGTTACGGAGTTTGTACCTTCTCCCCTGTGACCTACATGGGTTTTCTCCAAGGTCTTCGGTTACCTCCCACACTCCAAAGACGTACAGGTTTGTAGGTTAATTTTCTTGGTAAATGTAAAAATTGTCCCGAGTGGGTATAGGATAGTGTTAATAGGATAGGATAGGATAGCCTTTTATTGTCATCCAGACCGAAGTCTGAACGAAATTTAAGCAGTCATACATAAAATACAATACAATACAATAATGTGCGGGGATCTCTGCTCAGCGTGGACCCGGTGGGCCGAAGGGCCTCGTTCCGCGCTGTATCTCTAAAGTAAACTAAACTAAAGTGGATGATGGTGCAAGGTGAAAGTAAGCGATGGGACCAAGTCTAATGGCGTTCAAATGCAGAATACTTAGATAGAGTCATAGAGACATATAACATGACAACAGGCCTAGCGACCCAATTTGCACACACCGACCAACATGCCACATCTACACTAGTCCCATCTGCCTGCGTTTGGCCCATACCCTGTGTAGATTGGCTATTTCATACTAGCCAATTATAGTGTTTGTTAGTAGTAATTCCGCCTAGTATGTGCTTCATATTATCAAGAGCCTGCTTACGCTGGTTAGAATGAGTAGCAGCTCGGAGATGTGATGACTGCAGATCCTTGCTGTATGTAGATTTAATAAATATGTGTTGTTCGAGTTGACTCATTACACCCTGGTTCTTGATTCCCCTACTCTGGGCAAGAGACTCTGTGTGTTTACCAGATCTATTCCTCTCATGATTTGGTATACTTCTCATCCTCATGTACACCCCTCATCCCCCTGCGCTGCAAGTAATAGTCCTATCATCCTCCTGCACTTTAAAGAATAGATTCGTAGTGGATATATCCACTTATTAGAGAAGTCATTTCATAATAACTAATGTTTTGTAATTAGTGGCAAATTGAAATAATCTTACAGCATGAAGGCTCTAAAACATACTCAATTTGTTGTATGCCATGGATTAGACTTATTTAGTGCTGTCACTTTAAGTACTGTAGATGCTGGTATGCTGATTATATTTCAATAATTTGTCCAGCTTTCCTTCTGAGAACATTCAGTCTCTGCCACTGAAGCAACATTAACTCAAAGGTCAGATAGGAGACATTTCCTATTTACACTGGTGAACTCTATATTCATCTTCAAAAAGTTATGGGTGTATTTTTTTGCAAACTCCCCGACATATTGCTTCTTATAATTAGTTTGTTTCCTTCTATCTTCTTGTGCACGTGGCTTTATTAATCGAGCATGCTTTCAAAGTATGGAAATTAAATGAAGAATTTAATTAAGAATGATAATTGGTATGTGTGCCACTTTTCGTAGTCACAGAGAGTGGAAACAGGCCATTCGGTCCGATTTTCCCACATCAGCCAACATGTCCCAGCTCGTCCCACTTGCCTGCATTTGGTCCATATCCCTCCAAACCTGTCCTATCCATGTATCTGTCTAACTCTTTCTTAAATGTTGGGATAGCCCCTGCCTCAACTACCTCCTCTGGCAGCTTGTTCCATACACCCACCACCCTTTTGTGTGAAAATGTTACCCCTCAGATTCCTGTTACCCCTCTTTTCCCCTTCACCTTAGAATTATGTCCTCTGGTCCTCGATTCACCTACTCTGGGCAAGAAACTTTGTGCATATACCCGATCTATTCCTCTCATGACTTCATACACCACAATAAGATCACCCCTCATCCTCCTGCGTGCCAAGGAATAGAGTCCCAGCCAGCTCATCCTCTCCCTATAGCTCAGACCTGGCAACATCCTTGTAAATCTTCTCTGTACCCTTTCCAGCTTGACAACATATTTCCTATAACACCCAGAACTGAACACAATACTCCAAATGCGGCATCACCAACGTCTTATATAACTGCAACATGACCTCCCAACTTCTATACTCAAAACTCTGACTGATGAAGTCCAATATGCCAAACGCCATTTTGACCATCCTATCTAACTAAGGAACAATGCACCTGCTCTCCTAAATCTCTCTGTGCTACAACACTCCCCAGAATCCTACCATTCACTGTGTAGGTCCTGCCCATGTTAGATTTCCCAAAATGCAACAACTCCCATTTCTCTATAATAAATTCCTTCAACTATTCCTCAGCCCACCTGGCCAATCGATCCAGATCCTGCTGCAATGTTTCTCAACCCTTCACTATCTACAAAGCCACTCACCTTTGTATCTGCAAACTTGTTAATCTTACCCTGTATGTTCTCATCCAAATCATTGATATAGATGACAAACAGTAACGGGCCCAACACTGAACCCTGAGGCACACTATTAGTCACAGGCCTCCAGTCCAAGAAGTAACCTTCCACCATCACTGCCTCCTTCCATGGAGCCAATTTAATATACATTCAACTATCTCTCCTTGGATCCCATGCGATTTAACCTTCCAGAGCAGCCTACCATGTAGAACCTTGTTGAATGCTTTACTGAAGTCCATGTACACAACAGTTCTACCCTCATCAACCTTTTTGGTCACGTCTTGTCTTCCAAAAACTCAATCAAATTTGTGAGAAATGATCTCCCACGTACAAACCCATGCTGGCCATCCCTAATCAGCCTTTGATGGTCTAAATGCCCGTATATCCTATCCCTCAGAACACTCTCTAGTAACTTTCCAACTCAGATGTTAAGCACACTGGACTATAGTTCCCAGCATTTTCCCTGCAGCCTTTCTTGAATAGAGGTACAACATTTGCCACCCTCAAGAATTCTGGCCCCTCCCCTGTATTTAAACAAGACTTGTAAATTTCAACGAGGGCTCCTGCAATTTCCTCCCTGGTTTCCCACAATGTCCTTGGAAATATCTGATTCGGCCCTGGAGATTTGTCTACCTTCATACACTATAGTACCTTTAGCATCTCTTCGACTGTAACACTGACTGCTCTCAAGACTTCCATTAACTGACCCAAGTTCCTTCATCCTCCTATCTTTCTCCTCTGTAAATATAGAGGTGAAATACACATTGAGGCCCTTGCCCATCTCCTGTGGCTCCTTGCAGAGTTGACCGCTTTGATTCCTGAGAGGTCCCATTCTCTCTCTGGTTACCCTTTTCTCCCTTATGTATTTATAAAATCTCTTGGGAATGCCAAAAACTCAATCAGAGTTATCTCTTGGCCCCTTTTTTCCCTTCTGATTTCCTTTTTTACTTTGCTCCTTAGTTTCCGAAACTCCTCCAGGGATACCCTTAATGCCAGCTGCCTATACCTGTCCCATGCGTCCTTCTTATTCTTGACCAATGCCTCAATTTCTCTTGTCAGCCAAGCTTCCTTCGGTGTGCCGGCTTTGCCCTTCACTCTAATATTCCGAGCATTTGTCAACACACTTTTAAAAACATCCCACTTGGCTGATGTTCCTTTCCTCTGGAACAACCTGCACCAATCACTTGAGAGAAACTTTCTTTCATACCCTCAATGTTGGCCTTAACCAAATTTAGCATTTTTACACATGGGCCCTCTCTGTACCTATCCATAAATATCTTAAACCTACTTGAACAGTGATCACTGGTCCCAAAAGGTTCCTCCACAAACACTTCATTCACTTGCCTTTCCCAATTTCCCAAGACTAGATCAACTGTTGCCCTCTCACGTATGGGGCCCTTTACATATTGCTGTAGAAAACTCTCCTGAACACCTTTGAGAAATTGCGCCCCATCTAAACCTTTCACACTATTATTTCCCCAGCCAATATTGGGAAAGTTAAAATACCCTACTATAACAACCTTATTTGACTTGCAGCTGTCTACAATCTCCTGGCATATTTGTTCTTCTAATTCCCGTTTACTAGTTGGAGGTATAGAAGTGTGGAAATACACATCACCAGATTCAGGGACAGTTTCTTCCCAACTGTTTTCAGGCAACTGAAACAAGCACCAAAATTGCAGAGGCCCTCATATTGAATTGACCATTCTATTCCTTATTCCAAGATTCAAAATACTGATGAAATGAATAGGGCTTGGTCCAATGCCAGAAGCAGCAAGATGAACGGAGTGCACCTATCCTATGACTATAAAGAAACAATCATATAGAATAGTGATTGAATGGATTTTCTTCCAAATGTACTTTGAAAATATAGAATCTCACTTCCCATAATGTTTCATTAATTTTAATATATTTCCTTATTTTAAAGAAATGAATTTGCACTATTGTGTCAAATTTATTATCTTTAGACTTACTTTAGACTTTAGAGATACAGAGCAGAAACAGGCCCTTTGCCCACCAAGTCCACGCCGATCAACATTCACTCCTTATACTAGCACTCCTTATACTAGACACTAGGGACAATTTACAATTTACAGAAGTCAATTAACCTACAAACCTGTACGGCTTTGGAGAGTGGGAGGAAACCGGAGCACCTGGTGAAAACCCACGTGGTCACAAGGAGAACGTACAAATTCTGTACAGACTGCACCCGTAGTCAGGATTGAACCCAGGTGCCTCTGGCGCTGTGAGGTAGCAACTCTACCTGCACCATTATGCCGCCCATCTATGTATAATATATTGATGATTTTTAGGAAATGCTATGCTGTAATATTGTGTAGCCTTTCATTTGAATAATATGATTATTAATATTTTCAGCAGCTTTAATAAACAATCTATTTGCAACATTATTTTATATCTATAATGCAGTAGAACATTTACTTTTTAAAATGTTAAAGGGCGACATTGATATGCTTAAACAATTAATCTGGTATTTTTAGAAAAAATCCTACGTGCGAGCTAATACTGGAGATCTCCCCTATTCCACGTCTCTGCTAAATATAGATCAGTAAACTAAGACTCCAGTTGTCGCTTGTTTCCATTTGAACTACTGTCATTCTTTGTGTCTGCAAATAAACATTCTACAATTAGGCTGTGCCTTTGTCTAGCAGCGATATTGAAAATTTGAATGGAATTTACATATTCCATGCTATTGACCCTCAGAGATGGGGATGTGAACAGGAGATGGAATGACTATAAATCATATACACAATAACATTATGTGTGATGAAGCAAGTCTCATTCGCAAACGTACAAGATGGAAACAGGTTTTAGCATGATTACTGTCCATTCATTAAAAACATCCAATAAATGTAAAACACCAATCAATAAACATGTTCAAGTGCAATTCATTAACTTGTTTTAACTTCCTGTTAATTATTGTAGACGTATTTAATGTCTACATAACACTAAATCAATTAGACTAAATGTGATGGATTTAAAAATATTGACAAATATGGAAAAGATTGATCCAAAAAGATTATTTAACTTGATCTTAGAGGATGGATTTAACAGGCTTTAAGTAAAGAATGAAATATAAAATTTGTGACTAGTCAAAATGGGTTTCCAATTAATTGTTTGTCAATTAATACATCTTTAAAAAAAAAAAAAAAATGGATATTAGGAAATCAGACACATAGTGTTATGTTGCATTAAATGATCCCAAGTAGCTGGAAGTTTCAAAAGGGATTTTGGAGGAATAAGATGCTATTAAAATATAATCTAATTGCAGTAAAAATAATTAGAGTTCAAATTAAATTGTGTTGCAAGGTGAGAAACTGGGATAAATGTCACATGTTTTACTTCAAGAGTTAGTTAAGTTCCCGATAGAAAATCCAGTCGCAACACTTGCATTCAATGCCTCGTCCGATGGAGGTAAGCACGCCATATGCTTTTTCACCACTTTGTCTACCTGTGCAACCAGATTTAAGGAAGCTATGAACTTGTACCCCTAGGTCGCTCTGTTCTTCAATTATCCGAGGGTCCTGCCATTCACTGTGTATGTTCTGCCCTGCTTTAACTTCCCAAAGGCATCACTTTGCACTTGTCGTGAGTTAAATTCCATATGCCATTCCCTGGTCCACTTTCAAAGTTGATCTCCAACCTGTTGTATCATTCGACAACTTCTTCACTGTTCACCACACCACCAATGTTGGTGTCATTCACAAACATACTAATTGTATTGTTGCATTCCCAGTGCACGGGAACGGGGCTTGCTGTCTCTCTCTTCGGGGGAATACGACTTTTTTATCGTATCCCCCTTCTCTGCCTCCGTCTGCGCTGAGGCCTGATGGCGGAGCTGGCGGCCTCGAGACTCCGGAGGCAGAGCCAGTCATGACTTGCACTGGGCTCGCTCCCGTGAGGGCGGCCCAGCTCGGGGCTGGAACGGCGCTCCCGTCGGAGTGGCCCAGCCCGAGGGAGGAACGGCGCTCCCGTCGGAGTGGCCCAGCCCGAGGGAGGAACGGCGCTCCCGTCGGAGTGGCCCAGCCCGAGGGAGGAACGGCGCTCCCGTCGGAGTGGCCCAGCTCGAGCGAGGAACGGCGCTCACGTGAGGGCGATCCGGCTAGGGGCTGGAACTATGTTCTGGCGGCTATGACCTGAGTCCGGGGTTGAGCCGCGGGCCAGCGGCTGCGTCCGTTGGACTGGAGGGCGGCAGCTTCGACCACCCCGGGCCGCGGTGTTTGAGCCGGCCCGTTTGCGGGGTTCGGTGAGCCGCGGGACTGTTTGTACCATCGCCCGGTGGGGTATCGCCTCAGCGCAGAGGGAGAAGAGGAGGGAAGAAACTGCAGCCCTAAGATTTTTGCCTCCACCACAGTGAGGAGGTGCTTGGAGGACTCACTGTGGTGGTGTTAATTTGTGTTTATTGTTGTTATTATTGTATGATTGTATGTATGACTGCAGGCACGAAATTTCGTTCAGACCGTAAGGTCTGAATGACAATAAAGGCATTCAATTCAATTCAATTCAATTCAATTCAATTCAATTCAATTCAATTCAATTCATGTGACACCCCTCTTGATTCTTGACTCAAGCCACCTACATTCTCATCCAGATTACAATACACAACAATCAACAATGGACCAAGCACCAATCTTTGTGGAACATCACTGGTCGCTGGCCTCCAATCTGAAAAAAAACAATCCAGCTACTACTATACTACTATACAACCAAGCTAACTTTGTATCCAATTGGCTTGCTCACTCTAGATCCTGCCGGTCCAGCGTACTATGTGTTGCCTTGTTGAAGGCCTTGCTAAAGTCCATGCAGATTATGTCCAATGCACTGCTCCCATCAATTCTCTTGGTCATCTCCTCAAATTTGTGAAGCACAATTTCCCACACGCAAAACCACTTTGACAATTCCTTATCAGTCCTTGTCATTCCAAAAACAGATAAATCACAATGTAGGCTTTAATTGTCATTATTTTTTGGGTGCGCATACTGTTTTGTACTGCTCTTGCCATGAATTATTTGAAGTGGATACACTGCCACTGAAATTCTAGTCATAGAGTCATAGAGTGATACATTGCGGAAATAAGCCCTTTGGCCCAACATGCCCACACCGGCCAACATGTCCCAGCTGCATGAGTCCCGCCTGCCTTTGTTTGGTCCATATCCCTCCAAACTTGTTCTATCCATGTACCTGTCTAACTGTTTCTTAAACGTTGGGATAGGCCCAGCCTCAACTACCTTCTCTGGTAGCTTGTACCACACACCCACCACCCCTTTGTGTGAAAAAATTACCCCCTCAGATTCCTATTAACTCTTTTCCCCTTCACTGTGAATCTATGTCATTTGGTTCTCAAGTTCAAGTTCAAGTTCAAGTGAGTTTATTGTCATGTGTCCCTGTATAGGACAATGAAATTCTTGCTTTGCTTAAGCACACAGAAAATAGTAGGCATTGATACAAAACAGATAAATGTGTCCATATACCATGATATAAATATATACACACATGAATAAATAAACTGGTAGTGCAAATAACAGAAAGTGGTTGCTAATAATCAGAGTTTTGTCCGAGCCAGGTTTAATAGCCTGATGGCTGAGGGGAAGTAGCTATTCCTGAACCTGGTTGTTGCAGTCTTCAGGCTCCTGTACCTTCTACCTGAAGGTAGCAGGGAGATGAGTGTGTGGCCAGGATGGTGTGGGTCTTTGATGATACTGCCAGCCTTTTTGAGGCAGCGACTGCGATAAATCCCCTCGATGGAAGGAAGGTCAGAGCCGATGATGGACTGGGCAGTGTTTACTACTTTTTGTAGTCTTTTCCTCTCCAGGGCGCTCAAATTGCCGAACCAAGCCACGATGCAACCGGTCAGCATGCTCTCGACTGTGCACCTGTAGAAGTTAGAGAGAGTCTTCCTTGACAATCCGACTCTCCGTAATCTTCTCAGGAAGTAGAGGCGCTGATGAGCTTTTTTGATAATTGCGTTAGTGTTCTCGGACCAGGAAAGATCTTCAGAGATGTGCACGCCCAGGAATTTGAAGTTCTTGACCCTTTCAACCATCGACCCATTGATATAAATGGGGCTGTGGGTCCCCCTCCTACTCCTTCCAAAGTCCACAATCAGTTCCTTGGTTTTGCTGGTGTTGAGGGCCAGGTTATTGCGCTGGCACCATATGGATGGACAGTTGCTCGATCTCTCTTCTGTACTCTGACTCATCCCCATCAGTGATACGCCCCACAATAGTGGTGTCGTCAGCGAACTTGATGATGGAGTTCGCACTGTGGTTCGCTACGCAGTCATGGGTATAGAGTGAGTACAGCAGGGGGCTGAGCACGCAGCCTTGAGGTGCTCCCGTGCTGATTGTTATTGAGGCTGACACATTTCCATCAATACGAACAGACTGTGGTCAGTGGACGAGGAAGTCGAGGATCCAGTTGCAGAGGGATGCGCAAAGACCCAGTTCTGCGAGTTTGGTAACCAGTTTGGAGGGGATGATTGTGTTAAATGCCGAGCTGTAATCAATGAATAACAGCCTGACATATGAGTTTTTGTTGTCCAAGTGGTCCAGTGCGGAGTGGAAGGCCAGTGAGATTGCATCCACCGTTGATCTGTTGTGGCGGTACGCGAACTGCAGTGGGTCCAGGTTTTTGTCGATGTAGGAGTTGATTTGCTCCATGATCAACCTTTCAAAGCACTTCATCACCACCGGCGTTAGTGCCACTGGTCGATAGTCATTGAGGCATGTCACCTACTCTTACTCGATTCCCCTACTCTGGGCAAGCGATTCTGTGCATTAAAGTTCAGTTAGTACCGAGGTACAATGAGAAGCTTGTGTTATGTGCTAACCAGTCAATGAAAGAATAGTACGTGATCACAATTGGGCCATCCACAGTGTACAGATACATGATATAGGGTATAACGTTTAGTGCAAGATAAAGTCCGATTAAAGATAGTCCGGGGGTCTCCATTGAGGTAGATAGTAGCTCAGGGCCGTTCTCTAGTTGTTGATAAAATGGTTGCCTAGTTGTGTGTACGTGTGATTTAAGTTTATACTGTCTACCTAATCGTGTTGTACGTGCTTAATGTCAAATTCGTGTGCAACCATCACCTCGTGTTAAAAAAAGAAACATTGCATTGACATCTTCCCCTCCTGAAAACCTTCAATATTCCTCCTTCACCCTGACCTCCCCAGCCACTCCTTCCATCAGGCACCATTCGTCCCAGCGGCGACAGAACCAAAGATCTTATAGCTATAGGATCTTTGGGCAGAACGGATTCTTCAGTCACTTGAGAACCCGTCGAACCTACGTGAAGGCGAGTCACATCTAACCCAGGGGGACTGCCTAAGGAGATAGTGATTCCGGCACCTTTCAAACCACACCTCCACATATGTGTATGCAATCACTGGGTCAGCTCACAGAAGTCAATCCCGTGAGAGGAATGGCTAAAATGAGTGAAATGTATCCAGATTTAAGGAGCCTGTGGATAAAAGGGATTGGCGAATCGGAGCTTGAACTCCACTAATTGCAAACTCTTATTTCCCCCTACACGAAGCATTCAATAACTCTTTACCTGCATTGCAACCCCTTGATATTTCTAGCCGGGGGACACTGATTGCTTGCGCTAGTGCTATATTTACCGATCCTTAAAGCCATAAAAGGTCGTAACTCTGGCTTTCACATTCCACTGACGGGCGGCATTATTTTTGTACTGAACTCTGGAGCCGAGTCTGCAGCCTTCTTCCTGCCACTGCTTTCCCAGATACATCACACCGAGCCTTCTCGCTGATACAAACAACCAAATCTCAGAAAACATTTGACATTCGGTGAGTGTTCTTGATTCTAAGTAGATTTGGCGGGGCTTGTGGCGGGTTTTGTGACCCAAATGTTGTTTTTATTCTTTGTTAAAACGTTAAAGTCCCGCTGGCAGCTGAGCGGTGCATGTGTAACTGTACACTGAACACGTAGCTCAACCGGCGAGGTCGGGCAGAATCACGCCGTTTTATTAAATGCGGGTTTGTAACAAAAAGGACCCAATTAGAAACCTAGACCGAGAAACCGTGATTATATTTCACCGGAACCCTGTGTGGCTGGATGTTAACAATTCTGTCAGAATTACTTTAAAATGTATCTTGAAATATAAAATTAAACGCGGAATGGGAACTTGGATGTAAACATGGCTCAAAGTAAAGTAACGCACAATGTTTCATTTGCAGCCAAATACATGTATTAAAACGAATTAATAGCTTTCGCGCGAGAATTATTAAAGACAGTGGCAAATATTTAGAATTAAATGTAATTTTTATTTAATACAAACGATATTTTATATGATATTGTACACGTTGTGTACTGTATATATGTGACAGTTTCCATTTCTTATAATTAAAATTCAAAGTGATTTATTACATAGAAACATTGTGGCAGATTGTTGGCTTATGAGGATTTGAACCCTAATTTGCAACGTTTTAAATGTTACTTGCTTTGACCATCAAGGGTCAGACCAGAAAAGGACATAAACTAAATCGGAACCTTGTTACCCATACCTTGACATCAGCCCACTCTTCACAAAACGCAGCAACTAAGACCTACATTGATTTTGCAATTTTGTTGTACTTTTATTTATGGAGCACTTTTTCCTGAGTTTTATTTTTTGCTTTATCTAAAACAGAGTTCATACGGCCAAGCGGGAACAATTCGGATTTTACGTGGCCAGCCAGCATGTCCTCCGTATCAGTACCTTTCTACCAGAAGCACCACAAGCACTATGATCGCGACTATCGGAGTAGCCAGTTGCACTCCACTATGCAAGACTACCGCCTGCAGGAAAAGCGCAACATTACAACTCACTCCCACGGGTAAGAGCATGTCAGGATTACAGATGCACAGTTTAATTTAGAGATACAGCGTGAAAACAGGCCCTTCGACCCACCGAGTCCGCACCGAATAGCGATCCCCGCACATTAATACTATCATACACACTTTAGGGACAATTTTGTACATTTATACCAAGCCAATTAACCTATAAACTTGTAGATCTTTGGAGTGTGGGAGGTTCTCGGAGAAAACCAACGCAAGTCACGGGGAGAACGCACAAACTGCACCGGTAGCCTGGATCGCGCTGTAAGGCAGCAACTTTGCCGCTGTACCACCGTGGTAGAGCAGGCCCTCGGACCCAACTTGCCCATGCCAACCAACATGCCCCACCTTCCCACCTGTCTGCATTTGCCCATATCTTTCTAAATCTTTCTTATACATGTACTTCTCCAAATGTACTTTAAATGTTAAAGGACTGTCCCATTGCGGGGACCTAATTTGTGAGTTTAGAAGAGTTTGCACTCGACTCAAACTCGACAAGTGGTCCTAGGAGATCTATGTAACTCTCCTTCATGCTCGAGAGTAGTTCCCGCATAATCGAGGCCTCAGTTTGGTCGAAGAGTATTTTTTAGCATCCTGAAAATTGTCCACAAGTAAAAATTGGTCGGCTTTTTTACTCGTAGGTTTAGTCGAAGTGGGTCGTAGTAGGTCGGCATGTTATTCGTAGGTAATCAATGGCAATCGAAGGCAATCAAATGTAATCAAAGGTAGTCGAAGGTGGTTGTACGTAGTGTTAGTATAGTCGAAGGTGATCGTCTTCACTCTCCACTATTCGATGTCCAATTTTCCCGATGCTAGTCGAAGCTAGTCTTCAGCATAGTCAAAGGAGGTCGAAGGAGATCGAAGGCCTTCTACATATTCGTAGGAGGTTCTCTACATAGTTGAAGGAGGTCGTAGGAGGTGTTCTACTTCGGCGATACAACAAGACCATGACACTTTTTTAAACTCTCCTAAACTCTTCTAAATTCACAAATTAGATCCTCGCAGTGGAACAGGCCCTTTATTATAGTACCTGCCTCAACTACCTCCTCTGGCAGTTCGTTGCAGACACACACCACCCTTTGTGTGTAAATATTGCCCCTCAGGTTCTTGTTAAACCGTTGTGCTCTGTGCATTTACCTGATCTATTCCCTCATGATCTTCTACACCTCTGTAAGATCACTCCTCATTCTCCATGGAATAAAGCCCTAGCCTGCTCAACCACTCCCTGTAGCTCAGGTCCTCAATTCCAAGCAACATTCTCGTAAATATTCTCCGCGCCCTACTTGTAAAAGTTTAAACAACATATCCAGAATTTGGTGTGGATATAAATTTTTGATAATAGCTGGATCTAGATTTCAAGAATTATCAAATCTAGTTAAGTTGTTGGGTTTTTGTTGACAAACTAACTAATTATCCTGCCATTCAACCAAATTCAAGGATAAACATTAACCTCATAAGATGATAAGACATAGAAGCAGAATTAGGCCATTCGACCCATTGAGTCTGTTCTGCCCTTTGATCATGGCTGATCTGTTTTTGCCTCAAATGTATTCTTCTGCCTTCTCCCTGTAACCTTTGATGCCCTTAGTAATCAAGAGCCCCCATCAATCTCTGCTTTAAAAATACCCAATGACTTGGCCTCCATCGCCATCTGTAGCAATGAATTCCATAAATTCAACACACTCTGGTGAAAAAATTCCTGCTCTTCTCTATTCCAAAGGTATGTCCTTTTGTTCAGAGTCTGTGCCCTCTAGTCCTAGATTCCCCACGTCTGGAAACATCCTCTGAATATCCACTCTATCTAGGCCTTTCATTATTCGGTAGGTTTCAATGAGATTATCCCCTCATCCTCCTAAACTCCAGCAAGTCCAGGCCCATAGCCATCAAACACTCCTCATACGTTAACCCAATCATTCCTGGGAAGATTTTTATAAACCTTCTCTCCAACATCAGCACAACCTTCCTCAGATATGGAGCCCATATAAAATAAGAATATTTCGTAGATAAAATTCATCAAAGGAAAAATGCGAGGTTTGAAAATAAATAACCATAGAATGGTGGCATCACTCAGTGGATCAGACAGCACCTGTGGTAACAGAAACAGAGCTAATGTTTTAACTGGAGAGTCTATTCCAGGTTCTTTAACCTGAAACTTTTAACTGTTTCTGTATCAGCCTGATGAAGGCGCCTGACCCGAAACATCACCTATCCTTATTCTCCAGAGATGCTGCCTGACCCGCTGTGTTATTCCAGCATGCAGCGTTTCTTTTTGTAAATCAGCACCTGCAGTTCCTTGTTCGTATTGTTTCTCTTTCCACAGATACTGCCTCACCTACTGAGTTTTCAGCATTCTTTTGTTTTTTATTTGTGTTGGGTAGGCTATCATGCCAAACAAAGACAATTAAAGCATTGTTATAGTCATAAAAATGTTCAATAGCTTTTTTGAAGTTTAAAAAAAGGACATAGGTGAAATTCAAAACTCACGACCATGGTAGGGGGAGTATTGGAGATAGCGATGGAATTTACTCATATTTGTAAGGTAGTGAGCTATTTAGAGACTGTCAGCATGGGTTTGTGTGAGACAGCCCATGAGTTACAAATTTGATTGAGTTTTTTGATGAGATGGCAAAGGTGATCGATGGCCTGGAGCAATCGGTGTTGTCTGCATGTACTTCAGTGAGTTACAGTATTTGACAAGGTCTTTCATGGTATACTGATCCAAAAGATTAAGATGCATGGGATTCACAGTGACTTGGTAGTTTGGATTCAGAACTGCCTTATCCATAGAAGATGATCAGTAGTGGTGGAATAGTGTTATTCTAGCTGGAGGTCCATGACCAGAGTTATTTGCAGGGATCTGTGCTGGGACCTCAGTTGTTTGTGATATATATAAATGACTTGGTCAAAATGTCGATGAGTTGATTAGTACATCAGCAGACAACACAAAAATGTGTGCCATTTGAAACAGTGAAGAAGGTTATCAAAGGATGCAACAGAATGTAGACCAGTATAATATGGGTGGAAAAATAGCACATTAAGTTTAATCCAAGCAAGTGTTGCATATTGGAAGGTCAAATGTATGGAGAAGGTATACCGTTAATGACAGAGCCCTTAACGACCTTAAGTATGGAAGGATCCAATGTCCTAGCCTCCTGAATGTAACAATAAATATAAATAAACTGTTAAAGAAGGAAAACGATATGTTTGTCTTCATCTACTAAGACATTAAGCATAAGATTCAGGAAATAATTTTGCAGTTTTATAAACTTTTGTTAAATAACTTTTGGAATATCTTTTTGTTTCTATGTCCAACCCTCTGCATCCCTTGACGTCGGATTCCTTGGATTTATTGTCTTAACTTACTGTCCTAATTTACTGTCTTGGCCCAAGACTCTCACTGTTTTATTTTGAAATTATTATTGTCTTCTCTGTGATGATAACTAGATCATTGTGTTTAAGAGTGTGGAAGAAAGACAAAAGGAAATTTAACAAGACACCAGTACAACAATTTCAGATGTAATCTCCATCATTTAGTGGCATGTACAGAAGGTTATTTTGAATAGTCAAACACAGCCATTACTGTCCTTCTGAATTGTTCTTGATTGAAACATTATTCAATGGAGAAATTATAAAGAGAATATGGCTACTTACTGTTAGTGGGGAATTTTCTATTTAAAGTGTTCTGATCAGGATTTGGGGCATTTGAGCTATAAAGTTTTCTGTATTAATTTTATATCTGATTCATGAAGGTTTTTAAAGTGACACCTTTTACAATGCATTACTGTTGAAATTGTAACATGCGTTGCCATGCTTTTGTTATTTGAAAGTTGTCCCACCATATTTATCCCAAATATTGGATTACTCATTACAGGATCTCTCTCTTCCTGTGTTAAGTTGCAGGTGTGTTGTCGTGCTAGTGGATAGAAGAAATTCATTGTCATAATATTCTCCAAAGCAACTTCAATCTAATATATTTCCCAAAATACTTGGGCTGGGTAGTATTTTGATGATCTAAAGACATCCATGTAGCTTTACATCTTATAAAAATTAGCTTAGGTGGAGAATTTTGTTGATTTGCAGTTACTTGGCTGGAAGTCTTTCAGAACCCTGTTGAGATCTGTGGATGGGGCTTTAGGCAATCCTTTGTGGCTGAGCAGGAAGACCTCCAAGGAAATTCCTCATCTTGAACACTGGTGGACTGTTGTTATATGTTTGTTCTGCCAGAATAGAGTCGGAAAGCAAGGAAATAGCCCCTTGGCCCAACCCATTTATGCCAACCAAGATGCCCATCTAAGCAAGTCCGATTTGCTCGCGTTTGACCCATATGTCTTCAAACCTTCCCTAGGTCTGTTCACTCATGTTGAAGGCAACTTATTGCCCTTGTTAGGAAAACAGCTGAGAAAAGAGCAGAAGCCACTAAGAATATTGGGCTAGCACTCTGATAGGCAGAAGATGAATACCAAAAGCATTACATTCAATTCCCACCACAAACTTTGCTTCTGACCCGCTGTATTGCATGTAAATGTCTGCTGTAGATATGTGATGCAAGTGTGCGTATATGATTCAAGGACAGTTTCATCCCAACTGTTATTAGGCAACTGAACTATCCTACCAACAATGAGAGAGCAGTCCTGAACTACTATCTTCCTCATTGGAGCCCCTCAGACTATCTCTGATGGGAGTTTACTGGCTTTATCTTGCACTAAACGTTATTCATGTTATTCTCTTCATCATGTATTTGTATACTGTGGATGGCTCGATGTAATCATGTATTGTCGTTCCTCTGACTGGTTAGCATGCAACAAAAGCTATTCACTGTACCTCAGTACATGTGACAATAAGCTAAACTAAACTAGATGAGTAAAGTAATTGTGCATCTTCTAACTGCATTCCATGACTCTTCACATCTCTCTGTATATGTTGCATCGTACAGGTTCAAATGCAGGAATGTGTGCACAGGCACATACGTTTAAATGCAACAAGGATAGAAAATCAAGAAAAAAAGAAAATAATTTTAGTCTGACAATGAGCATGAGTTATCCAGTTTGTGGGATGAGTTTAAAATCCCAAAACCTCTTAAATTACTCTGCTCACTTGGAAGGATTAGTTTAAATTCCTAACACAGTCTTGTGAGAAACGATGGTAATGAGATAAAGCATAGGGGAATGCAACATAACTCTTGAGCAGAAACTGTAAGAGTGGGTGGAGGGCATTGACCTGTGTGGCTACATTGAAAGCCTCGGCATGTAAAAACAAGTACAGTAGTCTTTCAATTCACATGATGATTACATGGAAATATTTATTGGTGCAAACAGTAGAGTAGAAATTGGTTGTGTGGGTCAGAAATTTTTTTAAAAGTATAGTTTTGGGCTCACTGTTATAGGAAAGATGTTGTCAGGATGGAAGGGGTGCTGAGAAGATTTGCAAGGATATTGCCAGGACTCGAGGACCTGAGCTATAGGGAACAAGTGAGCAAGCTCGGACTATTCCATGGAGCACAGGAGGATAAGGGGTAATCTTATCGAAGTATTCAAAATCGCACCCTTTCCAACTTGACAACATCTTTCCTATAACATGGAGCCAAAAACTGAACACAATACTATACATAAATGTGGCTTCACCAACGTCGTATATAACTGCAACATGCCCCCCCCCCCCAACATCTATACTCCACACTCTGACTGATGAAGGCCAAAGTGCCGAAAACATTTATGACCACCCTATCTGCCCGTGACACCACTTTCAAGGAACTATGTACCTGCATTCAAGATCCCCCTGCTCTACAACACTCTCCCAGAGCACTACCATTCACTGTGTAGATCCTGCCCATGTTGGACATCCCAAAATGCAACATTTCATATTTCTCTATGTTATATCCCATCAACCATTCCTCAGCCCACTTGCCCAACCGATCAAGATCCTGCTGCAGTCATTGAATGCATCAGCAAGTGCATGATCTCTTTAAAGGACATATCTTGGCAATGGAACATGGTTGAGTTCTTTGACTACACACTGAATTTCAAGTGTTTTGTGATTTAATTGTTGAACAAATTGAATCAAAGTTATTTAGCATTCAAAATCTCATATTGCATATTGCATATATGCATATTCATGACGTCCATAGAGATTGTATTAATGAATGTAAAACATGCAAACTGCAAATTTACTACAGTTTATCACAGCAAGAAGCCACAAAGGGGATGTATGCACTTGTGATTAATAGCAAATTAAGCTTGACTAGCATTTACACCACCAGTGACAACGGCAGAAAACAGAAGAAATCGAGACAAAAGACTTTAGCCTTCAGAGATACAGTGCGGAAACAGGTCCTTCGGCCCACCGAGGCCTCACCGACCCCATACACTAACACTATCCTACACACTCTAGGGACAATTTAACCAAAGTAAATGAACCTACAAACCGGTAGGTCTTTCAAGTGTGGGAGGAAACCGGAGCATCTGGAGAAAACTCATGCGGTCAGAGAAAGAAGGTACAAACTCCGTATAGACAGCATCTGTAGTCAGGATTCAACCCAGGTCTCTGCCGCTGTAAGGCAGCAGCTCTATCGCTAAGCCACAAAAGTATAATTAAATGGACAGATTATCTACATGAAACTCAACGGGGCAGCAGATTGCTCATTTATAGATGAGGATACACATCTAAGTTGTCAGCCATGTTCCACTGACAAAGAGAGCAATGAACTTGAATACATGTTCAGAAGAAGTCTTAAAATCTTTAGTCCAGATTGAAGTGATTATTGCACTATGTGGTCAGCAATTAGCCCAACAAATGGTTGTAGCTGAGGGTACTAAATGGTCAACAGCAAAGGTTGGCTCAAAAGATTAACGCTAGATCGGACAGAACTGTTCCACATGGGGCATGCTTAGATTTACACTTTGGAAAATATGGAGAAATATCCGATGATGCAAGTATTAATGCTCATCCACATCAAAACAGGTGCAAAGTCAATCTAAGGATGTCAAAATAGTTCTTTATAGGTTCACAATGATGCAACATGTACATTGAAACTTGCCGGTGATGATTTCATGATTTGAATGATGAATTGGCAGCTGTTGAAATGGGGGATGAATTGGGGGATGTTGAAAGTAGTAGAAGATGATATTCCACTAGTTTGGTTCCGCAATCTTGATGAATCGAAGCTGTATCCATTAATTCTTCAATTTATTTAATACCCGAGCCAATAATAAAAACTTCAGGCTATGGCTTTTCTGCTTATCAGCATTTCAAAAATATATTTTCCCAATACACTCAATGTCGGAGTTAAAACCATCATTCAGATAATAGACGTTGGAGTTTAGATTGAAATATGTGACACAAAGATGGCTTCTATAAATAAGAATTAATATCCCCATGTATCAACTCATTCCACCAAATAATACACAGGAAAATGTAAAAAAGTTATGTGATTTGAGCATGTCCCAGAAGTTGATCCTGTGACATTGCGGAAGTAACGCTAGAAAGGTCCACTGAATTAAGTCAAGAAGTGATACTTTCCTCAAGTTATGAAATGGATACAATGCCAATGAAACAAGTTTCTCGAAGATTAAAGAAATTCAGGAAAAAATAGTTAAATTTACAAACAATGCATATGTACGGATCACATATTATTTTCAAAAAGGGAAAAGCAATGTAGTATACATATATTAAAAACAGATATGTATGATGGTTACGCCACATATGCAAAGTACTCGATTAGTTGAATAAACCAGTTGCAGTTGTCCGTGTGTCTTCACATTACCTCTGTAGAGGCCGGGTTCAAAGTTAGGAACATATGCACGGACACATAATTTACAACCATCCACTGTATTTCTCTTCCTGCTATTTGACCATTATTGAATTAGCCATTTCTTAACCTCAGTCTTTTATTTGAATATCAGATAAGATACAGCCCACAGTTAGACTGCCTTCTTTACCTCTTTAAAATCTCCCAATTCCACCTCAATCTTAATGCATCCACTGTTGAAAATCTCATTTGTAAATGTATTACCACCAGATCTGGTTATCTAACACATTTCATGTTTCCACCAGTGGGAAAGTCTAGAACCAGAGGACACAGCCTCAGAATAAAAGGATGTATCTTTAGACAGGAAATTAGGAGGAATTTCTTTCATCAGAGGGTGGTGAATCTGTGGAATTCATTGCCACAGATGGCTCTGGTGGCCTTGTCAGTGGGTATTTTTAAGGAGGAGATTGTCAGAGAGTTGATTATTAAGTGTTATGGGGAGAAGGTAAGAGAATGGGGTTGATGAACGAGGGAATGATAGATCAGCCATGATTGAATGGCAGAGTAGACTTCAAGGGTTACTGGCCTACTTCTGCTCCTATGATTAATGAACATGAATTTCATCATTCTGCCCTCTATAAGTGAGATGGCTGCCACCATTGAGTTCAAATTGAGCAACATGTTGATTTAAAATTATGTCTTCCGTTCTAGGGTTCTTCTATGAGTTAAAACCTCTCTAAATCTATAATCTCTTCCAACTCCATAATAATTTGAGATATCTGCACAATTCTCACATCTTAATCATTCTGAAATGTAATTGTACTATTCACCTGCAAGGGCCTTAAGGTATAGAATAACAAAATAATACTTGATGCAATGGAAGAGAACAAATATGTGAACAGAATAGGCCACGGGCCTCGTTTTGTGTTGATTAATAGTTTAGTTTTAGTTACTTGGGACTAATAGATTCCTGGTGTGCTACAAAGTTCTAAGGTTTCGACTTCAAGGCACTAAATGTTAAGGGGGAACACAGTAGATGAGGATTAGTGTGCAATGTACTGTAATTATATAGTTTGTCCATAATTACTGAAGGTGGCACACAGATAACAATGCAAGTAAAGTAACCAATTATTATGTGGAAGAGAAATACAATGAAATGTGGAAAAAGCTATGCAAAAAAAAAGTGATGAATAATAAATAAGATTTTGTTTGTTTTTATTTAGCTCCGAGCATGTCAGCGGATTTACCCATACAAAAGATGAAAAACGCAAGCACTCAGAAGGATACATTGGTGGGGAGAGTCACTTTGTCCAAAAGAATACCACTGAAGAACACAACGTTGAGAGGATTGCATCGCATTCATCAAGAAAAGTAGCCATCCGGGAGTCTGCTGAGCGCATTTCACTGAATAAAAAGGTGAATACAACAGAGCGATGTTCAATTCAGACTGCAGACATCAGGTCCTCTTTAGGCATTTCCTTAGGCTCAAGGATGACTTGTTTCCACTCCAGCTCGGTGGGTTGTGAGGTGACTTGAGGTGAATGTGGAACCCAAAGACGCAGCAGCAGGGGGAGCAGAAGCAGCCTGTAGAATAGGCCCTCATCTGATTGGGAGGTGATTTGCTCCTTCCACTGGGATGCCATGAGCTGTTGATACATGAACATGAGATTCTCAATACCATCCTGTGCATTTCTTCTCCATTTTGAGTGGTCCTGGACTGGGAATTCCCATGTGTCAGTGGGGATACATGTCAAATGTTACTGCTAGAAATTATAAGACTGTTTCAGTGAAAAGGTAAAGATAATAAGAATTAATTTGGAAGCAAAAAAAAAGAATTTAGATTAAATTAAAAAAAAAAAAAGATATAGAAAACACACATTTCTACATTCCTTCCTTTAAAGAACAACATCCTGCTGCATCGTGATCTCATGATAACATATATAGAGCAATGATGGATCTGGTCTTTCTTTCACTGGTTAATGTAGAAATGTTTCCTCTTCCTTTCTTTCTTGTTCTCAACTATCTAAGTTATAAATATCACTTTGCTATGCCTTTCTCTGCTCCTATTACTCTTTTCCCCTCTTGAAGTCTTCATATTAATTTAACTATGCAGGTACAATGTTACTATGCAAGTACAGAGATTGAGATGATTTAAAGAAGTGTGGCCCAGTACTTGTCTTGTTGAACTAAGAGGGTCTGTTTCATATAGTCTGTGTAATCTCAGAGTGCACCCGTTGCTCTCCGAAGCAGGGCCACGTTTAATGGGGGCCCAGGAGATCAGATGCACTGATTTATGAATAGGACCTCAACAGTGATTTTCTTCCACACCATTGTTAAAATACATACAATACAATTCAATTTATTGTCATTTGGACCCCTTGAGGTCCAAACGAAATGCCGTTTCTGCAGCCATACATTACAACAAATAGACCCAAGACACAACATAATTTACATAAACATCCATCACATTGCTGTGATGGAAGGCCAAAAAAACTTCTCTCTCCACTGCACTCTCCCCCCCGATGTCAGAGTCAAAGTCAAAGTCAAAGCCCCCGGCGGGCGATGGCGATTGTCCCGTGGCCATTAAAGCCACGCCGGGTGATGCAAGGTCGCACACCGGGTCTTGATGTTAGAGCCCCCGGCGTGCACTCGCAGAGACCCGCCGCCATTCCAAGCCGCGCGGGGCGATGGTGTAAGGCCCCGCTCCAGGAGCGCTTCAACCCCGCAACTCGGGCAGGAGAAGTCGCCGCTGCGGAAGCCCCGAAAAGCGGTCTCCCTCCAGGGACCCGCGGGCTCCCGGTGTTACCGTCCGCCAAACCCGCAGTTGCAGCCTCCGAATCTCCGGGGGTCGGGTCGCAGCAGCGTCCACCACAGCTCCACCCGCTCTGGACTCGGCCAGCACCGCGACAAGATAAACAAAGCATGCTTTCCCTCAATTTACGCTTACATCGTATTTTATGACTGCAGGGATATGGAGAGGAATTGGAGGGGGGGCTGAATATTGTTGATAGGTCATGGAGGACAGAAAGATTGTCGATAATTAGCACAGAGCAATGATAAAGAATTTTGTGCAGATTCAAGAAGAATGGCTTTGTGACAATCATTTACAATAGGGACACCAACCTAGGAAATAAACCAAACTTTTTAAAGTTTTAAAACTCTTTGGTTGATGTTTTCCAAGTGTTAGGCTGGATCAAGGTAAAACAATCTCCAGGCTGGCCGAATGTAAACACTCTAGGCAGGTTGTGAATGCCATGGATGGCAGGCAATTGTATGTAAATGTTATTAACAATGGTATTAGGGAAGGCTCTTACTGGAGTAGAAGAGAGGAGAGAAATTTTGCCCTTCTCTGGTCATAAACTTATGAGAGACATAGATACGGTAGACAGTCCGAACCTTTTTCCCGGTATGGAAAAATCAAATACTAGAGGCTATAGCTTTAAGGTGAAAGGGGCAAAGTTTAAAGGAGATGTGCAGGGCAACTTTTTCACACAGAGGTAGGTGAGGGCCTGAAACACACTGCCAGGGCTGTGGTTGAGGCCGATACGATAGCGGCATTTAAGAGACTTTTGGATAGGCACATTGAAATGCTGGGACTGGAGAGATATGGATTATATGCTGGACGATAAGAGTTGGTCTTGGCATCATGATCAGCAGAGGCATTGTGGCCTGTTCTTGTGCTGCACTGTTCTATGTTCTAAATAATGAGAAAAATGGAAATTTGAAAAGTTTTAACTGTATTTGTACAAGATTAGTGGTAGTTGAGGCTGGGACTATCCCATAGTTTAAGAGACAGTTAGACAGGTACATGGATAGGACAGGTTTGGAGGGATATGGACCAAGCGCAAGCTGTGGGACTAGTGTAGCTGGGACATTGTTGGCCGGTGTGGGTAAGTTGGGTCGAAGGGCCTGTTTCCACACTGTATCACTCTATGACTCTAAGTTGTTAATGTATCAGAATTTCTATTCCATTGATAGACCATGGAATCAGCACATTTTCATCAGCAGTAAAGTAATTTGTTCCTTTATTGCAAAACAGTGCATGCAATCAGTTCCACCCAGTTTTAATTTCATTGTAATCTACGGGGGGGTGAAACTTTGCCTAGGGCCAACTTTTTTTGCTGATCACAGACTAAACCCCATTAGAGCCATTGGGGCGAAGTCGGGTCACCACGCAACAACTGTTACGTAAAATGTTTTTGTGTATTCTGATGCTATCTTTTCTTATGGTAGACAAAAGTGCTGGAGAAACTCAGCGGGTGCAGCAGCATCTATGGAGCGAAGGAAATAGGCAACGTTTCTGGCCGAAACCCTTCTATATCTTTCTTTTCTTATATCCTATCTTTTCTTATATTTGTTGTTGATACTATGTTAGTCATGACCGCAATAAAGT
The DNA here is from genome assembly GCF_010909765.2 of Amblyraja radiata. Lineage (NCBI taxonomy): Eukaryota > Metazoa > Chordata > Chondrichthyes > Rajiformes > Rajidae > Amblyraja > Amblyraja radiata. Next base: position 60,533,688 of record NC_045959.1, read on the forward strand.
GCTTGTCAACTTTTTTGAAGGAAATTGATATTTGACCCCATTTGTCACAGTTTTGTGTGCAGTATTGTAAAAAGACACATATGGAATATATATTAGACCTGGAATATATATTCAGACTGGAATACAGGAGACTCTGCAATAGCATATACACGTATTCTATAGCCTATTCTATTAGCTAGGTACATACCTAATAACGATCATGCATGTAAAATTATTTTGCTGAGTAGGAATAGTTTCATTAAATGTTGTTATAGCACCTGTCTCACCTACCGCCTCTGGCAGCTTGTTCCATATACCCATCACTGTCTGTGTAAAAATGCTGCCCCTCACGATCCCATTATATCTTTTCACTTTCACCTTAAACCAATGTCCTTTGGCACTTGATTGTCCTACTCTGGGTGAGAGATTCTGTGCATTCATCCTATCCCTCATGTTCTTATACCTCTCGATAAGATCACCCCTCGGCCTCCTGCGCTGGAAGGAATAAAATCCTAGCCTGCCCATCCTCTCTCTCAGGCACTCATGTCCTGGCTACATTCTCAAAAGACTTCTCTGCACTTTTTCCAGCTTCTTATGCTTATCTGCTGACTGGAATGTTAGCTGGGTACTTTTACAGGACGAAACATTGAAGTATGATTTTGCTGAATTGTGTGTGCTAATGCATTCCCTGTGAATGCTATTTCTTGCCTGGTTTTCAGTTAATCTGCAAAAATCGAGATTAAAACATTTAGGTACAGTGAAAAGCGTTTGTTTGCTTGCTATCCAGTCAAAGAAAAGGGTAGACATGTATACAATCAAGCTTTCACAGAGCATGGATAAAGGGTGCAATATTTAGTGTAAGTTTAATTAAAGACAGTTCAATGGTCTCCAATTAATATTAGTTCTATCAATGGAGACTCTCGGACTATCTTTGATCGGACTTTACTGGACCTTATCTTGCATTAAACATTATTCACGTTAATCCCTTTATCATGGATCTGTGCACTGCGGATGGCTGAATTATAATCATGTATTGATTGTCATTCTGCTGACTGGTTAGCATGCAACAAAAACTTTTAACTGTACCTCGTAACAAAAACTTTTAACTGTACACGTAACAATAAATTAAACTCAACTCTCAACACTGTATAAGCCTAATGTTCTTATGTATCTCTCCTCAGATTCACGAGACTCATGAATTTCACAAAAGACTGAAGGAGGACAGCTTGCTTCGTTTGCCTGAGTTTATAATCAAGCCTCGATCCCACACTGTGTGGGAGAAGCAGAACGTGAAGCTGCATTGTACTGTCTCAGGATGGCCTGAACCCAGAGTCACATGGTAATCATCTCCATTATATTCACTGGACTCTCCACCTTCGTCATAACAGATTTATTTGTCTATTAAGTCAAAGTATTTTATTATAGTAATATGATATTCAACCAACAAAGAAAACAAAATATACAAATGTAGATTTTTTCTGAATATGTTCTTAAAGTGAAATATATTTAAGAGAATGGACTTGGGCTAAAGACATGTCTCACCTTCATTTTCTCCCTAACCAAGAACAAATCATGCAAGGTAATTGGCAAAATATGTCAGGTTACATTTTTACACAGCAAGTTATGGTGATCGCACTGTTTGAAAGGGTGGTGGAAGCAGATTAATCTGGAACTTTCAAAAGGAAATTGGATCTTCCCTTTACAGGAAGGATTAGTATAGCTCCCAGAAAGAAAGAAATAAGGCTAATTGGTTAGCTCATTCAGAGAGCCACCACAATGGAATGTACACCAGTACCTCCGTCTGTGTTGTTTGATTCCATAATTCCATGTGGATGATAACAGCCTGAATCCTCTTTGGAAAATGTAAGGCAGATGTATCTTATTCCATTTTTAGTGCAATGCTGTATGGAATAAGTGTCTGTGCAGTGTATTAGTGAAAGGAGGTTCTTTAATTTCAAATTGTATGAAGTGCCTAAACATTGTTTTCAATCAAAACTAATCTTCCATTGAACCACTGCATCCATGAACCTATAGGAACATTAGCATAATCATTGCTTCTTATATTTTTTGTATTCTTCATTCCGTCTCTCGTGTTAGCTTCAGCTGCTCAGTCTAAGGATTTGTTGCATACTAATAGTATTAAATTGGACAAACACTGTACTATATAATGACTGAATGTAACAATGTTTTAATGCTGTGCAATATCCTTTTCGATCAATAATGAATTATTTCTTAATTCAGCTATTGCAGACTGAGGCACCTGATATCACAGAGCAGGAATTATCACTCTTTGTCCTTAGCTTGTGAACTTGGTGTGATGTTAAGAAATTTAAATTTGACCATTGATGCTTATCGATATACTCTGTGCATGTTAAACATTTTTTAATGCCCTTCAGCCATAACCTGACGTGAATTAGTAGTCTATTGTGTTGATTGCCAGTGGGGGTTGGGGTTGGGGGGGTGGGGGGGGGGGGGGGGGGGGGGGAAGAGACAAATTGGAAATACAAGGATGGAGTTAAAGGGAAAGAGAGTATAGGAAAAGTTAAGAAAGGCACCAGAATTAACAGGACAGAAAATTCACGAAGGGATAGGAGAGTATGGCCAAGTGAAATAGGAATCGATGTGAAAGGTGAGGTGAGTAATGGATTAAAAGTATTATTTATGAATGCTCGAAGTATAAGAAGTAAAGTGGATGAGCTTGAGGCTCAGTTAGAGATTGGTAGATATGACATTGTGGGGATTACATGGTTGCAGGAGGATCAGGACTGGGAACTGAATATTCAGGGTTATACTCAACGTCCTATAGAAAGGACAGGCAGGTGGGCAGAGGAGGTGGGATAGTGAGGGATGAAATTCAGTCCCTTGCGAGGGGTGACATAGGGACTGACGATGTAGAGTCGCTGTGGATAGAATTGAGGAATTGTAAAGGTAAGAACACACCAATGGGAGTTACTGTATCTACAGGCCCCCAAACAGTAGCCTGGAAATAGGGTGCAAGTTGCAGCAGGAGTTAAAATTGGCATGTAACAAATGTAATGGCACTGTGGTTATGGGAGATTTCAATACGCAGGTAGACTGGGAAAATCAGGTTGGTTCTGGACCCCAATAAAGGGAGCTTGGAGAGTGCCTCTGAGATGGATTCTTAGAGAAGTTTGTACAGGAGCCTACCAGAGAGAAGGCAATTCTGGATTTAGTGTTGTCTAATGAACCAGATTTTAAAAGGGAACTCAAGGTAAAAGAGGTAGTGACCATAATACGATGTTTTAATCTGCAATTTGAGAGGGAGAAGGTTAAATCAGAAGTGTCAATGTTGCAGTTGAACAAAGGAGACTATGAAGGCATGAGAGAGGAGCTGGCCAAGGTCGACTGGAAAAGGATCCATGCAGGAATGATGGTGGAACAGCAATGGCAGGAATTTCTGGGCATAATTCAGAAGATACAGGATCATTTCATTCCAAAGGGGAAGAAAAATTCTAAGGAGAGTAAGAGGCAACCATGGCTGACAAAGGAAGTTAGGGATGGAATAAAACTAAAAGAAAAGGTGTATAACATAGCAAAAAGTAGCGGGAAGCCAGAGGATTGGGAAACTTTCAAAGGACAACAGAAGGTTACAAATAGAACAATACTGGCTGAAAAGATGAAGTACGAGGGTTATATGGCCAAGAATATAAAGAAGGATAGTAAGAGCTTCTTTAGGTATGTTAAGAGAAAAGGATTAGTAAAGACAAATGTGGGTCCCTTGAAGGCAGAAATAGGTGAAATTATTAGGCGGAACAAGGAAATGGCAGAAGAGTTGAACAGGTACTTTGGTTCTGTCTTCACTCAGGAAAACACAAACAATCTCCCAGATTTGCTAGCGGACAGAGGATCTAGGGAGACAGAGGAACTGAAATAAATTTGCATTAGGCGAGAAATAGTATTGGGTAGACTGATGGGACTGAAGGCTAATAAATCTCCAGGGCCTGATGGTCTGCATCCCAGGGTACTCAAGAAGGTTGCTCTCAAAATTGTGGACGCATTGGTGATCATTTTCACCCTGTGGATTAGAGGGCAGCTAATGTTATCCCACTTTTCAAGAAAGGAGCGAGAGGGAAAACAGGAAATTATAGACCAGTTAGCCTGACATCGGTGGTGGGGAAGATGCTGAAGTCAATCATTAAAGAAGTAATAACGGCGTATTTGGATAGCTGTAAAATGATTGGTCGAAGTCAGCATTGATTTATGAAGGGAAATCCTGCTTGACTAATTTTCTGGAATTTTTTTAGGATGTGTCAACTTGATGAAGGAGAGCCAGTAGATGTAGTGTATCTGGACTCTCAGAAAGCCTTTGATAAGGTCCCACACAAGAGATTAGTGGGCAAAATTAGAGCACATGTTATTGGGGATAGGGTACTGACATGGATAGAGAATTGGTTGGCAGACAAGAAACAAATATATAAAAATGTATTTTGTGTGTTCTGTTGCTTTTTATTGGTATGACTAAAGAAAATCAAATTCCTCGTATGTTGCAAAACATACTTGGCTAATAAAGTATGATTATGATTATGATGAAGTAGGAATAAACGGGTCAGAATGGCAGGCAGTGGCGAGTGGAATGCTGCAAGGCTTGGTGCTGGGGCATCAACTATTTACAATATATATTAATGATTTAGATGATGGAATTAAAAGTAACACGAGCAAATTTGTAGATGACACAAAGCTGGGTGGCAATGTGAACTGCGAAGAGGATGCTAGGAGTTTGCAGGGTGACTTGGACATGTTGAGTGAGTGGGCAGATGCATGGCAGATGCAGTATACTGTAGATAAATGTGAGGTTATCCACTTTGGCGGCAAGAACAAGGAGGCAGATTATTATCCTAATTATGTCAGATTAGGAAAAATGGAAGTGCAACGAGACCTGGGTGTCCTTGTACACCAGTCACTCAAAGTAAACACGCAGATACAGCAGGCAGTGAAGAAAGCTAATGGCATGTTCCCTGAGATGGTGGGACTGTCATATGAGGAAAGACTGGGCTTGTATTCACTGGAATTTAGGATGAGAGGGAATCTTATAGAAACGTATAAAATTATAGAAGGACTGGACATGCTAGATGCAGGAAAAAAATGTCCAATGTTGGGGGAGTCCAGAACCAGGGGCCTCAGTCTAAGAATAAAGGGGAGGCCATTTAAAACTGAGATGAGAAAAAACGTTTTCACCCTGAGAGTTGAGAATTTGTGGAATTTTCTGCCACAGACGCCAGTAGAGACCAATTCACTGGATGAATTTAAAAGAGAGTTAGATAGAGCTCTAGTTGCTAGCAGAATCAAGGGATATGGGGAGAAGGCAGGCACGTGTTACTGATTGTGGATGATCAGCCATGATCACAATGAATGGCGGTGCTGGCTCAAAGGTACAAATGGCTTCCTCCTGCACCTATTTTCTATGTTTATGTCTATGAATGTAAATATCTACTCCCTGTCTCCAAGGAACAGTCAGCTTGTCAAAGTCAATTCCCAACAACATTTAAAAACAAAAGAATAGGTTTTATTTCTGTAATATTTTTTTTACCACCTCAGGACATCACAAAGTTCCTAGAAGTCAACAAAGTATTTCTGAAGAAGAAACAAGGAACTGCAGATGCATTAGTCTGAAGAAGGATCCCGACCCAAAATGTCACTCATCCTTTCTCTCCAGAGGTACTGCCTGACCTGCTGAGTTACTCCTGCACTTTGTGTCTGTCTTTGCTAGATACCAGCATCTGCAGTTCCTTTCCACACAACTGCAGATTTCTGATTTACAAGGAAAGACACAAAATGCTGGAGTGACTCCAGTGGCGGACTGGGTCTAAAAATATTGGTTGCCAGGAGACCAAGGGGGCCCACTTCATCAGGGGCCCACTTGATATAGGGGGCCCACTTCACAGGGGCCCACTTGCCATCGGGCAAGCTGACACCCTGGCCAGTCCGCCACTGAGTGACTCAATGGGTCAAGCAGCATCCTTGGAGAACATGGATAGGCGATGTTTCGGGTCGGGACACTTCTTCAAACTGTGGGGGGAAGGAAACTAGAAGAGCTTCTGAACTACTTTTTTCAGAAGTACTTCTGAAGAGTAGTTGCTGTTGTAATATAGCCAATGCGAATACAGCCAGTTCCCATAAATACGAGTGTGATAATCACCAGATAATCTGTTCTAGCAATGTTGACTGAGTGATAAATATTGGCCAGCACATTGGAGAAAAATGAGCTTTGCATGTTTAAAGCAATTTCAAGGCATCTTTTATTTCAACCTGAGGGAGCAAACAGGATCTTGGGTTAAACAACTCAACTGAAAGATAGCATCTGTAGTAGTGCAGTCCCTCTGTGCAGAACTGTGCTGAAGTCTAGCTTTTAATGGTCTTGCCTGTGGAGTAGGACGTGAACCTTCCATCTTCTGATTCAGAGACAGAAATGCCATTTGCTGAGCATATATTCAACATGCGGGCAATAATAATAAAAAGATGGGTCTCCATATCATACTATAGTATCATGGTGAAGAATATCTTTATTTGATCTATTTTTATGGAATTCAGTTGAGTATCATGACTTATTATACATATGAACATATGAATTAGAAGCAGGAATAGACCACTCAGCCCTACTCAACCATTCAATAGACAATAGACAATGGGTACAGGAGTAGGGCATTCGGCCCTTCGAGCCAGCACCGCCATTCAATGTGATCATGGCTAATCATCCGCAATTAGTACCCCATTCTTGCCTTCTCCCCATATCCCTTGACTCCGCTATCTTTAAGAGCTCTGTCTAGCTCTCTCTTGAAAGCATCCAGAGAACCCGCCACCACCGCCCTCTGAGGCAGAGAATTCCACACTCACAACTCTCTGCGTGAAAAAGTTTTTAAGATCATGGGTGATCTAATTCTAACCTCAAATTTGCATTCACATCTACTTGATTCACATCATTCTTCTGAACTCTAAAGGACACAAGACTAACCGAATCAATCTTTCCTCGTATGACAACTAGCTCATTCCAGATATTAGACCTTTACTGAAATACTTCAAATTCACCACCACACTTCCATAAATTGGGGGAAAAAACACACAAAGTCCTGGAGAAACTTAGCGGGTCAGGCAACATCTCTGGAGAATATGGGTCGGCGACGTTTCGGGTTGGGACCTTTATTCCAACTTATTGCAGGGAGGGGTTGAGGGTGAAGAATGCTGGAAAAGTGGAGGATGGACAAAACATGGTAGGTATTAGGTAAACACAGATGGGGGGGGGGGGGGGGGGGGGGTTGGTAGACAGAGAGTTGGATAAAGGTCAGAGATAGAAAAAACTGTGCTGTGGTGACACCAGTTTCCTGTGTAATTAAAGCATAATTTCCTTACATTTGTATTCAATTCCCCTCATGATAAATGATGATATTCTGATAGCTTTCCTGGTTACTCACCATACCTGTTAGGTATATTTTTATACTTGTTAAAAAACTCAAAATAATTGATCAAATATAATTTTCCTTTAAATAAACCCTGTTGACTTTGCCAGATTACCCTGATTTTTCCTTGGTACTCTTCAAAAATGTCATTAATAATAATTTTTTATAGTTGATGTTGAACTAACTGAACCATGGATTCCTGTTTTCCGATTATAGATTACAGTTTAAGCTTTTCTTGCATATTCTATGTTTGTGACAGAAAATGTTCATTGCTAAGTAGCAGAAAAACCTATGTTTAAATATTTAACGTCATTTTTACGTTTACTGTTCAGGTATAAAAACAATGTGCCCATCAATATCTACACTGACCCTGGGAAATACGTCATTGACAGTAAATACGGCCTTCATTCGTTGGAAATTAACAAGTGAGAGATGTTTTCTTCCTTGCGATCATTTTATTTGAGTTAGAATATGAAATAATATAGTTCTTTCAGTGAATAGGGAACACAGCTATAATGTAACTGAGGTGCTAATGGAAATTGGAGATTATTCTACTGCTGATCATTTGGCTGTGAGATCTAAAAGGCCTGTCCCACTTGCTGATTTTTTTTGACGACTGCGGCATCATTGACTGACGTATCAAGTCACCGGTGACGCGGCGTGATGACGTATGATGCGCAGTGTTCTTTCAAGTGTCACAACCACTTTTTTATTGCCGCTGTATTTTGAAATGTTCAAAATCTTTTGGCAACACTGATATGATGCCGGCAAAATTGGCAAGTGGGACAGGCCCTTAATGTTTTCAGATGTAGAACATTCTTTTGTTACCAATTTACTCATGTTATGTGTTTTACTGGGTGCTATTAAGCGAGGTAGCTCTTCATTCTACTTCGGACAGCTAGCTCTCCGTTTTACTTCTGTCAATTGCACATATCAAAGAATAGTTTACAAGTATCTGCTGAGGCAATGCTTCAAGTCACAGCTGCCACGAGATATTTGCCACACAACATTGACTTAAAATAGTGCAGACATGTAAGTGGGCATCCGGTCCAGATTTAGCGGGGCAATCACAAGTGGATCTCCTCCACCAACACAAGCTAGGAATTGCACATTAACAGGGAAAGGGCAACAAAGGAAGATAGTTACAACCAGGTGAATTATGTGTGGAATTATATACACTGTAAAAAAAAGAATGAAAAGAAAAATTGTATTAAACTCTCAGAGAGAAAGCGAACAGATGGATAAAATGAAAAATGAATCACATTTTAAGTCTCTTTGAAAAATTCAAAATAAATGAATGAGTCCTGATTTATAAAAAATATTTTTCAGTGTACTTGAAGATGATTGCCAGTAATTATTAATCATAATAATATTTAAAATGTTTATTCCTCTACTTATTATCCCTATAAATCTGCAGCATGGTTAACTTGTATAAACCATGCATATATTGAATAAGGTCCAGGTCCGGACAGGATATTCCCTAGGACATTGAGAGAAGTTAGTGTAGAAATAGCAGGGGCAATGACAGAAATATTTCAAATGTCAGGCGTGAATAGTGCCGGAGGATTGGCGTACTGCGCAGGTTGTTCCATTGTTTAAAAAGGTGTCTAAGAGTAAACCTAGCAATTATAGACCTGTTAGTTTGACGTCAGTGGTGGGGAAATTAATGGAAAGGATACTTAGAGATAATATATATAAGCATCTGGATAAACAGGGTCTGATTAGGAACAGTCAACATGGATTTGTGCCTGGAAGGTCATGTTTGACTAATCTTCTTGAATTTTTTGAAGAGGTTACTCGGGAAATTGATGAGGGTAAAGCAGTGGATGTTGTATATATGGACTTCAGTAAGGCCTTTGACAAGGTTCCTCACGGAAGGTTGGTTAAGAAGGTTCAATTGTTGGGTATTAATGGTGGAGTAGCAAGATGGATTCAACAGTGGCTGAATGGGAGATGCCAGAGAGTAATGGTGGATGGTTGTTTGTCAGGTTGGAGGCCAGTGACTAGTGGGGTGCCACAGGGATCTGTGTTGGGTCCACTGTTGTTTGTCATGTACATCAATGATCTGGATGATGGTGTGGTAAATTGGATTAGTAAGTATGCAGATGATACTAAAATAGGTGGGGTTGTGGATAATGAAGTAGATTTTCAAAGTCTACAGAGAGATTTATGCCAGTTGGAAAAGTGGGCTGAAAGATGGCAGATGGAGTTTAATGCTGATAAGTGTGAGGTGCTACATCTTGGCAGGACAAATCAAAATAGGACGTACATGGTAAATGGTAGGGAATTGAAGAATGCAGGTGAACAGAGGGATCTGGGAATAACTGTGCACAGTTCCCTGAAAGTGGAATCTCATGTAGATAGGGTGGTAAAGAAAGCTTTTGGTGTGCTGGCCTTTATAAATCAGAGCATTGAGTATGGAAGTTGGGATGTAATGTTAAAATTGTACAAGGCATTGGTGAGGCCAATTCTGGAGTATGGTGTACAATTTTGGTCGCCTAATTATAGAAAGGATGTCAACAAAATAGAGAGAGTACAGAGGAGATTTACTAGAATGTTGCCTGGGTTTCAGCAACTAAGTTACAGAGAAAGGTTGAACAAGTTAGGGCTTTATTCTTTGGAGCGCAGAAGGTTCAGGGGGGACTTGATAGAGGTCTTTAAAATGATGAGAGGGGTAGACAGAGTTGACGTGGATAAGCTTTTCCCACTGAGAGTAGGGAAGATTCAAACAAGGGGACATGACTTGAGAATTAAGGGACAGAAGTTTAGGGGTAACATGAGGGGGAACTTCTTTACTCAGAGAGTGGTGGCTGTGTGGAATGAGCTTCCAGTGAAGGTGGTGGAGGCAGGTTCGTTTTTATCATTTAAAAATAAATTGGATAGTTATATGGACGGGAAAGGAATGGAGGGTTATGGTCTGAGCGCAGGTATATGGGACTAGGGGAGAATACGTGTTCGGCATGGACTAGAAGGGTCGAGATGGCCTGTTTCCATGCTGTAATTGTTATATGATTATATGGTTATATATCATGATATTTCTATAAACCATGATACTGAGTACATATTAGCAATGATGCTGACCGACAAATTATATTTTTACTACGCTGGCAACATTGCAGCAGCAGCAGCATTGAAAGCATCTTTCAAATATTCATTTTTAATTATTCATACATCCCTTACCATGAATGATGGCTTTGCTCCACTGCCCTCACCATTAATTTATCTGCAAAATCTCTCCACTGTGAAACTGCTAAGTTTTTAACGAAATTATGAATGATGCAAAGGTTAAGGTTGGATTTCAGAAACTACTGTTTGGGGGCCTATAGATAACTCCAATTAGTATCTTCTTACCTTTACGATTCCTCAATTCTATCCACCCCGACTACATCGTCAGTCCCTATGTCACACCTCATAAGGGACTGAATTTCATCCCTCACCAACAGAGCTACCCCACCTCCTCTGCCCACCTGCCTGTCCTTTCTATAGGATGTATAGCCCTGAATATTTAGTTTCCAGTCCCGAGTCTCCTGCAGCAATGTCTCTGTAATCCCGACAATGTCATATCTACCAATCTCTAACTGAGCCTCAAGCTCATCCACTCTACTTCTTATACTTTGTGCATTCATAAATAATACTTTTAATCCATTACTCACCTCTCCTTTCACATTGATTCCTATTTCACTTGGCCATACTCTCCTATCCCTTCGTGAGCTTTCTGTCCCGTTAATTATGGTTTTTTAACTTTCCCCATACTCTCTATCCCTTTAACTCCATCCTTGTATTTCCAATTTGTCATCCCACGGCATTACTTACCTGATCTTGATACTGAAGGCCATTTTTACTCAGACCATTTCTACATTTAACTCCCTACAGAGCAACACTTAAACACCAACCACAGACAGTGCATTTACTTTACCAACTGATGCACAAGGTGAGCATCCCATTTCAATTCCATGGTAGATAAAACTGATGAAAGACTAAGCGGTGACAGCCCCAATACTGAGTCAGTGTCTTTGAGAGAAGAAAAACCAAAATATCAGAAGTTGCTAAAGCTAATTGTTTAGGTAACTTTAGCCAATACTCTTATCTATTTTTGTTTTCTCTCTGTGTCTAATTCTTTCCATCTGGTTCCATTACAGTTGTAACTTTGATGACACTGCCCAATATCATGCTTCAGCAATGAACGTTAAGGGAGAACTTTCAGCTTTTGCATCAATTGTGGTGAAGAGTACGTGCATTAAATTAATTTTTAACAATACTTATTTTGGGACTTGCAATATTTTAGTGAGATAACACCAATGGACACACTTCTGTTTTCCATTGTTTTTCAGGATTCAAGGCCGAGCTTGATGATTTCTCATTCCATCTTGGAAGATTTGCACTTCCTTCCTGTAGGTACCATTTTATCACTATAGTCAGCTTTAATATCGACACCCGCTGTTAGAAAACAATCTTTACTCCATTAATTGATTGCAGAATAACATTATGCACAATAGAACCTCCTTATCAATTAAACAATTAAACTGTGGACAGTTCCTAATTAATTCTGATTTAATGACACAAGTCTTTATCTTATTTGATAAATTAACCAGAATAAACACGAGTCAGAGGCTGTAGAATCACAAATAGAGGTTTTATTTTGAGAACTTTGCATACTGTAATAAAACAACAACTCAGTTTACAATAAATCTGAAAAGACCATTAGGTTGGTTTGATAAATACAAGAATTAATAACAAAGAATCAGTGATGATAAAGCACATGCTTTTTATCGATTAAACAATTAAAGTGTGTTAATTCATTTAAACTCTTAATTAAATTAAAAATAATTAAACTGTGTTAGTTCATAACTAATTCTGATTTAATGACACAAGGGTGCAGGTCTGTAGGTTAATTGGCTCCAGTAAAATTGTAAGTGTGTTGGATAATGTTAGTGTACGGGGTGATCGCTGGTCGGCACGGACTTGGTCGGCTGGTCGGCACGGACTTGGTCGGCTGAAGGGCCTGTTTCCACACTGTATCTCTAAAGTCTAAAGTAAAGTATAGTCTAAAGTATATACACAAAAGTGAAATATATATTTCCCACTGAACAGATCTGGAACCCCCTGTTACCAATTGGCAAACCTTCCCCCGGAGAAGGGGGAGAGGGAATATTTACTCTTCACAGCACATCATAATTTCCACAGACTTCTTACGAGATCTGCTTTCAAGAATCTAGTCGCAAGAGTTAGTATGGAACTATGATAGTGCATAAAAGGTACTTAAAAAATATATATTTTTCTTAATAGATGACTTCTTCCCTGGGGATTCTCACGTGAAGTTTGATGTGCACATTGTTGAAAAGTTCAGCGTGTCCTTTGGTAAAGAAGGAGATACGATGAGTTTGGGCTGCACCGTCATTGTTCACCCCAATCTAAAGCGGTTTCAACCAGAGATCCAGTGGTGGCGTGATGGTAAGTGTCGTTTCTGTGTTGTAAATCTCATTACGATATCATATTCACCAAGAAGTTAAAGAACAATCTGCTGAAAACAGAAATATTACATAATTATCTATCCTCCTTTCCAAATAGTGCTCATTCTTCCTAGTATATCGTTCAGTATATCGCTCAAACCTCATCCTTTCCCCATTCAATCCTGGTTTCCTGACAAATATGCAAAATGTGAAACTTTATCTGCACATTTGGGCAATAACAAGCTGTGTGGTTCCTCATTCCTAAACCCAGAGCTGTCCTCTTCAGATGGCAAAATGTTAACTGGACGCCAACCCCAGTAAGAGAGATTTGGCTGATTAGGGTCGCCTTGTGTTGAGACTCAAAAGCTCTGTGATCTACAACATAGCCAATATGTGGGCCAATGCCAATCGGAGCGCACAATGCAGAAGCAAAGAACTGCAGATGCTGGTTTACAACAAAGATCGACGCAAAGTGCTGGACCAACTAAGCGGGTCTGAGTCTGAAGACGAGAGTCTGGAGAAGGGTCCTGACCCGAAACATCACCCATCTTTTTTCTCCAGAGAAGCTGCCTGACCCGCTGAGTTACTCCAGCACTCAGTGTCTTTCTTGAACGCATGATACTGCTTTTGGAAGTGCATGTTAAATAGACATTTAGATGAAATAATGAAAGGCATAGTGGATGTGGAGAGAGTGTTTTCAGTAGTGGGAGAGTCTAGGACAAGTGGTCATAGCCTCAGAATAAAAGGACGTACCTCTAGAATGGAGATGAGGAAGAATTTCTTTAGCCAGAGGATGGTGAATAAGTGAAATTCGTTGCCACAGACGGCTGTGGAGAATGAAATAAAGCAGAGACCGATGTCATGATTAGTAAGGAGGTGAAAGGTTACCGGGCGAAGGCAGAATAATGAGATTAAGAGGGAAAAATAGGTCAGCAATAGATTGATTAGCAGAGCAGACTCGATGAGCTGGATGGCCTAATTCTGCTCCTATGTCTTCTGAATTTATAATGTGCATTTTGAATGTCCCATATGATAATTGGGAGAGTCAGCATCCCTCCTGGCAATTCCCCTACACTTGTTCCTGTGAACAGCAATATGTATCTGGGATATTATTATGTTAATTTTTGCTTAATATTTCAGGCATAAATTAGCATTAGCAGAGATAAGTATAGATAAGAGACTGCTGGAATTGTGGCCTAATTGCCTTGATCTCTGTTCCTCTTCCATGCTGATATTTTGCACCTTTTCTATTTCCTTACCAGGCGTTCAGTTACATCCTTCCAAATGGGCTCAGATGCATTTTAGTGGTGAATGCGCCACACTTACCCTCACTCACCTAAACAAAGAGGATGAAGGACTCTACACAATGCGTGTGTTGACAAAATCTGGCTATGAACTTCACAGTGCTTATGTGTTTGTCAGAGGTATGCGTGCAAATAAACTTGTTGACTCATTGTTCAGCATGATCTTAAGTAATACCTGTCCATGGGGCATTGCCAAAGTCGGACTTTGAGAAGCTATTCCCATTCACCATTCACTTATCTTTAGACTTTAGAGATACAGCGGCCACCATGTCCACGCTGACCAGTGATCCCCGCACTATCCTACACCACACTGTATCCCTAAACTAAACTAAACACAAATACTGAATTACCCACAATATTGTGAGATAGGATTGCACCCATTTTTTAGTCCATTTCTGGTTCACCTTGAGATGTGCCTTCCTGTTGAAGGCATATGGCTGTATTTGGTGACCTTCTTGTGTGATGGAGAACCATGCCATAATAACTGGACATACTGAACATACTTAAAGTATCTGCTAAACCCACTGTTGCATGGGATTGCCTACACAGATTGGAACCCAGCCTCTCTGTAAATGGGTCAGCCACTCTAAGACAAATAGCATGGACACTTCCAGATAAACAGATCACCTGGTCCTTCTGTCATACCAAGTCACTGTTTAGTTTAGAGATACAGCGCGGAAACAGGCAATTACAATTATACCAAGCCGTTTAACCTGCAAACCTGTATGTCATTGGAGTGTGGGAGGAAACCAAAGATCCCAGCAAAAATCCATGCATGTCATGGGGAGAACATACAAACTCCGTATAGACAGCACCTAGATCGAACCCGGATTTCTAGCGCTGTAAAGCAGTAGCTCTATGCTGATGTTACCCGCACTGACATGGCAACAAGAAACAAACACTGCTGGAGGAACGCAGCAGGTCAGGCCGCATCTGGGGAGGGAAATGGACCGTCGCCCTTCAATTGGACTGTGAATCCATCTCGGTGGAATGTGTTAATTGTTGGTGTCTTCTGTTGAAACTTATTGAGTTGCTTTGCCTTTCAGTTGGCATTGACCAGGTGATTATTACATTGTTGCCGCCCACCACAGGAACTAGAGAAGATATTGTAGTAAGTTGGGAAGTGGCTGGTTGATATGATGAATGTAATCAGAATGCTTGTGTCTCATTTACAGATAGTGAAGCAGAGGTGGCTGGTGCCCCAACTGCCCCCTTAGACGTATTTTGCTTAGATGCCAATAAGGATTATGTAATTGTCAGCTGGAAACAGCCAGCAGTTGATGGCGGAAGTCCCATCCTCGGATACTTTGTTGACAGGTGAGCAAACCTAATTTATTTTTCATTTAAATTGGGTTGTACTGTAAGGTGAAATAAAAACAGAAACTGTTGGAGTTACTCAACAATGTCAGCGAGGAGAATTACATTTTTAGTTTCGAATCAATGACGTTTTAAGTTTAAAGCCCATTAATCTGAAAT
This sequence comes from Amblyraja radiata, assembly GCF_010909765.2. Taxonomy (NCBI): domain Eukaryota; kingdom Metazoa; phylum Chordata; class Chondrichthyes; order Rajiformes; family Rajidae; genus Amblyraja; species Amblyraja radiata. The sequence goes on from NC_045959.1 coordinate 60,549,309, forward strand.
GGAAATTCTGTTTCCTTCTCCATGTCTGCTGTTTGATCTGTTGAGTATTTTCGACGTTGTCTGTTATTATCTCAGATTTTCAGCATCTGCGGTACAGGTTCACCACCGATTTTCTGGCACCCTTGGTTCCAGAGCCTTTTGCCGGACCAACATGGATCACGGCCTCTGAGAAGCGTTGAATGGTAGTAGAATGGTATGCTTAAGCCACTGAGCAGCCAAGATACCAGCCTGCAAAGTCAGCCACGGAAGTCGGCTATGGAAACGGATCTGCCGGGAAAAAATTCGACCCGTTGATTGGCCGCAGAATTCCCGTTGAGGTCGAGATCGACCACCTCACCCAGCTTAGGTGCCACATTTTCAGGGGGACTTTTGTCGTGGTTTACAAGACTGAAAGTTAGGATAAGATGACACAGACACGGAGAATTCTTCAAGAAGACGAAAAGCCTTTAATTTGCACAAATCTGGGCCTGGAACATTCAGAGATAGCACAGCTTGGCCACTCTCCAAATGTTCTCTGATCCATAATTTCAGGCAGCGTTTTATTACAGTTTCAGTTCTTATCTTTGGCTGCTTAGCATGCATATTTTTACTAACTTTAACCTCTCACTGTCCTTGCCCTTTATCTCCAATCTCTGAGCTACCTTGATGTTCTAAGCTAAAGCAAAATAAACTAAGCAATAACATGTTTTTGGGCCGACTTCTGATCACATAAAAATAGCTGACATCTGCGAGCTTTACTAAATGTTTTAAACATATTGGTAAAATTAAGAAGTAACGTGTTTCTTCTATATACATTCTATATAACTTCTATACCTTCAGGGGGAATTTCAAGTACACTCTCGTAATTTTGTCCGGATTAAAAGAGATGCCGGACCACCAGTTGCTGGAAATTCGGTGGTGGGCCTGTACTTTGTGTTGTTTTTAAAATAGATATTAAAAAGTATTACATTAGGACAGATCTCCCACTGTCTGGAGATTGACTGCTTTCTTCCAGCATGGTTGAGGATTCAGCCTTCAGCTCGGAAGCCAACTCCCTGTTTATTGGTGAGGCCCAAGGCAGATTGTGGCCCTCTAAACTCGCAGGGGTTGGTTGTGCTGACATGTGGCTTTGGCAGCTAATGAGACCCTGGCCCAGTTTCACCAACTCTTTATGTTTTCACTGACATGAATCTTTTTGAATGTCACTAGCTGAAAAGGCTTTGTTAATATGTAATATTTTAATTAGAAAATGCTAGTCGATCTCTTAAGACATTGTACATTGAATGTTGGAGATTACGATCAGTCTGTTTTCACTGACAGTTGTTGTCTCTCTCTCTCTCTCTCTCTC